>NC_138061.1:35729850-35934844 GCF_964194185.1 Rhinolophus hipposideros | reverse complement strand
AAGTAAAAATTTGTTACACTGAGCACATGAATAATCGTACATTCCTTAAACCAGTAATTAATGATCACACTCAACACACATTTAGAACAGTAGCCAAGTTCTGCGTGGGGCACAAGTGGAGAAGGAGGAACTGGTTACGGCACTCAAAATGAGGATCCCTTTCTTATGCCCAGAGCAGTTAGCTCTGTATCCAAAATAACTACCCACTAGCAAAACAAAAACTGTTTATTATCAAGAAATGGAGACTCGCCATAAGACAATTTTAGATACTATCTCTTCTTTGACAAGTATGCCCTTTTGTATTCTTTAAATACTGAAAAATGCTTTTCCTGAATAGCATGATTTTATTCCATTATATTTCCTGTAATACTTCAACATCCCTATAAATTGACACAAAGGGAACATGTGCAACTGACTTTTCTTTATTTTTAATCTGTTTTAACAAAATGCCCCATATTTGTTTACAGCTTTTTGGATACCTTGAAAGGTTATCTTATATCTCCATGGGTACTTAAGCCCCAACTTAAAGAGTACAGAATAAACTGGATTTTACAGAGAAATAGAGTAAGCCAGTGCCATGTGAATTCATCTGGAGTGAATACCATCTAAGTAGAAACAGAGTTCATGAGCTATTCAGTGATTTTTCCCCCCTTCGGAATTAATTAAAAAGTTTTCATAAGCTTTCATTTTAGTAACATGAAATATTTAGGACATACAAAGTGACCACAAAGAACTACAAATTGTTAATGAGACAGGATAGATAGCATGTTCCTAGGTAGACCGGGAGGTCCCTCGTGGAATAAACAAAGATAGCCGTATTCTAAAATTACAGGTTTTGAAATCACTCCTTCACTCCAGGACATAATGTAACAAAGCGTTGAGGTTAATCATAAAATTGTTTTGGTCTGACAAACAGAGCTGATCTAATAGACAAAGAGTGGGTTACTTTGCTAATTCCTTTAGGATGGGCAAGCAGAACAAACCTGGTAGACAAAGAAGGCACCAGTTTCCTTCTTCAAACAGTTCCCTTCTTCAAACAGCTCCTCTTCCCCAAACAGACAAGGGAAGGTTTAAAAGTAAGAGCTTTTGCCTCAGTCGTGGAGCCACCCTCATTTGGGAACCCCTCCAGGTTGGGAGCTCTGACTCTTTGCTTTCAATAAACTATCCTCTTTTTAAAACACTTTACCTCTCCTGGGTCCATGTTTCCATTTTTCGGTCTCACGAGACAGGATCCCGGCCTACAACTAGAAACTGCCGGCAGATCCAACATCATCTACATCATTTGGGGACTCACAGGAAAAATATTCCTCCATCATTAAGAGCTGGTTTATTATAAATCAATTAAAATACTTGGCTATACATACTAAAGACATTTTAGTCTTTATCATCTGATTTATGTTTGGTGGTAATCTCATCAATATTAAAAGATTAGCTAATACTATTTGGAAAGTGATTTATTTATTTTTTCTTCTATCTTATTTCATGTAAATTGTTGCATTTATGTGCATAGAGTTTCTTACAGTATTGCTTTTTATCCTTTTAATGGCTGGAAGATCCTTAGAGATAGTTTTATTTCATTTCTAATACTAGTAATTTTTGTGTTCTGTCCTTTTATCTTTGTCAGTATTGCTAGAGGTTTATCAATTTTATTGATCTTATTGAAGAATCATCTTTTTGTTAATTAATTTTCTTGGTTATTTTTTGTTTTTAGTTTTATTCATTTCCATTACTATCTTTACTTACTACTTTCAACATTCTTTGGGTTTACATTGCACTTCTAATGTCTTCTGCAAGCTCAGATTTTTTTTTCCCTTTTGTAATATAAGCATTTTAATGCAATGCATTACTTACTAACTGCTGCTTAGATGCAACCCACAAAATCTGATTTGCCATATTTCATTTTTGAGCAGCACAAAATATTCTCTAATTTCCCTTGAGGCTTTATCTTCAACCAGTGTATTCTATAGAGGTTTGGTTTAATTTTCGAGTGTTTGAATATCTGTTATACATTTCTAGTTTATTTTCATTGTGGTCAGAGAACATAGTTTGTATGATTTCAATTCTTTTACATTTTTTAACATTTGTTTTATTACCAGGGTATGATCTACCTTTGTATATATTCCACATTTGAAGAGAATCTTCTATTGTTAATGTGTGTGGTATTCTATAAATATCAATTAGAACCAGTTAGTTGCTAGTGTTTTTAGTTCTTCTTCTTCTTGCTTCTTCTTCTCCTTGCTGGTTTTCTGTCAATTAGTTACCGACAGAGGAGTGTTAAAGTATCCAACTAAAATTGTGGATTATTCTTTTGCTGCTTTCATATCTGTCAGTTTTATTTAACCTTTTAATTTTTTTTAAATGTATTTTATCACTCAGTGTAGATGTGCATACTTATTTAGTATTTTTATGTCTTCCTGGCAAACTGACCCTTTTATCGCTGCGGGATGTGCCTTTTTACACATGAAAATTTTACTTGTTCTGAAGTGTATTGTATCTGATATTAAGGGAGCCACTCAGCTTTTTGATTAGAGTTTGATTGGCATATCACTCCCATTCTTTTTCTTGTAATCTACTTATTACATTACATATAAAGTGAGTTTCTTGTAGACTACGTAGTTTTGTATTATATTATTATCCAATCTGAGAGTGTCTGTTTTTTAACTAGTGTGTTTAGATAATTTGCTTTAAAGTGATTATCAATCTGTTTGATGTTAGGTCTCTCATGTTATTCTTTGTTTCTGCTTATTCCATTATTATTTTTTAATTAATTTATTTGCCCTTTCAGCCTTCTTTTGAATTATTGAACCATCCTTTAGTATTCCATATTAATGTATCTATTGTGTTTTTGTTATATCTCTTTAGGTATTCATAGTTGAGTTTGAGAAAGAAAGTCAGGTCTCAGGCTTCAGGCCAGCCTTTGCCCCGCTGGCTACTGTGGTCCTAGAATTTCTAATGTCTCTAGCATTTATATGTACCAATTTTTAGTTTGGCTATTCAACCACTTGTTCACAGCTTGATTTGATTTTATATGGGGGCCACCAGGACAACTGCACCACTTATGGAGCCAGAGTTGGAATCCACCATGGAAATGAGAAATGCAGCACTTCTGTGACCCTGGTAAAGCCCCACGGTTCAGTTAGAAACAGACTCCATTGTAAGAATGTGGCCCACTGGCCAGTTGTGGTAACTAAGAAAGAACTTATTCTGTGACACTCATTAGCCAATAACAAAAATAGCTCAAAAGACACTATTAAAGACCAATGTAAATGAAATCAGGCACACTACTCAGCAGAAGGAAAACAAGGCTACCAGAAGATTGAGTAATGATCTTGTAATAGAAATATCTATGGGCTGGCCCAGTGGCTCAGGTGGTTGGAGCGCTGTTCTCCTAATTCCGAGGTCGCTGGTTCGATTCCCACATGGGCCAGTGAGCTGCACCCTCTACAGCTAAGATTGTGAACAACAGCTCTCCCTGGAGGTGGGCTGCTGTGAGCAGCTGGAGGTCGGCATGAGCTGCTGTGAGCGGCCTACCAAACGACTGATGACCGAGACTGCCTCAGCTTGGGGGGAGCGCAATGCTCACAGCATGGGCTAGGGAGCTGTGTACTACAAAACTAGACTGGGAAACAATGGCTTTAACCAGAGTGGGGAGGGGGTGGCAGAAGAAGGGGGAAAGAAAAGAAATACCCAAAGAGAACTTAGACATGTTAGCAGAAGTCAATTTGGGAACAAAAAAAAATACTATAAACATAATTAAAAGGTGGCACTCAATGTAAATATTAAAAATGTTATGGATAGTATTACTAAACTTTCAGAGGGAAAAGAGTCCACATAAAGTTAACCCAAGCACAGAAAAGCTCAAGTATGTCATCTGTTCAACACTGCAACCCAAGTAGGAGGCTTAACCACTACCACCTTCAGAAAACCACACTGTTCTACAGAAACAGATTCCAGAAAAGAGTTTGGAAAGAGAAGAAAATATTAAAGATGTTAAAATACAGTAGTGCAGAATTCAAAAACTAGAGAAAAAATTACAAACAAAACAAAACAGTTTAAGTCTCATAAAACTCTTGTATTTCAAATGATAGTTCATGGCCACTTCATTACTTCTTGTGCTTCAGAAAGAACTCTTTCTGGAGATAGTACCAACTGCCAACCTGTAAATACACATCACACATCACACATGCATGAGACCAAATTAAACTTTGGAAACCTATATATTCAGCTAATTACTATTATTTATATCCTGTAGTTCATATAAAGAATGATGTAGAAATTACAAGAAATACACTTTTAAATATATGATTATTGTGTTATATATTTAGATTTTCTATTACTTTAAAATGATTGTAAACCATACATTTAAGTCAGAGATGGATATTGTTTCTATGAACATTAAATAAAACTATATACGTAGTTTCTAAGATATCTGGTATATGATCTTTTGCATTGAGCATGCAGATTTTGATTTGTTATGCATACCTCAGATAAATGGCTGTAATCTGACTTTCCAGTTATTAAATAATCTCAACTCTTGCATTTATCATAAACACATCACCTCTGCTCTTAATTTAAAAAATACATTACAACAAATAAAAGGTAGTTGTTTTCTAAACCATAATTGCATGCTGCTAAAAGGTGGTGTACAAAGCCTCAAATGGTGAAATGGTAGACATAAAGAGCAAATCCTTAATCACCTTTTTGTAAATGTTTACCAGAAAGTACTGCAGGCCTAATGTGTGTACTCTTTGTTCCCTTTACTGCAATCTCCAGCATCATTATTGTTAAATGCTTTCCTAAACTGCCCTGTTTACCACACATGTTCTTATATTACTGCCATTTCTTAGTTTGATGGAGCTATACATTCCCAGATATGTGCTGAAATAGAGCCTACCTATGTTACTACAGCTACGATCGAGTTGTCAAATAATGTGTATCCTAACCATTATAACATCTAAGGGAATGTGCTTATTTGAGCTTTTTTGGAGTCAGGCCACAAAGATAAGAAAATGGCCACTTTAAAAATAATCTTGAGCTTCTTAAGGGTATAGCCAAGATTGTCTGTGGTATACATTCATGTAAGAATAAACAAACAAAAGTAAGATCATCCAAAGAACATTGTAGGTATTAAAGTTTAATTTACATCTCTATCAAATGTCATATCAAGTTCTGCTTGAGGACACATGCAGATGCTACACTCTATGATTCTCTTCTATCATATTTACTCAGAAATAATTTACAAAGCTATCATTAGAACATTTTATTAGATATTAGAATAGATTAAAAGAAACTATGGACATAATATCTAAAGGCCACTAAAATTCTACACAGTATTAAGAAGAATTTTATTTAACCTAGATGTACAATCTATGTATCTTATTATCTTCAGAAATATTTTCTTTCAAGCTTTCTAAATTTTCTGTAAACTGTTCAAGTAAAAGCAAACATGGCTACCGAGTTTCCCCGAAAATAAGACCTAGCTGGACAATCAGCTCTAATGTGTCTTTGGGAGCAAAAATTAATATAAGACTCAGTATTATACTATATTATATTATATTATACCCGGTCTTATATTGTAGCAAAATAATATAACTATCTGTGTGGAATCAGCAGTCTGCAAAATCATTTTTTAATTTTAGTTCTACACTTAGTTTGATAAATACATTTATTGTAGGGCCTTTTATCTTCACTCTCATTCCTCCTTGCCAGCATTAAGCAAATATTTTCTGTATCATATGTGCTGAATGAGTGCTTATAGATTGAATCCCAAACTAATATCGTGGCCCTTTGACAGAGGGATAGCAGAACCCAACCTAGAATGACTGAAACTTCAGGATGACTTATAACAGGCCAAGTCTAAACACAAAGTTAAATAAGATATTTTTGAGATAATCTGAACAATTACATTTGCAATAATATCTGAGCTGAAAATGCCTTTCTTTTCTATTTTTAATTTAGGAGGGAATTACTTCAGTTCTTCCCTTATTTTTGTAGAAAATGTGGCCCGAAGGAAGTCAATTCACACTTATTTTTAACACAATTTTTAGAAATAAATATTTTGCTTCTTCTTATTTTTAAACTTCAGGAATTCAACAGTGCTTGTGTAAGAAGCTTTATTAAAGAAATAGTCAAAAAGTTAACGATATGGAGTGTGATATAAAAATGGAAAGTGGTCCGGCCCATACCTTACTTCCATCACCCTAATTTACTATTACATTATTTATGTTTTTGTATCTTTTTCTGTTAGTTCAATTTTTTTTCTTATAGAGACAAATTAATTTCGAGAAAGTATATGGATTTTGTGTATGCCTAGAATAACAAATTGTCTTTTGCAACAGAAAAATTCATCTGCAGCTTGCTGTCATAATTACTGCTGCAAATAAAAGAGAATTTACCCTAAAAAATAGAATGCCATAACTTTTTAAAGTTACATAAATTGAGATGAGAGTCTGAATTGGTAATATAGCTAAAGGAGTCTTGAGAGAAATATGTTTAGGTTTTACTAATCGTGGGAATTTTCTGGCAAATAAATGACTGTGTTTTAATGACCATGTCAAAACAACATTTGGGGGTAACTACAAGGTTTATTCCTAAAAGGTACAACTTAAATTTTACTTATACATGAAAATTAGCCAAGACAGAAAAACTGCTAACTAAACTAAAAATTATTTTGTTAATTATCATATTGTCATTTAACATAAAGCAACATGAGGGATCAATGAATGAACCAGAAAACAAACAAAAAAATAATTTGTCTTTTTCTATTTCAATTCACCTTATGTAAAACAATAATGCATTACATTTTTACTAGTTAAAAATCGATATGGATGTTTATCACTCAGAGGTAGAACTTACTATATTTAATTTGTGGGCAGCCCAAAGTACTTCTCAGACTGTTATCAGATTACCACCTGTATCCAAATCATCTGGATCGATTGTTTATTGTGCTGATTTCTGGGTCCCTTCCCAGACTTATTGAATTGGAATGTGGGGGGTTTGAACTGAAATTGTGCAATTTTAGCAGACTTCTCTGCTCTTTCATATCATACTAAGGTTTGAGAATTACTGTTTTCTAGGATAGAAGATTGCCTGTTCAGTTTTTGTCTATCAGTTTTAGGCATATTTGTAAACGGAAAGATCCAACACAACACTGATAAAAATATCAAGTGGAAGGAAAAAACCTCTACAAATTATTATTACCCTATGTACATAGCTTTAGATATAATATGAAGCAATAGTAAAGGGAGAAGAACAAAGAGTGGTACTAATTCATTCATTTATCCAAGAAATATTTATTAACCACCCATTGAGTGGCAAGTTCTACAAATTGGTGTTCAGCATTAAAAAAAAAAAGGGCAAAAATGGGAGCCGGCCTTGTGGCTCAGGTGGTTGGAGCTCCGTGCTCCTAATGCCGAAGGCTGCCGGTTTGATTTCCACATGGGTCAGTTGGCTCTCAACCAATAAGGTTGTCTGTTCAACTCCTCAACTCCTGCAAGGGATGGTGGGCTCCACCCCCTGCAACTAAGATTGAACATGGCGACTTGAGCTGAGCTGCCGCTGAGCTCCATCAGCCACAAGGTTGCCAGTCCCCAACGGATGGTGGGCAGCACCCACTGCAACTAACAATAGCAACTGGACCTGGAGCTGAGCTGCCCCCTCCACAATTAAGATTGAAAGGACAACTTGACTTGGAAAAAAATCCTGGAAGTACACACTGTTCCCCAATAAAGTCCTGTTACCCTTCCCCCAATAAAATCTTTAAACAAAAAAAAAGGGAGCAACAATGTATGCCCTTATAAAGCTTACAGGGAAAATGTCAGACATTAAATCATAGTGAACAGAAAGTGTGCTAGAAGGCAATAAACACGGAAAAGAGAAGAGAATAGAGCTGGGTATGGATGGGCCGAGAATGCCAGGGAGCATTGGTAGCAAAATTCAAAATAGGATGATCAGAGTTGACCATATTGATAAAATAGCCTTTGAACAAAGATTTGAAAGAAGTGAGGGGATTAGTCATGCTGAACATTCCAAGTAGAGGAGACAACCCATGCAAGGCCTTATGGATTATACTTTCTTTCCAATCACATTTTCTTGAATATCACTCATTTCACTAAAGAAAAATAACTTCTGGCATTCTTTATGTTGATGAAAGCCCCTATGATGCTCGCTGTAGTCACTTCTGTAGTGTATTTTTCTTCCTAGACTATTTCTAATACTAAGTGTTAATTATTTTTCCCTAGAGAAAATTTATATACCCTGGTAATAGTATTATAAAATATAAAGCACTGTTTACTTTCTCCAGGCCATTGGTAAAATGGTATGTCATCATATAAACATTTAATTTCCTTCTGATGTAAAGACTAATTTTATGGGAGTTGTTGGCCATCCGTCATCTCTTCTCCTTAAGCACAGAACAAAAATAAATAGGTTTCAGCTCAACATGGGGATTCTGAAAAATCACACACAGAGTCATGAAGCAGTTCAGGCTATTCTTAGAGATGACTGCATTTAACTTCACAAAACAAGAGCAACCAACTCTTTGATGTTCATACTGATTTAAAGGAGATTCTACATTCAACCAGAAACAATTTTTTTTTAAAAAAAGATGATTTTTAGGAAAATGTGTGTGGGTTGTTGAGTAAAAAGGTTACTGGTAATTTCTAAATATAAATCATGGTACATTACATTGGTTCAGATTTTAATTGATCGGGTATTATTGAATTGCTAGTTATTTAATTTTATTCTAGGGAAAGGAGTATGGGCAATGTAGCTTCTTAAAATTTCTTCTATATTGTAATGTTCAATTTCAGGGATCATTTAAGAATAAAATTATAGAACCTAAATTATTTTCCTCTTCTGCATATAAAACCAAAAAAACGATTGTCCAGTAGCCATGAGGGAAATATCACCAGATCTAACTACATATTTATTTTGAACTGATGAAAATAAATATGCAATACCTAAAGGGCTAGAATCAGTAATATATAATGAGCTTAAACAAATCAATACAAAATACCAATAGTAAATTTGGCAAAAAAAAAAAAAAAACACAACAAAAATCCATAAAACAATAATAGGTAAATTACCAGACTAAGTGGTAAATTTCTAGGTAATATAAAAATATACTATAATTATTATAAACAAAAATGTGTGCTAATGAAAAGAACATCATTGTTCTGTAGTTATCCATCTGATAAAGTTTAGAAATTAAGATAAACCAAATGTGGTATACACATACCTCGTACAATGAAATGTTATTCAGTCTTACAAAGGAAGGAAATCTTTTTACATTCTACATTAAGTATGAAACTCCAGCACATTAAACAAAATAAAATAAGCCAGTCACAAAGAAAAAAATACTATATGGTTCTCCTTACGTGAGATACCTAAAGTAGTCAAATTCACAGAAAGGGAAAGCAGATGGTGGTTATCAGGGGCTGGGCAGAGGGGAAAATGGGGAGTTATTTTAAGGTACTTCAGTACCTTAAAAAGCTTCAGTTTTACAAAATAAAAAGGTTCTGGAGATATGTTGTAAACAATGTAGCTATACTTAACAACTGAAAGGTACACTTGAAAATGGTTACAATGGTAAGATTTATACTATTTTTCTGTTTGTTTTTACCATTTACAAATTTAAAATACACACACACAAAAAAAATATTTCAATTCTGTAATGGATGTGAATATTTTGGAAAATAGATTTTTTTTCCTTTTAGGTATATAATATAATATTTTAAAATTTCAATCTTGTAATATTTATCATTTAAATTTTGTATTAAATTTTGAATAGAAATTCTACTTTTACATCTACTTTTAAAATCTACTTTTAAATCTACTTTAAATCTACTTTTAAATTCTACTTTTAAAATCACATATCCTTACTAAGGAAAACAAAAATGGATAAACTTATTTGTATAAAGAACTTTCATGAAAATAATCTCAACATACTTTTATTAGTAAAATAAGGTTAGCTGATGTAACAGTTGAACCCCGAATTTCAGTGGTGTAATACAATAAAAGTTTACTTTTCAGTCACGTAAATCCAGTTGGTTATTACCAACCAGCAGTAGAGAAATACACTCCATTCAGTCAAACAGGGCAGAGACCCAAGATGCTGAAGACGCCATTATCTTAAACGCGTGGCTTCTATGACCATTTTCAGCTGACAGAGAAAAAGGAAGGAGTATAGTAGAGATGTAGGGATAGATTTATATGGTCCATGACTAGCTGTACGTGTGTACCCCCTTGCTGTCTCAAGCACAGTCCACGTTGCAGCAGCGGCAATAGCTCCCTGAAGGTTTTTACAAACTCAATTTTACGAGCCTCATTCCACACCTATATAATCAGAACCTGCATTGTAATACTGTCATCCATGGGAATGATATTCATATTAATATTTGAAAGGAAATAGTTTACACAAGAGATAAGCAAAGTTGCTGGCTAAATTGGGCCTGCTACACTGCAAAGAAAACAACAACATATTATCTTCAGGGATTAACAGAAGGGAAAGGATACAGAGAATTTCACAAATCATTTCTATGTTTCTGTTTCAATGGACATCTTATTTTTCATGTATACTCTTTGTTTGAAAACTACAGATATTTACTATCTTGCTATCTTAGTGTTCATCTTGATCGCTGATGATGAATTAACCTGTAGCATATCTGGCTATATAAGATTTGAGCTCATGGAAAAAATCTCTATGTGCTTAAATTTAGATAATACTACCCTGGAAAAGTAATATTCCCACTTTAATGATATTGGGAAAATTCTGTATGGAATTATGCTATGCAATATTGAAAAGCATTCTAGCAAAAATGGAAAAAGAAAATTATTACACCTAGAGAGTAGATTTGCTTTTGTGACCACTTTGAAAGATTATAAATATGTCTGCAGTTCAATTTGTTCATTTTTAAACCAAAAACAAACAAACACACACACATACACACACACACACACATTCACACATATCTTGTATTCCTGTAGTTTGTGGAGGTTTTGAATGATCATGGAATCATGCTTTTTCAAAAGATGAATTTTGTGAAGAAGGTTGGTAATTTTTATTGTATGTTTTAATGTTATAATGACACTTAGAACAACAAGCACGTTTATTTTGGTGGTGTTATCTTATTTGGAGGCTTACCATATTTAAATATTAATTTTTGCAACCAAATTAAAAATGAGTGCCTTTCCTAAATTCATACATAGTGCACAAACATAAAACAGTATTAGAGCGCCGCCTGCTGTCACATGGCAGCTGCAGTTAATATTTAAGTACTTATACCATTTTACATAACAAAGCAGTTGAACTTTGAACATTAATACCTTGAATAATTAGAAGATACCTTAATTTAAAAATAAAAAAAAAACAAGCAAACAAACTTTCTTTGGTCTGAATACATAGTTGATTAATATTAAGTTGTAAAAAATTTAATACAGAGAACTTTTTCCTAGAAGCTGTTTCAAAAAAACAAAGTTGGGCAGCTATTTCTCTGTACTATTTGAATTTTTGTAATGAGGAATTCTATTTTCTTCTGGAAAAAAAAATCTAGAGAATATTTACAATCAAGCAGAATCCTAAATTTTTGGATCTTAAAGAGAACTGGGAATTCAACTCTTTTAAAATGTTATTTCCTGTGGCGGGCCAGCCGCCACGAGTCGAACTGGGAGGGGGAGTGGAAATGAAAGAAAGAGGCACACACAAATGATGATGCGGCCGGTCTCCAGTGATAGTGGAGTGCTTTCTTTATTTTCCTTCACCAATTTATATCCTTTAGGTACATGCAGTTTAACATTCACTGGCTTGTGTTATCTTACAGAAGGTAAATTTCTAACTTCAAAGAAACTACAGAGTCACTACAAGACTCCCCAAAGTAATTAACATACGAAAGAGACTACCATTTGCCCTGATAGCCATCAGTTATCTGTGTCCGGGAAAACCCGCAACTCCCACCTCATTTCTTCAGTAGCCTGCAAGCCCCCTGGAGGGACAAGCAGAACAATGTCTTAGGACTTGAAACAAGTTAATCATGAACTAAGCCAGGCCGCAAGTTTCCAGAGAAACAAGAAATTATGGCTCCCCACAATTTCCCAGTGAAAAAAACTGAGCAAAAAAAGCATTAGCTAAAGTTCATACAGCCAGATTATACCAGCCAGAACTGATGTCCAGCCCATTGATATTTCTAATGTTTCACACTCCCTCTCCATTATTTATTGGAGTACTTACTTGAGTTTGTTGGATGAAAGTTTGGTTTTTAGACTTTTAAAGAAAGTTAAAAGCAGAGGAAAATTGGAATTAAGCCAATCTTAGAAATCTTGCAACAAACACCTCTCACTTATTAATTTAATATATTGTGGGTATTTTCACCTAAAAAATGGGATGATTCTAATTTTGAATATAATGACCACAGTCATTATTTTTCATTATAAAAAACATTGCATTGATTTCTGATCTGGTTGAATATCTTACTTAATTCCTGGCTATTTCTCTAGGCATATCCCACCTAATTGACCACATGGACGAACTAATGATCAACTATGTTTAGAAAATTCACTCTATTTCAGGTTTCCACTCCCCTACGCAACAATTTTCTAAGGAATTCAGTTTCAAATGGGAATTGTCATAAATTTCTATGATAATTTTGGTTGTATGTGCTGACTTCTGAAAACTATCTTACAGAAAAATAAGTAAAAGTGATGTACCATAGAGCATATGGGCCAACACAATTCTTCCCCAATAACATTTTAAATGCCTCTTTAAATAACATTTTAAATGAAGCTGACAGTGTGTGGGAAATTAGTTATTTATCAACTATGAAATCACTTTATATCATCTAGCAGCAAAGAGAAAAAATGAATCTTAAATGAATTGTTCCATAATGCTTGCTTGGAAAACACTAGTTACTTAGGAAAAATACAATAATCATATCGTCAATTCAACATTAAGTAGTAGAATTGAAACTTGTGAAAGAGATTGTAACTTTTTGTTCAAAAGAATTAGATTTACTAAACAGTAAGTAGTAGAATTGAAACTTGTGAAAGAGATTGTAACTTTTTGTTCAAAAGAATTAGATTTACTAAACAGTTTAGATGCACATAGAGAATTGAGGAGGCCACTTCTTTTTAAAAAGAGCGAGAAGCTGCTTAAAGCAAGCAGAAAGTGATACTAACCAAACCTATCAATTATTAGTATAGAGAAAAATCAAAGTAAGGGAATTATGGGCTATTTTCTATGCTGAAAATAATTAAAAAATAATGCCAAGAAAATATATCTGGAACAATATTTAAAGCTTAAATTCAGTTTGAAACACAAACCACACACACTTCTCTTGGGCGGCTTTCCAAGGGCTACCACTGTAGTCTAGGGATGAACTCATGATATGCAGGCAAAAGAAACTCAAGCAGCTGAGAACCTGCCTTAAGCTTCAATTGCAAATGAGGGTCTCTTGAGCCAGGACATGATATGGTTAATTTCTTTGAAAAGTGCCTTTGTTTTAACACACCGATTAGAAGGTGATCTAGTAAAAGAAGACATTTAGAAAGGTATGTTTTGCTAATGTTCTCAGAGTACTAAAGAGATCAAAGTGCTACAAATCTCATCGGGAATTCTATTCACTTACAGCTGCTATTCTCATTTAATCACCTTGTCCTCAAGAGGAATTGGGTCAAGTGAGTTTCTGAAGATTTGGTACTTAGCTAAAGGTGTCAACTTATGCTAAAATCTTTTTTTTTCCCTTTAAATAATTAAATCTCCACTTTTAACACCAAGTCTTTATCTCTGTTATGATCAAGGTCAGTCATTTTTCAATTAATTAAAAAGCAAATTAATCTAGAATATCACAACTCTCAATGCATAACTACTTCAAACGTTCTATTTAAAATTTAAATACACACACACACACACACACACAGATGTAAACACGCCATTTGAGGTACAGTCAAGGCCATAATTGTGGCCTCTATAATTGTGAGTCCCCAGTTGGAGTGCTACATGATTTTATACTAACTAGTCTCTCATCACTTATAAGTTAGTTTTTTTAAATTAAGTGAAAAAAATCATCGCAAAGCAACCTGAGGGCAGAATCATCTAGAACTTATTTCTCTTTGACCCTGCCCCTTAATATTTTACAATGAAGTCATCTATACCTAATTCAACATGTTTTTTGTTTGTTCGTTTGTTTTTTGGCTATTTGCCTTTATTGAGTTAGCTCAAACAAATGAATTAAGTTTTCATAAAACAACTTCCTAGTGTTATATGTGCTTGCTTTGTACCACACGTACATGTAGTTAAATTATATAATTTCAAATAGCTTGTATAACTATTTAGTGACTATGATAGTTTGAGTATTTATTAGTAAATGTTTGCTTACCTCTCCCTGTACTGAGGCCAGAGAATGCTTGTGTGTCTCATTGATGTTAGATTTGGTTATATGACCTGATTTGGACAATAGGATGCTAGTAGATGTGATTTTGAGGGGATTTCCCCTCTTTCCTCTTAGTTTTTTCTGTCTGCCTAAGAATTAAATTGACCCAAGAAAGAGTAACAGTAGATAACCAAATTTATAATGTATGTACATATGGGGGGGTCACATAAGAATAAGGGCCCAACAGCAAATTGGGCAGTTGAGGCTGATATGCCATTATGAGTTAATAAGAAAGGGAGTGTGGATAGTGGTCTGGGACTTCAAAGTGGAGGAAGGCAATTGCGATGAAGATGGAAAAGCAATTGTTTGATAAACAAATGATTGCTGGGTCATTTTTAACAATGGGATACAGAGAGGATTTTGATCAATATGGCCTTGCTAGGTTCCTCCTTATCTATCACACACTAGTTCATAATAAACTATAGTTACCTGTGATTAGAGCTCCTTTCCTGAAGCAGGTTCTCTAGTTAAATTATTTTTAGTCAGTTAGAGGGTAGGTCAAAGGTTTTTCTTTAGTCTTTTGTTTCTTGAAAATACCATCATAAAATAATCAATATCCTAAAGAGGCATATTTTGGGGTGGCAAACTCTATTCCCATTCACTTGAAATATACTTGCTCTCTTGCCCTTCTGTCATCACAATGATATTGAATAGCATGCACCGTGGAGCTGCTCCTGCCAGAAGAATGAGGAATGCATTGTGTAGATCCACCCTAGCAAACCCACAGATGCGTAAACAATAAAATAAATGCTACTGCGGTATGCCACTGAGTTTTGAGGTATCTGTCATGCATCAGTAGGTGAACACTAGAGAAATAAACTTAAAGTATTTTAAGAAAGTATCCAATTCAGCTTGTTAAAGCATGTATTTTTGGATTAATAGGATCCTACTATCCTGTCACAGAATCAAAAAATCAAAACTGGGAAGAATTATATTTCCATTTGTTCCAGGCCTTTGTATCCCCTGCTTGTATTGATTTCTTTTCTAATCAAAACTAATTTGGTCAATGGTGTTCACCATCAGAGTGTTGAATCTAAAAATACTGCTATGTGACACAATGTTATTTCAAAGTTAATGAAGAAAGATAATACTCTGTTTTCTTAAAGCCATTATTGGCAAAGCCTGTCACTAAAGCTGCCTTCTCAAAATCCTAGTGTGCTAGACATCTTCGTTGAAAAAAATAAAAAAAAGCCACATTAATCTGGGCTGCTCTAGGTTCTTACATGGCAATAGCATAAGGTATACCAATTACTGCAGAGGACCAACGACCATGACGGAGACACATTCTCATGTGACAGGCCATGTGAATCATATCCCTGGCTTCTGGGCTCCAGCCCACGTTGCTCCATGCTCAGTGGATCCTGTTCAATTACTCACTTTTCACACATAGCTGCCTCACTGAAACAGGAGATAAAAGAATATGCTTGTCCCATATCTTAACCACTAGGTCTTCCTTCTAGTCATAGCTGCGTATCTGATACCTTCTATGAAATAACTGAATGTACTGTGCCCCACACATCTGTTTCTCATTTACTCAAATATTATTTAGAGATCACCTTCAACATATCAGTTATCACTCCAGAATCTGGAATAAAGCAGTGAACACAACATGACAAAAAGCTTGGCTTCAAAAACATATACATATTCTAATCCAAACACAAAAGGTAGTAAAAATGGTGGACTTTAAAATACAGTAACAATTTTCATCCATCAAATTAGCAGAGATAGTATATTTCTAATCTCTACTTACTACTAAAATATATATATTTTCCCCTCAGTGAAGGAAAAAGAGGAAGAAGTATACGTTATCATGTATTCCAGCTGGACAGTAAGCTGGTGAGACTTTATAGAAAGCCAAAATACTTTTTTTTTTTTTCCAGTGAAAGGCTTTAGAAATATACAGGGAATATTATCTAACTCTAACTCTACTTTTAAGTATCCTAAAGGAAATAATTATGACTTGGCACAGTTATTTAAACAAAATGTGCTTATTTGAATTAACCATGTAAGTGGAAAGGAGACTCAGGTCCCAAAGATAATGCTTTTGGGTAAATAAATTCTATAATATAATATTCTTCAAATGGAAAAACTAAATAAAGTTAATAAAATTTTAAATTTTACTAAATTTTGTAAATACAATTTTGTATATTGTTTACTTTAGAAACTATACACATGCATTATTATTTATTTTTCTGGAACATTTTCATGAAAGTCATATATGTAAAGTAACACAAGAACTCAGATAATGTGGAATATTATTTTAGCATTGAGAGAGCAGAGCATATCAATAAAGAGTGAGAATTTTTTTCTGTAGTTTATATAACATTATATTAAAAACTTGAATATTTTGCTTTTTCTATGAATAAATTTTTTAAAAACCTATAAATATATATTAATTATGATCATTTATATACTTATGATTAAAGATTAAAGCAATATATCCAGGTAATTATAGACTTTGTTTTATGGAAATCAGAAACAATTTTGAAAGAATAATATTTAGAAGAAAATTTAAATGCTTCATGTTTTCCTCAAATTTAAATATTAAATATATAGGAAAATACAAATGATGTTGGAAAGCTATACCAAGTATCTTGTTACAGTTCTCTAGCAATTAACCCAATTTTGTTTGCAATTTCATCATGTTTTTCAAATTTGCTAAGAGTATTTCAACAATTGAGTAAACAGCAGTGCCTATATTTTCCTAATATCCGGACTATTTTGCTTAGGCAACTTATTTATTTATTTATTTTTTAAGTACAGCCATCACTGCACAGAAGATGATAAGCAGCTCTTTAACAATAGTTGACAGTTGTCTGTTTTCTAACAAGAATAATATTGGGCAGAATATTTTATGAATATTCAATGGAATTACTTATGAAGATGCAATTTGCATTCTGGGAGAAAGATCAGATTGCAGTTATGTCTAAACCCCTATATTTGTTTGTCACAGAACATGTTACTATGCTCTATCATTTCCCAAAATTCTAAGAAAACACATTAAATAATACAAAACAAAACAAAATATATGGACAAACAAAACCTCTAGGACCTATAATGAAGAAAATAAAGAGCTCAATTTCAGTTTCAAAGAAACACTAATTAGTTAAACTCACTGACATGTAAGTTTTAATTCCTTTCTCCAAATTTCCCATACTTCATCTTGATTTGTCACTCTCTTCACTGGCAGAGGTTTTGTAAGTTATTTTATTGATTTTTTTTTTTTTAACTAATAGTCTACTATCAATAAATATCAAGTGTCTCTTAAGTTTATTTAAAAATTTAATTTGCAAACAACACCTATTCAAATAACTATCTCTCATTTGTAATATTTTTTGTAGTATTACCTTATTATGCCCTTAATTTCTGTGGGATCAGTATATATACGTACATTTTTAATTGAAGTTTATTGGGGTGACAATTGTTAGTAAAGTTACATAAATTTCAGGTGTACAATTCTGTATTATATCATCTATAAATCACATTGTGTGTTCACCACCCAGAGTCAGTTCTCCTTCCATCACCATATATTAGACCCCATTTACCCTCTTCTAGAGCCCTTCTACCCCCTTACCCTCTGGTAACCACTAAACTATTGTCTATGTCTATGAGTTTTTTTTTTCCTCCATTTGTTCACCTTGTTCTTTTGTTGTTTTTAGTTTTATATACCATATATCAGTGAAATTATATGGTTCTCTACTTTTTCTATCTGACTTACATTTTTTCCTGAGACTGATAATCAATTAGTTATTACAAGGGTCATTCATTTGCATAATGACAACAAATGATACTAGTGCAGAATTTATACAAAATTTAAATAATTTAACTTAATATGTCTTAAATATAATTGGTCACTCCATAATCTATCACCAACACCCCATACAACTTACTTATACCTGCTGACTATTACTCTTTTGCAGAATTCCCTCCTTTACTCTTGCTGATAGGTATGGGTAAGTATGGTAAGTTGGATCCATGGAAGCATTTACTTTACACTGAATAAGACAGCATCAGTAGAAGGAATAAAAACATTTATAATTCCCAAGGTTTTCATCACACGATTTCAGAATGTTGTCTTTTATCGACAATACAAAGAGTTGATTCATGATCTCATTTATTTTTTGTCTGTTGTCAAACTTTTCTCAGACAACATCTTAGCCTTTCTTCCACATTAAAACCACATCAGTTAGTCTGTTTCTCTACTTCTAATACCACTGGAATCAAGCGTTAGTCATTTTAACACTTACATTTGGAAGAGGATGTATCATTATGACTCTTATAAACTCCAATATTGGTTAAGACAACTTACGGCACTGTGATGGCCAACATCTTTTCCATAATTGGCCAGGTTCCAACTTGCTCTCCCTGGCTTATGTCACTTTTGTGATATACCCACGTCAACACGCGTAGTCTTCTTTCTTCACTTATTTCCTTTAAACATTGAAAATTCTTCTTTCTAGCTTCCTCTTTATCTTATTTACCAGAGCAACTCAGCATAACACTTAAAATATTCATATACTTTTTTTGTGCACTAGATTTCCCTGCTGTCTTCAACTTTTTAGCCAATATAAATGTTACTTCCATTGCTATGTGATTATATCTACATGCTGCTATTATTTCTTTTGGACTATAATGCAATGATATAATATTATATTAGTCAGTTTTTATTTTATATTTCATCCTTGATGGCTGAAACAAAATTATTTATCCTATGAGTGCTTATTTTGCCCAGTTGATGGAAATTTGTTAGCGATAATTTTATTATTTATAAAAACCTATAGGTTGATTGACCACTTAAATATTTGTTTTTTCCCTCTAACTTTTGCTCTAAATTTTAAAGATGTTGACAGAAAAGGGAGGGGATAGTCTTCAAAAAGTATCTGCCTTGTATTCCAAACCACAGTAAACACCTTAATTCTGAAAAATGAAAACATAAATAACACGTTTATGGAAGGTAGGGATATTTTAGAAATATGGTAAATTATAACAGGGCTCAGAGTTATATTTGGTATCTAAAAAATCACACAAATTTGATTCAATGTAGTTGTTTCCAAAAGAATCCTGAAAAACGCATCTAAATCCTGGCAATTTTCCATGCAAATGCAGAGTAAGAAAAACTCATCTTTTAAGATGGGATGGTTATTTCTTAGCCATACTCTGTTACTCATTATTCCCCATTCTCTGGATTGCTTTGTAATAAATTCTGAGGAAAGTAAAATCATAGAAAATTACATGGCATCTTTATAGCTCATAAACTATGCTATATCTAGTAGGAGACAAATTGTCCACTTTTAATTTTTTCATGTGGGTTTGGTTTACAGAGTACTTTGATAAAAAAACAGGAAGTTTCACCTGAAGATCCAGATTTCTAGTCTCAATTGGAAAAATTAAGAAATAAGACAACACATTCCCATATATCAACAATTTTTGAACAGAGCCGCTGTTCTTTCAGACAGGCCATATGCTTTGCAGGTTACCATTGCACTCACTGCTTCCCACACTGAGGTTCAGTATCACTTGACATTTAGAAATACTTATTTTTTGTAATTTAATTTATTGGGGTGACAATGGTTAGTAAAATTACCTAGATTTCCAGTGTATAATTATCTGCGGTATCTCTTGATTGTTACTTGTCTTTTGAAATCCTTGGCAATCCCTAGTCTAACAGTACTTGGAACTGTGCTCATTAATCACAAACTCCTAGTTCTTTTCTTTTCCACCACTAGGAATATGTGCAAAGACTTTCATAATCAAAAAAAAAGTCTTTTGAGATAGGTTTACAACAATGTAGACAAAAATTATTTAAGGTTATTCAAAAACTTCTATCAATGCTTTTATTGCAGCCAAAACTAGAGGAAAGCAAGCTTTTCTAAAGAATAAATGTGTGTCATTGTAGTAAGAATTGAAGTTTCATATATAGAAATATTTCTTTGTATTTGATCATGAAATCCAATATAAATGTATATGTTAATCAGTTCAGTAGGAAAAAAAAATACAACAAATCTAATTGAAATACTCAGATACATCTTTAGCAATGAAGATGTTACCAGATTTGAACATGCTGTCATAGACACTTATACTTGAGAAACCTCTAATGTAACCTCTTTGGGGATCTATACCCTCCAGGGTATGAATCATTCTGAATGATTAATGAGTATCATGCATATGTTAACATACTTTTTGCAAGTAATTTAATGTTTCATTATTAAGAATTGTATTAATTTTCTATTACTATATAAGAAATTACCACAAACTTACTAGTTTAAACAATATTATTTATTAGCTCACAGTTCTCTAGGTCACAAGTCCAGTAGGCATGACTGGATATTTTGCTCAGGATGTTACAAGGTTGAGGTTTAGGTCTCAGCTGGGTTGAGCTTCCACCTAGAGGCTCTGGAGGAAATTCCACTTCCAATATTATTATTGTTGTTGAACTAATTACATTCCTTGAGTTTTAGGATTGAGGTGTCCACTCCCTGGGTGACTATCTGCCAGTGGCTGCCATGTGCTTAAGGAGGCCATTTCCATCTTTTCTTTTTTTATATGACCTAATAGCCAGTTCACACACAGCTGTTTGCTTTCTTCCAGGCCAGCCTGACTTTCTAATTTTCACTCAGCTGGAGAAAATTTTCCCTTTTATGCGATTTTGGTATGTCTGGATAATTTCCCTTTTTTTAAGGTTAGCTGTACCATATAACATAACCTAAGTATGGGAGCAAAACCATCATCTCTACAGACCAAGGGATTATATAGGGCATGTACACCATGATAGGGGATGTCATGGGGGGAGGGGGCTCTTAGAATTCTGCATACTGCAGGAATATTCACAACTCAATTATGTTATCATATAGTGATGCCCAAAATTCTCACTAATCTTATTTCATAAACAAAATATAC
Source organism: Rhinolophus hipposideros (assembly GCF_964194185.1). NCBI lineage: Eukaryota > Metazoa > Chordata > Mammalia > Chiroptera > Rhinolophidae > Rhinolophus > Rhinolophus hipposideros. The sequence goes on along the minus strand of NC_138061.1, from coordinate 35,913,524 downwards.
ATGAGTTCCTAAATGTAATGAGTTAATTTTCTTCCAGTTTTGCATAAACTCACTTTTTTTTTTAAATCATTTTCACTACCTACAGTAGCTTTCTCTCCTTTTCTCAAAATTCTGATTCTTATCTGCTTTAAAAATGGGGGAAGTCAGATTATGAAAAAGGATAAAATCATGTATCAAATATGAGTGCAAGAGTCTTTTGGAATACTGGAGATTCCTTCAACGTGCACAAAGAATAGATTTTTAGTGCATGTGTCTGATGACACAAGGTTTGTTTAGTAGGAGGTGTTGGGGCTGTCAATAGTTATTTGCTTTGCTCTAATACATAACATTGTAGGAGAATTTCTAGATATGTGATGTATTACTATTCTACTATATTTTTAAATTTTATATTCTAGAATGGTTCTGAGAATGGAGTATGAGTTCTTATTCCTTTTGCCTATTCATTTTAAGCTACCAAGTTTGAGAGTGTATAGAGCATGGTATTGGCAGAAAAAAGGCACACAGACCACTGGAATATAATTGAGAACCCCAGATAAACTCACATATATATGGGCAGATAAATTTCAACAAAGGAGCCAAAAACATACAATGGAGAAAAGAAAGCCTCTTTAATAAATGGTGCTGGGAGAACTGGAAAGCCACGTGCAAAAGAACAAAACTAGACTGCTATTTGTTGCCATGTACCAAAATTAACTCAAAATGAATCAAAGACCTAAATATAAGACCTGAAACAATAAATTGCATGGAAGAAAGCATAGGTACTAAACTAATAAACCTTGGGTTCACAGAGGATTTTATGAATTTGAATGCAAAGGCAAGGGAAGTAAAGGTAAAAATAAATGAACGGGACTATACCAAACTAAAAAGCTATTGCACAGCAAAAGAAACTGTCATCAAAACAAAGAGGCAACTGACTGAACGATATTTGCAAACGACACCTCCAATAGGGGCTAATATCCAAAAAAATATAAAAAAACTCATACAAATCAACAGCAACAACAACAAAAAAAAACAATCAATCCAATTTTAAAAAATGGGCAGAGGACCTGAACAGGCACTTCTTCCAAGAAGACATACAGCCCACAGATATATAGAAAGATGCACAATTTCACTAGCTATTAGGAAAATGCAAATCAAAACCACAATGAGATGCCTCACGCCTGTTAGAATGACTATTATCAAGACAACTAATAACAAGTGTTGAACAGGTTATGGAGGAAAAGGAAACCTCATACACTGCTGGTGAAAATGTAAATTGGTATAGCCACTATTGAAAACAGTATGGAGTTTCCGTTAAAAAAAAATAAAATAGAATTACCATATGACCCAGTGATCCCTCTTCTGGGTATCTACCCAAAACATCTGAAAACATTTATCCAAAGGTATATATACCTCTATTTTCATTGCAGCATTATTGCATTATTGACAGTGGCCAAAGACATGGAAACTACAAATGTTCCCTTGGATATATGATTGGATAAGAAGAGGTGGTACATAGATACAATGGAATATTACTTGTTCATAAGAAAAGATGAAATACTGCATTTGAAATGACATGGACAGATCTTGAGATTATCATGCTAAGTGAAATAAGTCAGACAGAAAAAGTCAAGAACCATATGGTTTCACTCATATGTAGGATATAAAACAGAAAGCAACAAACAAACAAGACAAATAGACAAAAAAAAAAAAGCATAGACAGAGATAACAGTTTAGTGATTACCAGAGGGTAAAGGGGGTCAAATATATGGTGATAGAAGGAGAAGTGACTCTGGGTGGTAAACACACACAATGTACTATATAGATGATATATTTTAAAATTGTATACTTGGAAGTTATATAATTGTTTAATCAATGCACTCCAATAAATTTAATAAATATAAAAGAAGATACCGAGTGCTTGGGAATTTTTAAAGAAATTCATAAATAATGGATATTCCTATAGAACGGCAGAAGGGTAGAGTGAAAGAGCCCAAATCTTGGGGTCAGCTGACCCGACTTTAAGCCTTAGATTCACTATTTACTGAGACACTGGGAATGATATTGCATGTCTTTGAATCTTGATTTCCTTCCTATGAAATGGCAATGGAAATCATTCACTGCCTTTTTACGATAATTACATGAAAAAAATAATCAGTGTAAACAACTGTGATTTCCGAAGACACTTTTTTGTTAAATGATTTGTTAATTATTCTACAAAATAAACATTTCTCAAAATAATGTTCAGTACTGCATTTCTGTATCTTTGAGAACATATTTCATTGCTTATCTATTATATGTTTCACTTTTCTTCTGGGAATGTGGAATTTCTTAAGGTTTGTTTTTGAATTTGAATCATAGCCTGGTAGCTGGTATTTATTGAGAGCACTGCATCCCTTGATTAGAATGAGGACTAGAGAGTGACAAGCAGAGAAAATCTATTTCTTATGCTGGATTTGAGTTCTGGCAATTTGGAGGCACCGATGGGTGATCTCTTAGTTCCTCTCAGAAAGTATCATTTATAATCCTTATCTGTTGAAGTGTTACAAGGATTAGTATTTGTAAAACATTTTTAAATCCTAGTTTAAAGCTATTTTATGAGTATCAAAAAATCATTGCACAAGCTTAATTTCCAATTTCACAGGAAAATATATGCATGGGTTCTTTATTATTAAATAAATGTGCTGGATGATCCAGCTTAGTGTGATTGTAACAGCTTACTGGTTAATGTACATTTCATTCTTATAATGTTTATTGATGGAGACTGTTATACTGCAAAATGCACAAACAGAACTGGGATAATAAAGCTAGGATTTGAACCACAGTGCTCTAGGCAGTGATCTGCAAAGTAACCTAAAATAATGTCCATGAGAAATTACTAACAGAAGTCCCCCTTTCCTAAACCTTTAAAAGGGAAGCTGCCCAATATCACCAGTCTTTCTAGTATTGAGAATTGAATAAAATTTCAATGCAATTCAATTGCACATGCAATTTCAAACTGTACACTTGAAACCTCTATTTCCTGACATTCACAAGTAGCATTAGTTCTCTGTCTCTGTATCACTAAATATGAATTGTCTTGTGTAGAATACAGAAATCAAAAAAAGTATGTGGACTGAGAAGGAGGATGACATTTTAGATGTACTAAAAGGAGTGATTTTTATTTATGGAAACCAAAGCAGATTTAAAATAAATTATAAAGTTAAAAACTGTAGAAACATTAGAGAAAAATATTTAGTTATGAAGCACTGCAAGCTGTCTTTAATCAGCTCATATAGTGGATGGTTGGAAATAAAAACTAAGTTCTAGGTGAGGATATTATGGAAGTAAGAGAGAAAACATTATGTATAAATATATTCAGCTTTATATTGCAAAGGATTAAAATATAAAAATATACTGGAAGGCATAAAATAGAATACTGTAAAAGCAAGTCTCACACCCCATACCACAGTCCCTCAACCTCATTAAATATTTCACTTGATTCTGAATACAACATTGGTGATTAAAAATTAGAGTCCTTTACAATAACTGGATCGTTAATCTCAAAGATGACACCATCACAAAGGATACATTCTCAGACAAGAAAAATGGTGAAACAACACCTCAGCAATGGTGTGTATATATATATATATATATATATATATATATATACATATATATATATATATATATATATATATATATATATATATATATTAGACCAGGCCATGTAGTATGTCATGCTGACAGCTCCTCAGAGAACCTTCGATTAAAAGAGAGCCCCATGTATTTTTCTTTCCTTTGTGGTAAGAGCATTTGACATAATATCTACCGTCTTAGCAAAATTTTAAGTATATAGTACATTACTATTATCACAAAAGAAAAAATATTACAAGCAACAACTTATAAGTCAACAAGTCAACAAGTCAACAGTTTAGTGGTTACCAGAGGAAAAGGGAGAGAGGGCTGTAGGAAAACAAGAAAGGGGGTCAAATATATGGTAACGAAAGAGATTTGACTGTGGGTGGTGAACACACAATGCTATATGGAGATGATGTACTCGTAGTATAGAATTGTACACTTTGAAACCTATACAATTTTATTAACTGATGTCCCACCAATAAATTTAATTAAAAATAAAATCAATTAATTAATTAGTTAAAAGAGGAGGAAACTTTTGGAGGTGATGGATAAGTTTATGGCCTATATGTGGTGATTGGTTTCATGGGTGCATGGTTATCTTTAAACTCATCAAGTTATATACTTAATGTATGTTCAGCTTTTTGTATGTCAATCAGACCTCCAATAAAGTGGTTTAAAAGAAAAAGAAAGCCCCTTAAGGAAATGTATTGCCTACTGTCCATGCCTGCAAATGGCGTACATATTATTGGGACTATAGTGGACAATTGCATGAAGACAGCCAAACTGAAGGTTGGGTTAAATGATGATTTATATGAAATGAATACATTCCAATCCAAAGTATCATAGGAAATGGAAGACGACGACAGATGGAATATCTATAGATATCTTCCTCCACAGTGTATAAGTGAAGAAAAGAAAACAAAAAACAAAAAATTTGTTCAAATTTCAAAGACTGAGCCTGTGTCTTTCTCATCATTTTATCTCCAAGTCCTAGCACAGAATTTGATCATACATAGGCTTTCATAAGTATCAACTAAACCTTGAATAGTAGTTAAAATGTATCAATATGAATTTTCATCCCATCTAAGTCATAATTTCAATGCTTACTTGACTGACCCTTGTCTTTTTTCAAAGATAATATATTCCTTAATAACCAACTCCTCAATATCTTGTTTTGGAGAAATCTAGCAAAGAACTCTGAGTAAATGTTTCCATTTTGGGAAATGCATTACAAATAGGTTTTAAACTACTTCAGGGAGGGCAGGGTCCTATTACTTTTTAAAAATAGACTATTTTTTAGAGAAGTTTTACATTTATAGTAAAATTGTGGAAAATACAGAGAGTTCCTATACAAACATTGTTCCTACAAAATCACAGCCTCCCCCACTATCAACATCCTGTACTACAGTTGCATATATTTTGCAATTGATGAGCCTGCACTGACACATAATTTTCACACAAAATCGATAGTTTACGTTAAGGTTTACTCTTGGTGTTATACTAGTACATTCTGTGGGATTTGACAAAGTATAATGGCATGTATCCAGAACTATAATTTCATACAAAATATTTTCACTGCTATAAAAATCATCTGTGCTCTGCATATTCAACCCTCCCTCCCCACTAACTCCTGGCAACTTCTGATTTTTTTTTTAACTATTTACATGATTTTGTCTTTCCAGAATTCCATATAGTTTGAAGCATACAGCATGTAGCCTTTTCAGATTGGCTTCATTACTTATTAATATACACTTAAGTTTCTTCCACATCTTTTCAAGGCTGGACAGCTCATCTCTTTTTAGCATTGAATTATATTCAATTGTATGTATGCATCACAGTTTATTAACACGTTAATCCTTTTACCTGGTGAAGGACATCTTGGTTACTCCCAAGATTTGACAATTATGAATAAAGCTACTATAAACATCCATGTGTAGGTTTTTGGGTAAATGTAAGTTGTCACCTCCTTTGAGTAAATTCCAAGTATGTGATTTCTGAATTGGCTGATATAAGTATATTTAGTTGTTTAAGAAGTACCCAACCTGTGTTCTTTTAAAGAGGCTATACATTTTACATTCCCATCAGAAATGAATGAGTGTTTCTCTTGCTCCACGTCCTAACCAGCATTTAGTGTTGTCAGTATTTCAGATTTGGCCATTCTAATAGGCATGTAGTTATATCTCATTGTTGTTTTAATTTACAATTCTTTAACAACATAGTATGTTGACCACTTTTTCATATGCTTATTTTTCCATCTGGGTATCATCTTTGGTAAGTTGTCTGTTCAGATCATATACCCATGTTTAAATTGAGTTGTTTCCTTACTGTGGAGTTTTAAGAACTATTTGTATGTTTTGGATAACAGTCCTTTATCAGATAAGTTTTTTGCAAATATTCTCTCTGTCTGTGGCTTGTCTTCTCATTCTTCTAACAATGTCCTCAGCAGAGGTTTTCAATTACGCAGTTAAGTTCAACTTTTCTATTACTTTTTCATGATTTGTGCTTCTAAGAGCACATGTCCATCGACAAACTCTAACTTACCTAGCTTTTCTCCTGTATTATCTTCTATGAGTTTTATAGGTTTAAATTTAACATTTAGGTCTACGATTCATTTTGAGTTAACTGTGTAAAGTGGTAGGTCTGTGGATCTTTGTCTAGACTCATTTTTGTTTTGCACCATTTTGTTGAAAATTCTTTCTCCATGTATTGCCTTTGCTCTTTTGTCAAAGATTAGTTGACTGTATTTGTGTGGTCTCTTTATAAGCTCCTTATTCTGTTCCATTGATCTATTTGTCTCTTCTCGTGTCAACACTACACTGTCTTGATTACTGTAGCTTTATAATATGTCTTAGAGTCAGTAGTGTCAGTCTATTGATTTTATTCTTCAATATTGAGTTGGCTATTGTTTTTCTTTTTTCTTTTTTCTTTTTTTTTCTTTTTTTGGCTCTCAATATAAAGCTAAGAATTAGTTTGTTGATATCCAGAAATAGAACTTGCTGGGATTCTATTTTGATTGCACCGAATCTGTAGATCATATTGAGAAAACCTGACATCTTGACAATATTGAGTATTTTTATCCTTATTTTTCCATTAAACAGTATTGTGATCTGGAGTATGTAAGGTTAAAAAAAAATCATGTTTCTAACCATTTGCTTTAGTAATAAAATTAAAAAAAGAGAATTTTTCCTGAGTTTTTATTTTTTTAAATCCCCTTTCTATATTTATATGCACTGACAAACACAAAAACACACAATTTGTTCATTTGGGTACCTCTCTTAGTTTGCTACTGCTGTCAGAACAAAGCAATGCAACTTAATAGTTAAAGTAACATAAATTTATTGTCTCACTATTACAAAGGCTAGAAGTCTGAAATCAAGGTGTTGGTAGAACTACGAAGGCTGGCGAGGAAGGAAGGATCTGTTCCAGCCCTCTCTCCTAGCTTCTGGTGCTTTGCTGGCAGTATTTGACACTCCTTAGCTTACAGAAGCATCATCTCATCTGTGCCTTCATCTTGTAGTTTTCTACCTGTGGATGTGTGTCTGTTTCCAAACGTCCCTTGGTTATAAGGATACTAGTCATATTGGACTAAGGGTCCAAATGACCTTGTTGTAACTTCCATTGGCTGTGACCCCATTTCTAAATAAGATCACATTCAGAGGTACTAGGGTTTTGGACTTCAACATACGCATTTGTGGGAACCACAATTCAACCTGTAACAATATTTATATTCTCCAATAAACTGAAAATATAAAAAAAGGACTGCTGCTTTAACCTGATACTTTGTATATTATGCTACAGCCCTTTCTCATTCTGGCAGATTGAATTCAGATTCCTTTAATCTCTTATAATAGAAAGAATAATCTAAAAACCATGGTATAAATTCTTTATAATGGTAGTACTCTAAATGAATTTTACTAATGGTCTGGTATGTGAGAAATCATAATTCAGTAGTTCATACTCCATCTTCTCTTCATGTGTTGGACTGTTGGGAAATGAGCCTAGAGAAAATAATTTAATGTCAGAGCTAGAGAGACTTTAAAAATCAGATAGTTCTATCTTTTATCTTACAGATGACAAAAAAAAAAAAGATTCATCGTTACTAAAGATATGCTAAGGTTACACAAGACACCATTTCAAACAGGACTGAAATTCAGACATGTGGCACGTGGTCAGTGCAGTCTACACTGGTCATCTTCATAGTGTTGCAATCCAGTGCTGGTGTGCTGGAGCCAGACTGTAGTGGATTGCAAAAGCTGGATGTTGGTGTCCCTAACAGACTCCATGTTCAGTGATATCACATTGATAGTTACCATGGAAATCAACCAATACCATGAATCAGGGTGCTACCCTCTTCAGAGATGATTGTTGAACATTTATCATCATTCCAATGTCAGAATCTGGTTTACAGGAGAGGGTTACAGGAGTGTGAATTCTTTCAAATGAATACATTTACCATAATGCAAAACCACATGAAAATGTGGTAACATAGTTTAGAAAACAAAGGTCACAGATGAACAATTCTGAAATTATTTTACATGTACACTAGAATTGAATGATTATGTAAAATGATGGTGCATAGTTTGAACCAGGTTTATCCCTGTTGGTGTAGTAAGTTGCAGACAAACAAGGGGAGAAGGCTAGAATTAACGTGTTTTGAGATTAAATACATTAGTATGAACTCGTATTGAGCTTAATAAAGATACAGATGGATACATATAGAAATATATAGATATGGGTATGTATACATAGGGTAGTATGCACACATATATTTTCTTGTTCTGCCAGGTGAAAGCATCTTACATTGCCAGAAAATAAGGAAGTGCGGGGGGTGAATAGGAAGATGAGAGTGTGGAAAAGCCACATAACAGCAATCTGAAATAGGTCCTAAAGGTCGGACTAGATCATTTCGAGTAAAAATAAATAAATAAATAAATAAATAAATAAATAAATAAATACATAAATACATACATACATACATACATACATACATACATACATAAATAATAAACTATTTGATTATAATCTCAAATATAAAATAAGTATTAATGGGTCTATACTGATATAAGTGAATGATCGGATAACTTTTTTAAAAAATGGAGACAGGAGAAAACTATTCTGTACAGAATAATTCCAAATAATTTATGTAGAAATTTGTCCTTCAAGAAGATGGAGAATGACTTATGGATAGTGACTACTTTCCAAAGAGTACAGCATGGTGTGTGGTAGAGGGAATAACTTCATAGTGGACAAATATGACAAATCTATAGTGGGTGATCAAGGTCAATATCAACTGGTAAGTCATGTTTTTTTACCCTATATATGATATGATGAGACTGGCACTTTACTTCTGTAGTTGTTCTGTCCAAAACCAATAAACCCAATCTAATCATGAGGAAAACATCTGACAAATCCAAATTGAGGGACATTCTACAAAATATCTGAGCAATGTTTCTCAAAACTACTAATGATACCAAAACAAACAAACAAACAAAAAAGATTTAGAAATTGTCACAACCAAAAGAAGCCTATGGAGACATGACAAATAAAGTCACATGTTATTCTGGATAGAATACTATAAAGTAAAAAGGACATTATATTAAAAAGTAAGAAAGTCTGAACAGACTATATAATTTAGTTAAAAATAAGGTGTTACTGTTGATTCATTAGTACGAATGCAAGGTGTTACTAATTTAAAATATAATAATAATAATAATAATAATAATAATAATATGGTAAACTGTGTGGGATATATGGGACTGTGTACTATCTTTGTAACTTATCTATAAATCTAAAACTATTTTAAAATTTAAAAAGCTTATTAAAGCATTAATAAAAATGGACAGACTGGGTTGAATGGATTGCAGCAGTTACCACTTGTTGGCAGCCGCAACTTGTTACCTAGCTAACAAAAGGTTTTATGTGAAAGATCTTGCAACAAATTTATGGTGAACCTTCACATCCAGAAAGACAACCCCAAACTCATACATGCTTTTGACATAGAGGATTTTGGAGAAAAAGCTGTGTACTGACATTGATGGAGGTCCAAAAATCTCCCCGTTCTATGATAGAGCTTACACAAAACACAACGGAGGAACTGGAGACAGCGTGGGATCTCTGATCATTAAGAAAAGAAACTTAAATTGACAGTTTTAGTGCTGCAAACCAACTTGTCATGATTACCTGGTTGTTTAATTAGGATGACTACCACTTCTGTCTAATTCACCTTCTTTGGGTTCCAGATACGGTATATTGCGAATTACAGCTTTCATATTCATGGCATTTGCCGAAGTTGAACCATTGTGGGGCACATTTGTTTAAACAACAAAAAAAAAGGAAAATCTGGAACCAATTTCATGTCCTGTGGATTATTCTGGTCTTGTAAGGATCCACTTCCTTGCCCTCAATGTAATTACATTTGAATTTAGTTGTACGCTGAAGTTAACATATTAAATTATTCTCAAAAAAACATAAAAACATGGAATAGAATTATGTTCTAGGGAAATATGAGAATGATTTATTATTTCTAATTGCTAATAAAAATCCAATCCATTTATTTTTTAAATTGAACTGGAGGTATCAAATCACAATAGCATTTATATTTTGTTTTATATATATATGTGTGTGTGTGTGTGTGTGTGTGTGTGTGTGTGTGTATACACACACATACATATATATTAAAAGAAAATGTAACAATTTTACTTTTAACTGTTGATTACTAGTAATTAAAATCTTAGAAATTATTTAAACTTGTAATAAAAAAGTTTAGATACCAACTGAAATGTAGGACAAGATATGCATGGTTTTTCTGCGTTCCTGGAGCAAATATATTTTGAATAAAGTGGTATAGATAACAGACTCCATAACTTCAGAATCATTGGAATGTTTGATATTCTGATAATACTTTTCAAGAAGGCAATTTTTGTATTCCTGGTGCAAAAGAAACCTCATTATTACTAAAATCCTCCCATTAGTGTTTCCCCTTTAACTATGCTTAAATATGATCAAGTAATGATACTCTTCCATTTCATATTTTGCATAGCAATGAATGGTGTGATTTAGTCTTCCCCTTTTTTAAGCAGTACTTTATTCCATGTGTCTAATGCAACATTAATATGAGATAAAAGAAATCACACAGCAATAATTTACAATACCCCATGTTGTGGATGAGAGAAATATACCAGTTTAGATATTCAGGCCACTTGACTAGTAAATACTCAGAGCAAAGACTCTGAACCCAGTTTTCAAATCTCAAATACCTTTGTGAAAACCTTCTTCCACAACACCTCTCCTTCCCCCCATTTACATTGTGATGCTTTGAAAACCCGAACTACAATATATGAATCTTTGGCACTGTTACGAGCATTTAAAATAAAAACAGATGTCCTAATGTTTGATATGTTCATACAAATAATGAAATAAACAATAATGAAATAAACAATAAACACTTCTATGAAGTGATTGGAATAATAAAAGTTGAAGTTGAGTTGTTCTGGAGTCTGATCAAGATAGCTTTAAAGTTTCCCTGAACTTGACTAAATGTTAGACGGGCTGTTTCCAGACTCAGGACTCTGACCTCCCTTTTCTTAGAACATTTACTTTAGAAAACTTGTAATTCATTTTTTGCCCTTTGAGATATAACTCTTTTAAAAAAGACTCTTGGCACTATTTCAAGCCAGACCTGTCATTCTCAAAGACTTAGGAGCCATCCTTTGAAAAGTAGTCATCAAGGAAGATAGAGTGCCTATTTCCAATTTTCTGTGGAAGGGTAGCAGCCTAATTTTAGCAGGTTCCTAGTTCTACCTTGTAAAAACTACCTCCTTTCAGGAACAAAAAAGTTTACTTTTACTTTGCCGTAAGGCCACTTACCAAACACAGAAGGCCTACAACCTCTCCTTCACCCAGCTTTTAAAAACCTTACAGCCATTCGATTTAGTGGAGTCGAGTTGAGACTCAGAGCTGGCCTCTCTACGTATTTCAATAGCCTAGAATAAAGTTTACCTTGCCTGTTTAAACTTGTTCAGTGAATTTTTCACTTTGGCAAGTCCTAAATCTAGATTAATAAATGTTTTCTTCGGTAAGCCCAAATATGGTCTTAAAATCAAATGGGATTTGTGCTAATATAGAAGGATTCTGTCAATATTAATCAGCATAGGATGACCTTTGAATGCTGCTTTTGCTTTGTTTTGATCAAATTGACACTGAAATTCACTTCTCCTTCTGGTCACCTAAGTGATTTTCCCTACACTTTAGTGAAAGTAAGTGAGATTCTGTTTCCTATTCTCTACCACCAGAGTGCCTTTTCTTTGTTTTTTGCCTAGGTAAAGCTTTAGTTTAGTATTTATGCTTTGCCATCAGTAAGAAGTCATTGTTTTCCTCTTCCACTGGAATCTGATAAAGGAAGGCCCAGAAGATGATTTTTTTTTGTATTCCATTGTCATTGTGTACCACATTCTTTATCAAGGTTAAAAGACAAAAAGAAAAAAAAAAAAACACCTGAAAATGATACCAATAAAAAATAATTACCAGTAGATATAAAGTCCTACATAACAGCAGAGTTTTGACTGGCAGTCTGCTTTGTCATCCTGGGCAAGGTTTAACTTTGTACCTACACAAAGCATGAAAATAGGATATAATCAACTGTCACGAAAAAAACTATGATATAGGGCATTTGCATTATTTTAACTTAACTAAAATTATTAATCAATAACAAAAATTGCTTTTTTTTCTTTTGGATTCATATTTCTGTTAAAACACAATTGGAAAAAAAGTTTACAGACAGGCTTCAGTGTGCCACTATACCAAAAGCAACATTTTTTTGTTTTTGTTTTTTTAATGGCATGTGCCTAAAAGACGAGTTCTAACATAGTGAACAAGTTTGTCCCAAGGGCCTATGAACTTTCCTCTTTGCCTGTGAACTTTCCATCTCATGTCTGAGATGATTGTTTTTATAAGGTCAACATGGAAACTCCTGATTAAAAAAAAAAAAAAATCCTGACAGTTTTCTGATCATTATATTCCATTTTCACACTCAGTTGTAGTTGGGCAAGAATTCCAGTTTAAAGTAAATATTTGAGGAAATATATTTTCCACACCTTACATGCAGACAAAAATTGGACTGCTGTTTCTGAGACATACTCTTAGAAACTTTTAAGCGCACCTTTTTTTTCCTAATTACCTGCAAGGGATTTTATAACTTTATCTTATAGGCACATTCAGTCTTCTAATTTGACAAGTGCAGGCAGAAACTGTTTCTCTACAGTTATTTGTAGATATGCTTCTATTTTCTTTCAGTGTTTCTTTGGGCTTCTCCAGTTCCTTTGTTTTTCATTTTTTTGCAAGGGAGACGTGCATTATTTGTGATTATTCTTTCTTTATGAATAATGTCTTTTCTTTATGAAATCATTTGAACTAATGCAAGGCTACCCCTTACAATGTCTATGAGATATTTTTTTCAGAACAAAAATTTATAATTTGGCTTTCTTTAGGGGCCGAGCAAATTACAAATGAGTGAAACAGTCTTAATTTAAGATAAATGGCATCTTTTTTGCATATTAAATTTTTAAAAACTCTTTATTTGAAACAAAACAAAAAGAGAGTGCTCACCAATCCTCCCTGAAATATGCAGCATCTGAGTCTTGATTTTTTTTTCCTACTTGTGACAGAAATTTTGTTATAGAGAAATAATTGCCTATTATAAAAATAGTTGTTTAAGTAAAATGATAAATGACGTCTAATTTGGCATTATTGCTGGGGAGGTAATAAGGAATGTTGAAGAATATTTTGAATTGAAATTCCCGTTGCACTTTCTCAAGAGGGCAGTCTTTACTCACATTAAGCATCCTTTTGCTTCTTGGGAATATAGGCCTAGTGATACCAAACTGTCTTGCTATTTTAAGAAAGATCAGAAATATGACTTTTAAAAAAATGAGTAATTCAGATGTTAAAAATCCGTCCTCCGTTTATTTTAAAACACATTGAAGGCCAAGCAAAATACGTATTTTCATCACATATAGGCCTGGGGGCAACAATTTTCATCCTTTGGTATTGAAAATAATTATACGACACAAGTCATCATAACATCACTTCCATAGGCAGTTCAACTGTGTTCAATAAAGAAGATTATAATATAGTAGTCAGTACAATTATTGAGTTCTCGACTCACCAAATTCCACAAGTCTCCATCCCACAACTCATCAATACTCAAGTCTATCTATGGTTAGATCATTTGAAAGGACTACTTGGGAAAATATTGCTCACAGCAAAAATATAAGTGAAAATAGTTAGTTTTTTGCAAACTGTTGTGTTGCCTCTTGTTAATTTGCACTGCCAGATCACAGGGTTTTTTTTTCTGGCATGAACATATACTAAATAATGTGCAAAATCATAGGTTTTCCAAAGTCATTTAGAGTTAAACACTAATATGAAATTAGTGAATTTAACCAGTTGACATGATTTTTTCTAGGTTATTTTGTGCAAAAAAAAATTTGTACTGAGAATATAATTGTTTCCATACAAAAGTAAATGGTTTTATTTTTTGCCTATTGTTTATATATTTTAGACAACTTATTGACTTGTAATATATATCAAAAGAAGAAACAATTGCATTTGTACATCTTGATTGTATACCCATGTAATCAGAAGCCAGATTACCAGAAACACAAAGTCCTTTAGTCACTTTTCTCCACCATCGGTCACTGCTCTTGACTTTTAACTCTATTTTGCTGCTTTTGAATGCTATACAAATGGAATCATACCATAATCATTTTGAATCATTTGAATGATGTAAATGGAGACACTACTTACTTGTGTACAGCTCCATTTATTCAACATTATGCTTGTGTGTTTCATCCAAGTTGTCAGTTGTAGCTGTAATTTGTTCATTCTTATTGCTGTAATAGCATTCAGTTCTGTAAACAGGGGACCATCTATCCATTTTAATGTCTATAGTCATTTGTTTAGTTCCAGTTTCATGCAATTACAAGTGGTACTGCTATGGACATTATTTACATGTCTTTTGGTAAATATAAGTATGCATTTCTCTTGGACATAAACCTAGGAGTAGAATTGCATCCATGGGTAATGCATTAGCTGTTCATTTCAGGTAGATCTGCCACTCAGTTTTATGCTATGGTTGTGCAATTTGTACTTCTCACCAGAAATTTATGAGAATTCCAGTTTCTCCATGCACTATCGATACCTACTATTCCCCATCTTTTTCATGTGAGCCATTCTGCTACGTTTGTAGTCTTATCAAATTGTAGTTTTAGTTGGCATTTTTCTGATCACTGATGAAATTGGGTACCTTTACATATGTTTTTTAGCCATTTGGATATCTTTTGTAAAGTGTACATTTGGATATCTTTTGTAAAGTGTCCAAGTTTTTACTATTTTCTTCTATTGGCTACATGTATTTTTGAATTCTATGCAATGATTCCTGTTTCTCTATAATTAAAGTTATATTATTTTTTGATAACTTAAAACATAAGAACTTATTAGATTATTAAAAATGGACTGCTCTTTTTCTCCCATAAAACTGAGTAGAAAATATTGAAATGTATCTTTCCTTTAAATATTACAATTCTCTGAATGTATTTACTGCCTCTAGAAGCAAATTTATCAAAAAGAGAAAACAAAAATTAGAATATAATAGTGTTTACACTTTCAGTTGTTATTCATAGAAATATTTAAATGGCAGTTTATAAGGTACTTTTTCAGGGATCAGTGTTACAGTAGACCACAAATTGTTGTCCACTCTATAAGCAGACTACTTAAACCAATTATATTACCATAAGATTTAATATGTTTACATAAACATCAAAGGAAAATCACCATATACTCCTCAAAACTGGCCCTTAACAGTAACATATAATAAAAACAGAATCTAGAATTAAATGAACCAGTGTCTCCTCCAGTGTGAAATTTCCTTTATTTTTATCATTTGAGTATCCCATAGTTCTAAGTAATTTGTTTCTTGACAGAGAGAGAGTAGAGATAAGGTTAGAGAGGTATTAGCTAGAGGACTGCATCGATTTCCTATGAACAAATTGCTTGTGATGGCTTGTGATGATGAATTATGCTCTGTGCAGAGAAGAGGCCTCCATTTCCACTACTTTTTTCTTGAACTGGTTAAGTCTCTGTTGCTTCAGAGTCCCTGCACTGATTACTGATGTCTTTCAACCTGTCTCTGGCTCAAAACTCAAGCTGTATATGAGAAAAGACAATGCATTCATAGTGCAGGAAAAAAAAAAAGCAGAGTGAATTCAAGCTGCTTTTTTCTTTGTCATACCTCAGAGCAAGTTTAGTCATAGGCTTTGTGAGTCATTAAAAGTAATTAGTCTTGCCATAGCAACTAGCTACCTTGAAGACTGTATTTAAAAGAGAAACCGTGCTGCACCATATATATATATATATATATATATATATATTTTACACATATATATATATTTTACACATATATATTTTACACACACACACACACACACATATATATATATTTTAAAGGGATTCATGATGTTAGCTGTAGTTTATTGAGCGCTTTTATGATTAGTGGGTGTTGGAAATTGTCAAATTAATTAATTAATTTTCTTCTGCCTATCTTGATCTTTTTCTACCCAGGCAAAGACCCCAAACAGGGAACTCTATTAAGAGAATGTCATTGTCGTTTCCCAATTACATAGAACCCAATAAGAAACGACGAGACATTTTCTCTTAGCCCTTAGTAAAAGTGAGTTTTGCTTTTCCTGAACAAATTTTATTTACTTATTTTAGTTTTTGTTTTCACACTGTGGATCTTATAAATCAATGTGCTTTTCTCTTTTCTAGGGCAGTAAGGAAACACAAAGCCTAATTTTTACCTAGTGTTGACAAGGTACAGGATCTCCTGACATATACCTTGGAGGCTAAATTTTATTACTAGCTTTATCTGATATCCCCATCAATATTTTCTTTGTTTCTCTCATACCTCACCTACAAATACTTTTTTTTACATATTTTATTTTTGTTTTCAAAAACTCGCAAAATAATTGTTAAAATAAGGGAGAAGTTAGAAGTAAACATACAAATATATTGCACTCTCCCGCCTTTTAAAAATAAAGCAATCAATAAAAATATGTTATTCAAGTCATTTCAAATCCTATCTGGAAGAGTTTTAAATGATGCATTAACTGTCATATGAACTTCATTTATACAAAAACATGGATAACTATGGCAATCACAGAAGTGATTTAACAGCAGTTGATGTAACCCAGGAAAAGCAGTGTTCCGTATTTGTGAATAATGGTCTCTTTGAAGTGTAGATTGAGTCTTAACATAAGGCAGTGAGTACCAAGTGAAGAGACTACCCCAGAATTAGATTATTGTTCATATGTTCTGTCTAAACATAGTCTAATGTAGCACTATTTAGTAATTTAATGCAGCACTGTCCAGTAGAAATATAATGGGAGAAATAGATATAATTTTAAATTTTCTAGATAAAACAAGTAAATAGAAACAGGCAACTTTATTTTAATAATATTTTATCTGCAACAACCTAATCCAAAATATTATCATTTCAACATATAAATAAAGTTGAAAAAATATTGAGGTACTTTATATTCTTTCTCTATTTCTATTTTTCCTTTCAGTTCTATCAATTTTTATTTATTCATTTTTAAGACATTATTTCATACAAAAGCATTTAAGATTGATATATTTTCTTGGTGAATTAACCTCTTAATTAATAAGGTTTGCCTCTCTTTATTGTTAATGATAATCCTAATTCTAAAGTCTACTTTGTGTTATATTAATACAGCCAATCCATCTTTCTTTGGATTAGTGTTAGCATGGGACTCCTTTTTCTAAACTATTAACTTTAAATTACCTAAGTCTTTATAGTTAAAGTAGGTGTCGTTTACACAGCATATAATTATCTTATTTAAATATCTCTGACTTATTATCAGGGTATTCAATCATTTATATTAAAAAATTATTGATATGTTTGGATTTAAATCTATAATTTGCTAGCTATCTTCTCTTTTCCCCATCGATTCTTTGTTCCCTTCATCCTTTTCTGCCTAATTTTCAATTGAGTATTTGTTATGATTCCAATTAATCTCCACTATTGGCTTAATAGTTAACTGTCACACATTTCACTTGTATATTTTACCTGTTATAAACCCCTTGATACATTACTATCATATTTGCTTTAGACAAGTGGTCTGCGCTTTATTTATTTATTTATTTATGTTTCTCAAATGAACTAGATACGAAGCATTTTAGGCTTTGTGAGTCACATGTGATATTTGTTGCATATAAGTCTCAACTTCTGTTTTTTGTTTTACAATCTTTTAAAAATGTACAAAACATCATTAGCTTGTAGGGCTATGAGTTTTATTTGCCAGTGGGCTGTAGCACTGAACAGTGCTTCAGACAGTGAATTATTTTTTTAAATAATTAAAAATCAGGTTATTTTTGTTGTTTTTTTTGTTTTGTTTTTTTACATTCACCTTAATTGTTTACCCTTTCTGAACCCATAATTTATCTGTGTAGACCCTCTATCTCACTTATTTTTCCTCTGGTCTTTTGTTATTTTTTTCCTTCTAGTAACTTTGGATTTAAGTTTATTCTTCTTTTTCCAGTTGCTTGAGGTATAAAGTTAAATTGTGTATTTCAGATCTTTCTTTTTTCTTAATATAGGTGTTTATCCCTAAAAATATCTCTTAGAATAGCTTTTGCTGTATCCTAGGTGTTTTGGTATGTTGGGTGTCCTTTTTTATTTGTCTTGACACTTACTTTATTTCTCCTTTGACTCATTGATTGTTCAGAGGCATGGTGTTGAATTTCCATATAGCGTGAATTTTTCCCATTTCTTCCTGTAATTCATTTCTAGTCTCATACAAATGTAATTTAAAAAGTTGCTTGGTATGATTTTAGTCTTCTTAAATATATTAAGGCCTGTTTTGTGGCCTAACATATGATCCATCCTGATGAATGTTTCATTCTGTGCACTTGAGAAGAATGTGAATTCTGTTGTTTTTGGATGAAATGCTCTGTAATTCTGCTTAGATCCATCTAATCTAGTACATAGTGTAAGTCCAATGCTGCATTTTTGATTCTCTGTCCAGATAATCTATCCATTATTGAAAATGAAGTACTGACGTCCCCTGCTATTACTGTGTTGCTGTCTGTTTTTCCTAAGGTCTGTTAATATTTACTTCATATATTTAATTGCTTCTATATATTGGATGCATAAATATTTGTGAATGCTATATTCTCTTGATGAATTGACCCCTTTTTCATTATATAATGACCTTCTTTGTCTCTTATTACAGTCTTTGGCTTAATGCCTGTGTTTTTTCTGATATAAGTATAGCTACTCAAACTTTCTTGTCATTTACATTGCATGGAATATCTATTTCCATCCCTTCACTTTTAGTCTATTGTGTCCTTAAACCTAAAGTGAGTTTCTTGTAGGCAGAATATATTATAGTTGGGTTTTAATTAATTAACTAATGGGTAAGCATTGACTATGGTAACCCATATGTGTGGGGTATGATTTTTTTTTGATTCATGACTATATTTATATATATATATATATATATATATATATATATATATACACACATATATACATATATTTGTATATATGTATATATATATATATATTTGTATATATGTATATATAATTATATAGTTATACACATCATATTTCTAGCAAATAAACATTTTTCTTAACATGATATTTATATTATTTTGTAATGTATGATTTTCTACTTTCCAACTCTATATCAACTACGTTAGAAGAGGAAGATATTTTAAATTATTTTATTGTTTTCTAAGATTAAAAAAAATATTTCTCTCTACAAAGCATATGTCAGTAATTTTCTGGTAATTTGATTATGCATTCATAAATGTCTCCAGAAATAAATTAGGTAACTTTAAAAGACTTTTTTTATTTCTCCATATTTTTATAAACTTCAGCAATTTAATATTAGTAACAAATATTGTGACACATTAAACAAATGATCTTGGCACCCTAAAATCTTAAAATCTGAGATGAAAATTCTCTAAGATGGAGAAGATCTTATCATTGTTTGCCTCTCTACATTTTAGGCAAAAATCAAATGCCTAAATTTTATAATCACTTCCCCTAGGAAATTAAAGAATATTCTCTTTTTATTTCAAGTGCCACAATATTAATTTTACTGATATTTTATTAACAAGACTTTTTTTGGTGGGGTGTGAGGAGAAGTGTCTATTGACTAAGGTGAATGTGAGAGAGATGAATTCACACAAGGAAATGATGTATTTTCACAATTCACATAGTTAGCAGGAGGTGAATTAGACATATTACCAATAAACATTTTTTAACACTCTTTTTTAAATAAAAGCTTAAATATTTATGTTTAGGTATTTAGGGTTAATAATGACAGAAACCCTTTGTTGGTTAAAATCAAAAGTCTGTATCTGCAATCTTGTCAGTGTCTTGTGGGCAGAGTTTCTTTTGGCATAATTATTAGTATTCTACTTGGACAGGGGAGGAGCTGCTGATCATTGTGAGCCAGATGGAGTTCACCAATGTAGAATTGTATCTCAGATTATCCCTTTCAATATGCATAAAAAATTTAAATTGATTCAGCAGTATATAATTTGAATTAGCATTTTATTTTAATGTGAACTATTTAGCAAATATTTTGTTGTTGGAATGTCTAATATGTGCAAAGTAGCATGCTTAGTATTTAAAAAAAAAAAGGACATAAACAGAGCTATTTCAAAATGGAGTTGAAGCTCCCATTCTAGAGGAGCTGACTTGCATGTCTCATTCCTTGAACCTTGGGAATGTTTGATTTGGACAAAATGAACTTTGGACCAGCCCAATCCAACATTATCTTCCATACAACTATTTGTAATGCTAAAAAGAAAGCAAACATCCTGGCCACAAAACATGATCATTGCAAACATTCTTTAAAATCAGTAACAGCCATGCATAGCTAAAGAATAACTTTAACTTGTTAGTTTTCTAGGACTGAAATTCTATGATTTCTAATAAACACTTGTTGCCTTTCACTTTGGCTTTTTATTTTTAAGGTTGCCACTAAACTGAAGAACTAATCTGAGAAAATGAATAAGATATGGTGTCTAACATTAACGGTTTATAATCAAATGGGGTTATTTAGGCTGAAATGCACGAAATTTGCTTATAGAGGACAAATGTTTGGTGCTATAATAAAAGATGTAGGCACAGTGTTAATGGAATGCTAAATTTTTTGCCTCAGGTAGTCAAGGTGACTTATATGGAGAAGGTGACCTTTGAAGTGGGTTCACAAAGATTGGCAGGCTACTTCCACGTGGAGAAAATTAAGATGAACAGTTTTTGGTAGCAGGAAACTTCATGTCAAAAAATGAAAAGGTATTAAATTAAATGGTGTATTAGAGAAATATAGGATTGTGCCATATGTAAGACATAAGATAAGAGATGAGGAAGAAAAACAATGGCATATTAGGTACGGAGAAATCGTGAAGGACAGTGAGCACCAGCTTAAATCCTGTGTGTTTTATTTCAGCAAGTTTGAAAGCAGTGTGAACAGAAGAATGACATTTTGTCTGAATTGAGCTATATAATCTTATCTGATTATTGTGTGAGACTGCTCAGATGAGAGGTGCTGAGAGCAAAGCTAAGAAGTTAGATATGAGGAGGAATTTTATTTGAAAATGAATACCCAAAGTGTTCTTGACCTATAATGAAATGGATTGGCAGAACTGTTTTCTCTTAAATCAGAGTAGCATTAAAGTTAAATGACTGTTCTGCTTTCATATAATCTATCGTGCTTTAAAAGCACTTTTTGTACTCTTCTCTTTCAAGTATATGCACAATGACAGAAAAGTTATCCCCCCAGTAATGGTAGTAGAGAACCAAATTGCACTATTATTTGATCCCACTGCCTGATTTGCATCTGTTCTCTCAGTACCAAGGAATACAATGTATGCTGTCTTTTTCCTGGGGAGGTTCTCATTGTGAATAGAGTGGGTGACTGATATGAACTCTGTACGACTTAATTTTGTGATTATACTGGATCATATCTAACTCCCTGTACTTGCTTCTGTCATATTGTGAATTGCTTCAACATGGAAAACTCATATCTAATTCAATCTTATTGATGTCTAAAGTGCTTGTAATGTTAAAAAAAAAGCAACATGAAGAGAATACGAATTATTGAAAGTAACTTGCAGCAAGGCAGCTAATCTTAGAATAGTGGGCAGTCCGATTGAATACCTTAGGAAAATAACATTATTGAAAACATTTATAGTAGTTTTATTGAATGGTTACTTCACTTGAGTATTTAAAAACAGAGAGGCAATAATGATAAGCAACATTTACAACTAAAGATATTCAGACACTATGTTAAATATTGTACATGAATATATTTTAAAACTCAGAACTTCATGAGCTAGATGTAATTAATATACCCAGTTTACAGTTTCAGAAATTAAAGCATATAGAGGTTTAATTATTGTTAAAATCAAAAAGCTGATAAACGGAAACTTAGCTAAAACAAAATCTGTCCAATGATGACCCCTGGATTCCTAATCATTCTCTTACAGGTCATTTCCTAGTAGTATTAAAGAATCTTTGTACAAGAGCCTAAGCCAGCAGATGCTTCACATTATATTAATTTTACACAGGTCTCAGGACCTGCCAATCTCTATAACTGCTAGCTGTTACTCTACGTTTTTGGAGATATACAGTAAGAAAGGGACTCTGAAACATTGACATTTACCTGGATTATTTAAGGTACACAAGATATCAATGATGGTGACAACGGTGTGTTAATAAAGTTAACATATATTGAACACTTAATGCATATTAGACCCTGTTATAAATTTCAATTTCTGAATTTCAATTTCTGAATCTGAATTTAGACATCTATTATTATTACTTAAATAAATCTCTTACTCATTAGTATTATTTCGGTGGTCTTTGATTTCTGAGTCTTCTAATAAATTATGTATCTTAGGTTAATAGTGTGATTATAATTGTAATTGCATATTGTTGCTATTGAGAGAAAAAAATCAGCCTTAGAAAAGTTCAAATGGATTGCATGCTTCCATTTGGAACAGAAAAGTTAGGGAAAATATAACACTATTTTCTTCAATGAACTAGTGAAAGAGAAATTTATTTAGGAGTACTAGATATTGGCCAAAAGAAAAAAGATGGGAAACCAGTCTCTCAGGTAGAGGAAGAAAGACAGCATTAAATGAAAGGTCAGTTAAGATAAAAATCATCTGTTTTGGGGTTTACCCAGAACTGTTAGTATTATTCTCCAATCACCATAGATACCTTTTTTTTTCTGGCTCCCATTGCTTCTTGAAGTGAAAACTGCTCATTAGTGAAGTGGCCCACAGTCCTTTAGAGTTATTCATTCTCATTTGTCACCATCCCATTTTACTGCAAGTCCTACTCTTGAATTTAGTGGTCACTTCAAAAACAAGATGTTAAGGAAAATCCTTCACTGTTACTATTTAGCTAGTGGAGTTGCTTGGGAAAGGGGGATGTTCCTTCAGCCAGAATGGGAAAACTGTAACCTCAACATTAAAAGTTAGACGTATTAAATCACTATGATATGAAAAACTTTTAGACACTTTTTCTCAAAGCATTTCATTACATCCTGAAAACAAACCAATAATGTATTTGCAAGCTGTTTTATTTATTTTTATTTAATTTGACCAAGGACTCATAGCTCGTTTGGGATAGAGATGACCTTCAAATTTAAACACAGTGAGAGGTTAGAAAAAAAATTGTAGAATGTCTGTGGAGCTTATTTACCAAACGCAAAAAATTTGTTGTTGTGGTTGTTGTCTTATAAAACTTGGCATTCCATCTTATTTAATATTTAAAAATTTTAATGCATAGTAGATCCTCTAAACAAGGGATAAATTATATCAATGACAGGGAGAACCTGTCTTGTCTAACAGCTAGATGACTTTTGCTTTTCTTCCCAAAGAAGTGAAGAGACCAGTAATGTAATTTGTAAATGGTACAAATTCCTTTAAGGTTGTTTTCCTTCTTTTCAAATCTCTTCTATTAGCAAGCTGATGATAATCTTTGCTACTTCACGATGGCCAAAAATGAAGTGATTACAAAATAAAACAGAATAAAAACCAACAAAATCATGAAGCAAATGGACTATTTTCTTTGCTTCTGAATCAATTGATAGGTTACATATTTCCAATTGATATCCTATAAATTCATAAAATAAACACTTTCTCTTTGTGGTTCAGAAGTATTGTTCTGGAAGCGCTCCTTCACCAGATATACATTTTGCAAATATAATCTACATTTGTGACTTGCATTTTACTTCACAGTGTATTTATAACAACATTTTTTTTGTCTTTAGTTTTAATGAAGTGCAAAGTATAGATATTTTTCGTGATTTTTTTTTTATTCTGCCTAAGAAAACATCTCCTACTCCAATTAGGAAAAGCATTCTTTCTCTTTTTATAACAGTATTATATTTTTAGCTCCTACATTTAGATTTATGATCCATTTCTAGTTAGGCTTTACATAGAATGAAATCAAGTTTCAATGTTTTTCAAATGATCTACAGCCAGTTGTTATTTGTTTTTCACTGAATTACCATGGAAATTTGTAAAAAAAAAAAAAAAAATCAAGTGACAATATATACCTAGGTTTATTTTTATGTCTGGACTCTACTTTCTGTTCCACTGTTCTGTATGTCAAAACCAAACCATCTAAGTTACTGTAGCTTTTTTGAAAATCTTAAAATCAGACTACATTTGGCTATATACCTTTTCAAAATGGTTTTTGGCTAGTTTAGTTCCTTGGCACATATACAAATTTTAGATTTCTCTTGTAAATGTCTAGAATAACAGACTTCTTGGATTTCAAATAGATTGGATTGACTTTACACATAATTTGATACAATTGACTTAACACTGAGTCTTCACATCTATAAATGTAGTACCATGTTTCCCCAAAAATAAGACCTAGCCGGACCATCATCTCTAATGCGTCTTTTGGAGCAAAAATTAATAAGACCCAGTCTTATTTTAACATAATATAAGACAAGGAATAATATGTAATATAATATAATATAATATAATATAATATAATATAATATAATATAATATAATAAATATAATATAATATAATATAATATAATATAATACCAGATATAATATAATACCAAGTCTTATATTAATTTTTGCTCCAAAAGATGCATTAGAGCTGATGATCCAGCTAGGTATTATTTTTGGGGAAACATGGTATGTCTTTGTATATAGGTCTTTTAAAATTTCACTCAGAAAGATTTTGTACTTTTTAGTTTACCATGAGTATATATATCTTGTCAAATTTATCCTGAAATGTATAATATGTTTGATGTTAAAAGATATTTTAAGAGAGGCAGGTCCAAGACGGCAGCATAGGAAGACCCTGAACTCACCTCCCACAGACACACTGAATATACACCTACCTACACATAGAGCAATTCCTCCTGAAGAACTGAAAGCTGACTGAACAGCAGACTGTATAACAAACCATACAGAGGCCATAGCGAGAAGCATAGGAGAGACAGAAATACAGTGACTGTGGGAAGACCACCCAGTGGACCTGCAGTAAAGAGGGATATCACCGAAGGAGGGGCTAAACTCAGACATGCCTGCCCTGAGACACAGTGCAAAACCAGCAGTGTAAAGGAAACCTAGACTATAAATGGAGGAAATCCGTTTTCTAACTCTAAAATGTTTGCCAGATGGATAGGGAATGGCTGTAACTATCTCATGAACACCATTTTTACATTCTCCTTTCACCTGGTTAGAGTGGGTAAGAGCTCATCCAAGCAACTGAGCCTGCAAGGCCACCTCCGCGTGCCCCAGATCCCAGGCCCACACCAGCACTAGTTCCAGGGAGTGGTCCTAAAAAGATGGCCCATGAGCTGCATGCCCTACTACACCTTGGTAAAAATATCATAAAATACATATCCAGTGAAAGACTGAAATATGGTAGTACCTTCACTACACTCTAAGGCAGGTTTTTATAGGATTACATAAAATGAAAACTCATCCTTTTGAAAAAGTGATATACAAATAATGTAAAGAAGCAATAGAGAAAACCATTGGGCAAATAATATAAGTCAGTTAAATGAGTTTTTTCCAAGGATGATCTTCAAACTTAGGAGAAGTGATATTTGATAATTTGAGGTAGAAGAAAGAGGTGTAGCAATTTAACAAAAATGTATCATTTATACAGCATATAAAATTTCCCCAAAGAAATAAGCATATCAACTGAAATTATTAAGAAATAAGGAAGTCATAATTCACAAATATACTGCAAAAAGTCTAATAATAACTACAATCTGTGAATAGGGTTATAAATAACAGCCACAAATTATTAAAATAAAATGTATACCAAAATTTCTACTTGGCACTTGACAACATAAATAATATTTCTCTCCCCATCAAAATCATCACAATTACTCTTTGAGGATCCTCAAACAAGCTGATTATATTGAACTTGGCATTAAAGATATTGCTTACTGTAACGATAATCTACAGAATCCCCTATCTGGGTTCATGATCTTGAGCATCAGCTGGTGACTCTGGAATGACACATAGCACTAATAAATAAAGTGACTTCTCTGCTCCACAGTGCTCTCTTGATATGTGACACATGGCGATACATTATTAAAGAATCATTATACCAATGATATATTAAAATAGAACACCAGAGAGTCATTTACTTGGTAAAATATTGCACCTTCACAGTTTCCTGGAGATTTAAGAATACATTTCCAAAGCCAGGCCATGGGCCTATTTGGAGAAGAAAACCTTTTTATTTTTTTCATTTTTTCCTAATAATTTTAAGTTGGCAATATCTGCCTATGACAGCTGTAAGCTCAGGCAATCCAAACTTATAAATAATTCATTTTGCTTGTATTGTGCACCTATATGAAAACTTAGTTAACTTTAGGAGGAAAGACACTTACATTAAAAGGGACACACAATGAACAAAATGAAGTGTGATTATGGTCTAAGAGATTTATGAAAGCACCTTATGTGAGCATAAGAAAAACAGTCTCCAGAACAGTACAGAACCACCATGAGAGAGAAATGAATAGTCGAGGCTTTTAACTTTAAAATAAATTTGCAACTTCTCGGCTCAAAGCCTGTGGATTTATTTTGATGGTGAAACTAAGAAAGCAGAAAACAAAGGAGGAAAAGATGTGTCATTTTGTGTGCTTAGCAAAATACGAGATATGTAGAGGTTGTGAATTCTGCCCTGGCTTCTCTACAGTTGCTCAGATATAACCCTTTTACAAAAGCTGGATTATCCTATACCAAGATAACCAATTATTGTAATCAGCTCAGCCAAACAATGACTGCTGTGAATAAAACTGAAGCTTATTAGAGTCACTGTGTACAAAGCTGTAGATGGTGTCCCTTATGGAAATGCCTGGACAAAGTGTTAGGGTTGTGTTGACAGTGGTGGCAGAAAGGCTTTGAAATCCAAGCCATATTCTGTTTTAAAAGTCCTTGGCTTCAAGGTCCAGCTGTGAGGAAGGGGTCCATTTCTCTAGGTTTTCTAGATGAGGATGACTTTTGGGTTTCATTTTTCCTAGGAGTATCTTTTTTATAATTTTAACAAAAGTATCCTAACTCTCTGTGGGATCCCTGAAGTTTGTAGGAAAGTGAAAAACATATCGGTTAATTGATACTCTATAGGAAAAAAAGTGAAAACAAAAGAAACAAACAAAACAAAACAAAAAAAAAAACACATTTAATAGAGCTAAGTAGAATCAGTCGATCTGGTTTAACCTCCCTTTTTTTCAGGTGTCACATTGATCATTAACCCTACGAAACTCAGAAAAGAATTGGTGACTCCAGGCCATAACCTTAAAAGTTGTCTATATCGTTCCACACAGGTGTTATACTTCTCATCTTGCTTCCTTCTAATCTCTATGACACCAGCCTTTCTGGTCTCTATCTAAGCTGGCTCATTTTTCTGAATTCAGCTTTACACTTGGCATTTGTTTTATAAGTCATGGTCCCCAGGTGATCTGGTTAAAGATCCTGAGTCACAGCCACATTTAAACTTTCCAGTATTGCTTCTTGCCTTGGTAGAATGAAGGATGGTATCCAAAACATTTAAAATTTTAATAGACAGATATGTATATGTCAAAATGGCACAGAATATAAAGCTGAAACTTGGGGCCTAGAGGTTCCTTGTTTCCCCATGAGCCTTGAATTGACAGATCATGTAGAGAATATGGGGAGGTTTTAGAAGGACCTTGATGGACTGGAAGAAGCAGCACTTTTTTTTTTTTTAACCAATATCATGAAAACATTTAAATATTTTTACAAATACTACAATGTTGCAGTGCATATAGGCAGGGTATCAGCCAATAAGACTGATACCCTCTAGGGGGTTGCCACGCAGCAGCCTACCCGTCTGTCTCCTTGTACCTGCCCCTAAAGAAAGGAGAGTCTGTGAGCAGATCCTTTCAGGGACATTGCTTCACCTTTGCACTTGCACTTTATGTCTCCCTGTTTGGCCCCAGAAAGATGGCTGGTCAGCCAATGACGAGTAAGATTCCCCATGAGGGGAGAGGGGGAACTCAAGCCAGGTGCAGTCGAGTGGGGACCAACATGAGAACCCACGGGGTTCATAGAGGTGGGCACAGCCCCCATCATCCACAGGCTAAGGAAATCCTCTGCCTCTGTGGCTGCATTCCTTCCCACAACCAGCAGGGGAAGTGATTCAATGGTGTGCTCTCCATCTATTCATATGCATAAAGGTTTTATCTCTTGGGGAAGTACATACATCCTGAGACTTATGGTTCAGCTGCCTGCAGGCAAAGGTGATTGGCTTGAATCAGTTTCCTATTATGATGTGTGGGTTTCACAGATCTTGAGATTGACAAGCTTTAATTGCCTTTATGTCCCCACTTAAATAATGAAAACTATGCTTAGTCCTTGAGGCTTGAGTCCCTTGGCCCCACTTACACTCTATTATTAGCTACTGTCTTTTCTTAACCCTGCGCTGCCCTCCTCGCTCCCCAAAACTCTCGTCCATGGGACATGACACTTAGGTATCATGTAACTATTTCTAACCTAATATATCCAAATGAAAATCTTTATCCTAATGTCTCTTCTTTACCATCTAAAGTTTGTTTCCACCATAATATTGTTACACCTTTAAGAAAAAAAAAATAGCATGTAAATGCAGTGTACCCTGCTTGGAACATTCTTTCTCCATGATCAAGACTCAGCTCAGATATTACTTTCTCCACGAACCTACCCTAGCTTCTGCAGTAGCATTAAAGACTTCCTTTTGACTTTTCTCGTCGCTTTTTTGATAGTCTTCATTTTCATTTATTTCATATTACTATTTTTTTTTTCTTTTCTACTGTTTTCGTTCTTACTAAACTGTGCGGCCCAGGAATAAAATAACATTTTAATATATACATCCATCCCCCTACAATTGGTGACACTTAGTAAATATATGTTGAATATATATTTAAGCATTGCTCATAAATACACTAGTTTTTAAAATATGCATTGTGAAATGAATATGTATTTCCCTCTGAATTTCATATGTTGAAGACCTAATACCCAATGTGATAGTACTTGGATGTAGGGCTTTTGGGAGATGATTTAGATTACATCATGAGGGTACTACCCTCATGATAAGATCAGTGCCCTTATAAGAATAAGAAGAGCTAAAGGTCTCCTTTTTTACTATGTGAACACATTAAGAAAAGACCATACAAGCACACAGCAAGAAAGCAGTCACCTGCTAACCAGTAAGAGGGCTTTCACAGAACCCAACCATGCTGACATACTGATCTAAGAATTCTAGCCACTAGAAGTGTGAGCAAATAAATGCCCGTTGTTTAAGCCACAGAGTCGATGGTATTTTGTTATGGTGGTCTAAGCAGAATAAGACAGCACATAACCCAATAACTGTTTTTTGTTTATTTGTTTCTTTTCCCCCACTATTGGTATTTAAAGAGTTATATTTATATTAGATAAAGAGTAGTTTAAATGAAAATGATGATCACCTATGTTTACAGTTAAATACACTCTTGGGAAGTCTAAGCATTAGTGACATGAAGACACAAGCGGATTTTTTTGGTGGTAATCATCCATATTTAAGCAAATTATCTAAGGGAAATTATACAGTCCCTTAACTGATACCCATACAACATTATGCAGTTATGACAAGTGTTCTTCATATCTCAACATAATGAAGGTCATGTGTGATAAGCCCACAGTTAATATCATACTCAATAGGGAAAAGCTAAAAGAATTCTCCTTGAGATCAGGTGCAAAATGAGGATATCTACTTTCATCACTTTTATTCAACATAGTACTGGAAGTCCTAGCCATAGCAATCAGAAAAGAAAAAGAAATAAAAGGCATCCAAATGGGAATGAAAGAAATAAATCTGTCATTATTTGTGATGACATGATACTAGAGAGAGATACTAGATGACATGATACTATATATAGAGAGAACCCTAAAAAGTCCACTCCCCCCAAAAATCAGAACTCATAAATGAAGTTAGTAAAGTAGCATGATACAAAATAAATATTCTGTAATCAGTTAAATTTTTATACACCAATAACAAACTATTAGAAGGAGAAATTTTAAAAAAATCACACTTACAATTGAACCTATACCTCTATATATGAATATATATACATGTATGTTATATGTATATATATATATATATAATATGTATATATACATATATACACATATATATACATACACACACACACACACACACACACACATATATGAATAAATTTAACCAAGGAAGTAAAAGACCTGTACTCAGAAAATTATAAGATATTGTACAGAGAAATTAAAGAAGATACAAATTAATGAAAACTTATACCATGTCCGTGGATAGAAAGAATTAATATAAAGTATCCATATTACCCAAAGCAATAAATAGATTCAATGCAATCCCTATTAAAATACCAATAACATTTTGTATAGGACTAAAGCAAATAATCCTAAAATTTATATGAAACCATAAACTACCCCAAAGAGTTACGGCAATGCTGAAAAAGAAGAACAAAGCTGGAGGTATCAAACTACCTGATATCAAAATATACTAAAAGGCTATAGTAATCAAAACCACATGATATTGGCATAAAAACAGACACACAGATCAATTGAACAGAATAGAAAGCCCAGAAATAAATCCATGCTTACATGGTCATTTAATCTATGACAAAGGAAGTAAGAATGTGCATTGGGGTAAAATAGTCTACTCAATAAATGGTGCTGGGAAAACTGTACAGATACATGTGAAAAAAAATGAAACTGGATCACCTTCATACACCATATACAATAATAAACTAAAAATGGATTAAAGACTTAAATGTGAGAGCTGAAACCATAAAACTCCTAGAGGAAAATGTAGGAAATAAACTTTCATATATACCCCATAGGAATATTTTTACTGATATATCTCCTCAGGAAAGAGAAACAAAAAAAAGTAAATAAATAAACAAATGGGACTACATCAAACTAAACATTTTTTTCAAAGCAAAGGAAACCATCAACAAAGTGAAAAGATATCCTACAGATGGGAAAAGATATTTGGCAATAATACATCTGATAAGAGGTTAATATCCAAAATGTATATAAAAAAACTCATACAGTTCAATACCAAAAAAACAAATAATCTAATTAAAAAATGGGCGGACTACCTGAAAAGACATTTCTCCAAAGAGGACATACAAATGATGAACAGACATGAAAAGATGTTCAACATCACTAATCATCAGAGAAATGAAAATGAAAACCACAGTGAGATATCACCTCACACCTGTGAAAATGGCTGTCATTAATAAATCACAAATATTTTTATATTTATTTTCTTTCTGGTACTATTAGTAGTTTTACTTTCATAGTTAATAAAAAGTTATCACCCTCATTGATCATAAAATAAAAGCTCAGATAAAATATAATTTTTCTCATGTAATATATTTAATAATCTATAGTATTTTTAAATCATATTTGCACAGAGTGCAGAGCCATAAAAATTTCAAAGTGGAAAATATGTGTTTGAATGAATAGCCACGTTAGTTTTTCCCCACAAATTGGAATCCCACATTTGCAACGCACACTGTGTAATATCAAAAATAATATTTTAAATGATTAAGTTCATAATTAGTTTGTTATTAAATCATATGTGACTATAACTACCCAGACAAGTAAAGAAAATAAACAAAGCAATAACATTTAAATTCTGAAAGTAAAGTTTACCTGCCCTATTTATCATATGAGAGAATAGGCAATGTATTCAGAAGTAAATTCACTATGATAGACCTCATTACAATGTTATAAAATCACAATTGAGTATCTTGCAGATATCTGCACAAAACCTTACTATAGGTGCAAGTAATTGTTTTTTTATTCTTTGGTTTTAATGCATTCAGCTCTGATATTACATCCATCACCAATTAAACACCTGTGCTATGCAACTTTGTGCTGATTCATTGTGAAATTTTCCAAAAGGATACATTAATGGTTTATGGATTATCCACAGTGCTCCCATTAAAATTAATGGGAATTACATAGCTAATTCCCTAAGTGCCAGAATGAAAATTGCCCCATACTGTTCAAAAGCTCTCAAAAGTTCTCATTTCTTACCTGGTGTGTCAAATGCTGATAAATAGATTGTGCCACCTGCTTTGATCATACATTCATCTAAGTGGGGAAGAAAAAAAAATGACACAGTAAGAGTTCACTTATTATATAGAGATACAAACCATTTTATAGGTTGGAAACATTAAAGTAATAGTGACAAAGTTATTGGCTGGGATAAATCGACATTTTGAAATTAATTTTATTATGAGAAAATTCTTAAAGAAAATTAATTCTATGCAACAAATAGGTCATACTACCTTTAGACCATATGCTTCATGAACATGGGGGAGATATGAATTTAACCATAAAAGAAATGTTTGCTTTCATTACCAGCAATGACAGGCAAATATTTGCTCTATTGATCACTGAGACCCATTTTCTCATCTTACACTTAACCTAGTTTATGCTCTTTGCAATTTTAGAATACAAACACATTTATATTGAGAATTGAGAAAAAAAGATAGCAAGCCTTACATTTTATAATTTTGCTATATGGGACCAATTTTCATAAAAAAGATAAATAAAAAGAAAAATAAAACAACATGGCTTTTTGTGTATTATTGAATTTATAATTTTCTGAAAGAGTGTCTCTTTTCTCCCCCAACCCCCATCTACATTGGGTGGATGATATAACATTAGTGGTGCTTTTTCTTACCATTTTGTAAAAATTGAGGTACATTTTATATAAAGTAAAATAGATGTTAAATATACAATTATACAATCGTAGACAAATGTATACTTCCATGTACTTCATATCTTTTCTAAGGAAAAATATTTTTATCAACCCAGAAAATCCTTTCTTGTCCCTTCTCAGCCAATGCATGACCTCCCTCCAAGTAAACACTATTCATATTTCTTTAAACATAGATTTCACATACATTGTGCATTGTATGTTGTGTATTCCTTTATGTATCTGTATTCCATTACTATTTTTGAGTAGTATTCAATGGATGAGTATACTAAAATTTATTTATCAATTATATTGATACCTTATTTTAACATTTTGACTATTATAAATAAAGCTACCATAAATATTATTTTACAAATCTTTTTATGGACCTATGTAATCACTTCTGAGGGGTAAATAACTAGGAATAGAATTGCTGGGTCACAAGGGAGGTGCAGTGATTAACTTTACAATAATGCCCATCCATTTTCCAAAGTGGTGTTACCACTTCACACTCTCAACAGAAAGTTATAAGAGTGCAAATTGATTCTTATTCTAATCATTATTTGTCAAGGTTTTTTTCATTATAGTGATTCTAATAGGTGGGATGTCATATCACCTGGTCTCTTTTATTTGCACACCCCAGGTGACTAATTATGGTAAGTACCTTTACCCATAGCATATAGACCATTTGATGTCTTCTTTTGTTAAGGGAAGTGAAATCCCCTAACGTCTATGCAAGACTTTAGCCAAGTTTTAAATTTGGGATGTAATTTAGAAACATTTTGGCAAACATTTCATAGGTACCTGAGAAGAATCATTTTTTTTTGCTTATTGTTTATTTTATTCTACATTTGTATACGTATTTTATATTTTGTTGTTGGGTGGAAAGTTTTATACATGCAAACTATGTTATTTGATAGAATTGTTCCAATCTTCTCTACACTTCCTAATCTCTGTCTAATTGTTGTATCAAATATTAAAGGAGGGGTATTCACACACATACTGGATATCAGAATGACCAAAATATAGGAAGAATGAAAAATTCCACAAATTTCATTTGGGATTGCAAAAGATAACACTTAACAGTGAGATTCCTGGGATGATGGTGTAGTGGTGAAAATGGTTCTTTCTGATGGAAAGAATATATAGTCATGTCAAAGTTTGGAATTGACATATGTTGGTAATAAAAAAACAGGCTTTCTACATTGAAGTTGTTGAAATTTTACTTGATTCAATGAAACAAGGAAATTAGTACATACATTTTGCTGTGTGGCTTATAATTTCTTAAAATGAAACAAAATTTACGTAGAAGTCAAAATAGCATTTGAATGTTGATACTGAGTCATATATCAGTTGACTCTAGATTTATTTAATGTAATATTCTATTTTACTAAAAGTAAGCTTATCAGAATCATGCATTGCTATTTAAAATTAGTTTCCTCTCTATAATCAATAGTTCATTTTATGGGTTTAAATTCTCCTTAGTTTCAATGACAGTGATATAAAATTCAAAGTAAGTATTGTTTAAAGCTGTATGTTACTGTTATTGAAGAACATGTATTGCACCCATGTCAGTGTACTTATTTTCTACAGCATTACTAAATCTTTATAAAATTGCTGAAAGTATGCCTTTGCATATTTTGATATACTCTTTGGAACAAATATACATAACCAAAGCTAGGATAATGTGTAATACTCAATGTTGGTCTAGCATTGTAATTTATGAGGTAATATTCTGTTTACAAAATTTAACTATATTGAACAGGACCCTCTAAGCTTTTGGATTTCTATCACCTATTAAGTTTGCTATATTGAGTTCAAGAGGGAAATTTTAAATCATCCTCTGTACTTTATTTTAGTAACACTAAGATTATTTCTTTGCACACAGCTAAGGTCTTTCTGAATGCAGAATAATGATGCCTCCTGCTAGTCTGAAAACCATATGGATAGCTACCTGCTGAGCAAATTGAATCTAAGATGCAGAATGGAAGTAAGCTAGCATTATTAATTGTTAGCCTTGAGAGAGGAGGATTTTTTTAAACTAAAATAATCCAAAAGATGGGTAATGGGTCTGGTAAAGAATAAAGTCATTTGTGTTTCATAGGGCCCTAAGCTATAGGAGAAAATAGATACAGCGTTCAAAATTGTGTAATTATAATTTTACATGTCTGATATGCCTGTTTCCTCAACCATTCACTATTTGCAAACTAGATAGCCCAAAGACAATCTTATTTTAATAAAATGTAATATAAAATTAAAGAGCATGGCACATGATGACAGTATCTAGAAACTAAGACATTACATGCAAGCCCAAATTTATCTGTTAATAAACCACTGTATGTTAGGGTATGGAAACATAAAATTTCTGAAAAGAACAAGTGTACTAGTGCATGCTTTTGAACATAGTGATATTCCCAACTTATTTGACAAAATTGGGACCTTGCAGCAGAGTTTGTGCTGAATTGACCAAAAAAAAAAAAAAAAAAAGAAGTAGCACTTTTCCGAGGCCACGTGATTTGTGTCCATAGTGCCTGTGGCTGCTGTTGGTCTACAAAGCCAGAAGTTAGAAAGAGAAGATGAAGTAAGGACAATCACTTTTACATCTGTCCATCACTGAACCTGATGACAAAGATACTCTTTAATCTGTGACTAAAGATCTCTGCTTTCTTTCCACTACCCAAATCTTGCACAAGTTCCCATTTTAGTCAGCAAGAAGAATACAAGAACAAGATTCTAGGAAACGATTCCCAGTTTAACCAAGGTGATAATAAGACAAACTAACACAAA
The DNA here is from genome assembly GCF_964194185.1 of Rhinolophus hipposideros. NCBI lineage: Eukaryota > Metazoa > Chordata > Mammalia > Chiroptera > Rhinolophidae > Rhinolophus > Rhinolophus hipposideros. Next base: position 35,877,802 of record NC_138061.1, on the reverse strand, counting down.
GGTTAGACTTTTAGAATCAAATGTTGTCCTAATCAATTGCTTAATTTAAGCGGTGAGATTTTTGAATCTGCTAAAATTTTAATCATAAGCCACAGTTAATGGATAAACAAAACAAAAAAAAAGAAAAAGAAAATCACTTGCCAGGTGTTACATTATTATCTTGGATACAGAAGATCCTTTATACTTAGATATCAACCTCACTGTAATAATTATGACTATATTATTAAGACCATTTTTTACTAATTTAATTATATTAGACAAAGATAACATGGCAAAACAGAGTTCTCAAAGTTTAATGTTTTTGAAAGAAAGTTTCTATAGCAGCATTTCTATGGATAAAATAATATCAAAAAAGATTAGGTAACGAAAAAAAGCTTTTTTTCTGTAATTAAAGCTTTATTACAGAGATGTAATTCTCTGAATTTAAAACTACATAAAATATTTTTCATAGTCATTTTCATAACTAATTATTTGTGAGAGAAATGCTTATTTGCTGACTGGAAATTCTGTGTTATTTATTAAAATGTCTAAATGTCAGGAAATTGTCACTCAATTTACAAGAATGCAGTACTACAGAGAGCAATATTTGGAAATATTACATTCAAACAAGAGGTTAATGATATTTCCTTTTTAAAATGTTAGCTTAAAAATAAGCACAGAACATCTTCAAATGGAGAAACTAATTTTTTGTTTCCTACTGAGAGGTAAGAGTTAAAATCTGTACATGAATGGGTTAGTGGATCCTCTAATGAATCTATTATATTTAGTAAAAGTGGATATTTTTAAGCAAATCCAATTGAAATGAATAGATAAAAACTGACATGAGTTTTACAAACTTAGCTTCAGTTATTTCTATTAGGAAAAATACCACATCCCACAAACAAATTAAATAATTACAATTAGGATTTAATTTGGACCTTTGGAAAGTATCAACCTCTTTCAAAATTTGTGTCTTGTATTTATAAGAATGGCAATTTTACAGTAGCTCTTTGTCACAAAGTACAAAAAACTCACATAGATAGTAAAATCTATTTAGAATTTTAGCATTTAGGAACATTTTTGTTGGAAAATGACTAATTTAAACAAAAACATTTAAATAATACTTTAGTGACTTAGCCTACTAATATCAGATTCAATATATGTGATTCTAACATTTATGAAAGTATCATGATTTGCCTATGAATTTTGAAAATTATAACTGTCATTTTGAAAAACCCTATCTATTATGTTAATCAGAAATAATTAAAATTGCAATATCAGTCATATTGACTAAACTACTAGTTACAATCTTGTCAAGTTTCATTAAGAGTGTTCTTTCACTGCTGCAAATTAAAGACCCATGATAAGAGTGATAAGACTAAAATAATTTTATCAAGATTTAAATAAACAATTATTTTCTTACATCAATAAACCACTGATTTAAATATAATATATTTCTTATGAATTTATAATGTTTAGGGAAAAATTAATAGACTTAAAGCTTTCTATCTTTATTAGTCGTTATAGATACCATTAAAACTATCAGCCTTAGGCAGAAATACCATTTCCTATTATTATAATTAATCTAGTAGATTCTTATGTTTGGAGAATGTGCACTGGCCTTAAGAATATAACAATTAGTCATTCTTGTTGAATGATCTAGCAGCGTGTTGAACATTTTCCTGTACAAGCAGCTACTCAATTTCACCATTACTAATTTCTTTAGTCCTAGAAAAATCAGATAATTTAGCTAGCTCTATTAAAGGATAATAAGAGAATACTTTATGCCTTGGTCATATAACACTACATTTACAAAATTAATTGGTAAGAATATTACTCTATTTATTTTTATAGATATCAAATTAGCTGACTTATGGCAGAAAATTAGTCAAAAATATTTGCGCCCAGAATAGTAACTTGTAAAAAATTTGGTCAACATTGAAAAAACAAGAGATTTTACACAAAAGCACCAATTTTAGTGTCTCTTGACTAGTGTAATGTATGGCAACATATTGCCCACAATCAAATATGAAAGTATTTGGGGAATAATTTCCTGATTCAAATGCTAGAAGCATTCGTATTTTTTGAATTTTATTTTATCACAATTTCCATTAATCATAAAGCACACAAACATGTCTACATTGTAGCCATTTCTCTTATTATTGTGTACTTGGATTTTGTAAACATTTAGCTTATGACACCTACAATATGGCTAGACACACACGTGCATGTGCACACACACACACACATACACACACACTCTCAAACATATATTGTTATTGCTAAGTGTAATTATCACAGACCTATATATGTTAATATGTATCTCTGATGGTTTATAGAGACATAATAAAAATAAAGTCTCCGAAAGGACAAGGATGAGGGCTCCAGGAAATAAAAAGGGTATTTTATTAGTTGTGTTTGTTTTTGTTTACAATTATATACGTCCTACTCACCATTTGTCAGGAAATAGCAGTATTATGTTTGCCATTTGCAGAGAACTATTAATAACACTATTTATCTTAAATGAGATTAGAGACATTCTGTCAATAAGTTAGAATATCCTTTTTCATTTGATCTAAAGTTGACATTTCCTTCAGTATCTTTCCTTTCAATTAACCAACTATGTCAGCACAAGATCAAATGTAGGGACACTTTATAGATTTTTTAGTAATGAAATAGACATTCACAATACAGAGCATTAAACCAGGTTGGCAACCATGTTATGGGGTTTCATGGTTATATTTGCATTAAAATACAGAAAATGATACCCATCTTTTATTAACATAAAGATAACAAAAAATATATGCATGTGACAGATACCCCTTAAATTCAAAGAAAAATGCACAATCATTCTAAATTTTTTAATATTAGTATCATATATAAAGAAATTTAGTATTACATGTGAAGGAATAGATGACACTTATTTTGAGGGACTCTTGGAGTCTGAAATGTATCCGCTCTACTAATTCATGTAGTGATCAGATCAATAAAGGTCAATCTGTGCCCAAGAAAATTGATATAATTTTATAAGGTAGTTTGTTTCCAAAGGGAAATTCCCTTAATTTACAAATCAAAACGCTGAATCTGACACCTGTTTTATACTTTACAATTCACACAATACTTTCATTTAAATCCCCCTTTGATTCAATCTTCAGAATTCTCACATAGATTTATAAGGCTGTTAAAAAAATGCAATATTCAAGTACAGCATAATTGAGTTGCCAGTTAGCCTTTGTTATTTCCACTAGGGATGCCAACAACTAGGCTTTTAAAATGTTCAGAACACTGATTGTTGAATTTATTGTGACCCTTTGCGGCTTTTAAGAAATGAATTTACCTCTGTGGGTTTCAGATTCCTCAATGTCAAAATGAAAAATTTGAATTAAGTTGTCTGCACATTTTTTCCACTCTAAAATTCTATGCTTTAATTATTCTAAGGTAGCTCTTTGAATGGTCAAAAAAAAAAAATCTAAAAATCATGAAAAGAGAATAAAAGTGTAAAATGAAAGAGAATAAAGGTAAAAGAATAAGAATCATTAATATGCCAATGTTTTCTTTTCTAGCCTTAGTACCCATATCATCCAATACCAATAGCTAGAGTTTAATCAGAGTGAATCATAAATATGACATATGCATTACGTTTCTAAGTTTTGTAACAAATTAAGGCATATTTAGTTACCTAAACCAACCCAAGTGTCGTGCGGGGTGTCCGGTGGGGCGGCCTGCGGGGTCTCCGCTCCCGCTCCCCACCGCAGGACACGGTAGGGCCAAACAGGAACACCCATGGAGCCATAAGTAGGGGAGTCAAACCAATATATTCTCACCGGTGGCATCCGCCTCTCTGCAATCCGCTCTTGCTAGCCCCCAATTCTTTTTTGCTAGTGTAGCCACGGCAGTTATATTAATAGCCAATGGCTTACGGGTTACAGCTGACGGCCAACTAGCCACAGCTGGGCCATCTGATCACAGATGATGGTCATTTACTACCCGAGCCAGCACCTTTCTATGTGAGGCCGAGAGCCTGGAAACTGTTTTTTGGGGCTTTGTCCCCACACCAAGTTTATTATATTTCACAACATCCAAAATTCAAAATCAGTCTTACTAGTTTAAAGTCAAGTTGTTGGCTGGACAGAGGGGGCAATCCATTTAATTGCTTTCTTTAGCTTTTAGAAGCCATCTGTATTTTTCGGTTCGTGGCAATTTCCTCACATCACTCCATCCTCTTGCTGCCATTGTAGTTTCTCCCACTACTATCTTTGATATTCCTGCCTCCTGTTTATAAGGATCCTTATCATTATATAGGGCCCATCTGTGTAATACAGGCTAATCTCCTCACCTCAAGATCCTTAACTTAATTACATTTGTGAACTTCCTTTTACTATATAATGTAATATGTTCACAGATTCTAGAAACTGGGACATGGACATCACTGGGGAGCCATTATTTAGTCTCCTGTATCCAGTAATAAAACAGGTCATTGAAGTGTTCAAATTCTTTAAAATCTCTTTAAGGGAAATACACAATCTTTTGACTTCTTTTATACATTGTCATTGTTCCTTTGGGATTTCCATAAACTTGACACATGATTCTAACATGAAATTAAGCCACTGTCACTATCTATTTTCAGCTTCAGAAATAAATAGAGTCTATGAAGACATAAGAAATTTAACAGATGCCTTTTCTCAGGCAATTCTCCTTTTAAGAAGAAGCACTACTGTGATAATTTTTCAACATAAATTAGTTTTCCCTGTTGTAGAACTTTATGTAAATTATACATTATTTATATAGCTTATTAACCTAACATAACATTTTAGAGATTAATTCACATTGTTCTGTATATCAGTAGTTTGTTCCTTTTTATTGAGGGATAGTATTACTTCATTAATTATACTGCTGTTCTTTTCATCATTCTATTGATAACTACCTGGGCTGTTTTACATTTTTTGCTCTTATAAATAAACCTGTTATGGGCATTCTTGTAAATGTCTTTAAATTGTTTAAAATAAAAAAAAAGTGGATGTGACTACAGATTTATGGCACGTTTTATAAGAGATTACTGATTTCCTCCCCCCAAAAAAGATTTAACCTTTTACACTCTGAACAACAATGTATAATTGAAGTTGTTTGACATCCTTTGCAACGTGGTGACACTTGACACTGCTAGTATTTGAATTTAAACTTCGTTGGTGATTGCGTGTTTCACCTCATAATGATTTTAATTGCATTTTCCTTATGAGTAGGGAAGCTACACACTGTTTTTATGTGTTTATTGACCATTTAGACATCTTCACATCTTTATTTGTGAAGTATATTATAATATTTTGCATACCTTTTTGGTATCATTGGTTGATTTGAAAATAAAATATATATATACAAATATATATATATATATGTAACCATCATATAAGAAAATATATAAGTTCAAAAGAAAAATGCTGAAAAAAGATACACCACACCATAAAAGTACAAATTAAAAGAAAAATGAAAGCTATGTTGATATCAGGCAATGTTTAGACAAAGAAATATTTAGACAAAGAAATATAGACAAAGAAATATTAATATAGGAAATAGAAACATCACATAACGATAAATGAATATCAGGCATAGTAGACTTCAAAATAAATAGGATTACTAAAGATAAAGAGGGACATAATATTAATAAAAGTATCAATTCATTAAGAAGAAACAACAAACTAAACAAAGAACTTTGAAATATTTGAGGCAAGATTCTCCAACTAAGGACATGCAGAAGAAGTCACCTCGAGACTGATAGGAGGGACAGAGATGTGGAACTGGCTTGTCTCCTGCCTGCATGACCTTTAAAAATCAAAAAGGATATCTCAGCTGCAGAGGTCCACCCCCCTAATGGGTGAGGGATCACAGCCCCTCCCCAGCCTAGGATTTCAATGCTGGGGAAAGAAGTCCCTGTAATTTCTGGGTGTGAAAATCAGCAGAGATTGTGACTGAGTGAACCAGGGGCAGCTGGAGTCTTGGTGCTCCTCTTAAAAGGACTGCACACAGATTTATTCACCTACAGAATCACTGACTCTGAGCTCGAGTTCTGGGAAGGCAGCTTGAAAGGCACCAGGGAAATATTGGAAATAACTGAATTGTCTAGCTTCAGGATGAGGCTGGAGGGGCAGCTTTCTCCTGGATAGAGGAAATGGCAGAAGCTACTGTTTTCTTGTTGACCCCACCCCTCCCTGTGTGCAGCTGCAAGAAGCCACCTTACCTGAGTCTCTAGCCAACTGGCAATCACCTTTCATCTGCCCCACCCTGATTTCCTGAGACCACGCCCCAGACAACTTTCGGGCACACCTGAGCCCTATTAACAGTGGCTTCCAGTGGCTTTCCTGCATAAAAGGCCTGCCTTGGCTCATGCTGCGGACATTCCTAAAACCCCTCAAAGGTTCACAAAACCCAAAGAAACAACATCTGAGTTCAGCGTGTCCTGTATTTCTGGCTGAGCAGCCCTAAACCTGGCACTAGCGGCAGCTGACTTTGGTTAAATGGTTGGCCTCTCAAAGCACATCCAAGCACAGCATGGGCAAATGCCATCTCTGGATTGCTTTGTAGGTCATTCCAGGTGGTCCTAGGCAGGGCACAGAATAGAGCTAAACTTGGCCTGCAACAGGTCTTCTCCTGGAGACCCGGGGGCTGGCAGGCACAGTGACCAGCTTCAGACTAGGCAAGAGCATCACCCAGCAACCTGCAAGAATGATACACCCAAAAAACAGACTGGGCAGACACCAGAGGCCCACTAAAGCAAACTCTGCTTTGTAGAGTCAGCCCCTGCACAACAGCTTCTCCACTGTAGTCACAATAGCCAGTCCTCACAATCAATCAGCTTGCACATCAATCCCTCACATTGAAATGCAAACATAAATCAAGACTCAGCTACAACAGGAAGGCACACACAAAGGACACACCTGTAGCATATGGCTCTGGTGACTAGGGAGACAGCACCACCGGGTCTCACAGGACACCTACTACATAAGACTGGGAGGGAAAGCAGCCTTACATAGAAGCAAACACAGGGAGGAAGCCAAAATGTGGAGATAAGGAAATATGTCCCAAATAAAAGAATAGAACAAAGCTCCAGAAAAACAACTAAACAAAATAGAGACAAACAATCTACCGGACACAGAATTCCAAACACAGGTTATAAAGATGCTCAATGATCTTCAACAACAAAGAGGTAAGAAGAAAAAAAAAATAGAGATAGAAAACATAAAAAAGAAACATTCAGAAATAAAGACTACAATGATTGAAATGAAAAATACATTACAGGGAATCAATGATAGGTTAGATAAAGCAGATTATTGAATCACCGATTTAGAAGATAAGGTAGCAGAAAACACCTAATGAGAACAACAAAAAGAAAAAAAAAGTACCCCCCAAAATGAGGAGAGTTTAAGGGGTCTCTGGGACAATATTAAGCATACCAATATTTGCATCACTGGGGTATCAGAAGGAGAAGAGAGCAAGGAATTGAAAACTTATTTGAAGAAATAATGATGGAAAACTTCCCTAACCTAGTGAAGGAAATAGATATACAAGCTCAGGAAGTGCAGAGAGTCCCAAACAAGATGAATCCAGAGGCCCACACTTAGACACATCATAATTACAATGCCAAAGGTTATGTGGGGACAAAACCCCAAAAAACAGTTTCCAGGCTCTCGGCCTCACATAGAAAGGTGCTGGCTCGGGTAGTAAATGGCCATCAACTGTGATCAGATGCCAGCAGCTGTGGCTAGTTGGCCGTCAGCTGTAACCCGTAAGCCATTGGCCACTAATATAACTGCTGTGGCTATGCTAGCAGAAAGGGAATGGGGGCTAGCAAGAAGATGGTGGCTGGCAAGCACGGACTGCTGTTAGGCAGATTATGTAGATCTTGCTTCCTGTGTCTCCAGCCCAGCCGCCAGCGAGAATATATTGGTTTGACTCCCCTACTTATGGCTCCATGGGTGTTCCTTTTTGGCCTTACCGTGTCCTGCGTTCTTTGGCGGGGAGTGGGACCAGAGACCCTGCACGACAAATGGCGCAGCGAGCAGGGTCCCCCGCCCGACACATGGCGTAGTCGGCAGGATACGGTGCTGGCCAAAGCTTTCCGAAGGGCAGTGGAGCAGTTTGTGCCTATGAAAGCTCAGTCTGAGGAAGACCAGGAGGAGCAGCTGCTGGAGAGCTTGATCCCCGTGGAGGGGTGGAAAGATGTGGATGGTTCCCCAACCAGCAGAGGCCGGAGAAAGTGGAGAAAGCGGAGAAAGCGAAGGTTGTTGCCGCCCTGTGGGCTGGGAACTGCTTGCTGAGGCAGCCCGGATGCAGGACTTTTAGTCCCAGGAGGAAACGCTTGCTGAGTCCTCCATGGGAGATGAGGGTGAGGTCAAGGTCATCCCTCACCCCCAGGACAGCCCTGGCGAATGACTATGGACTATGGGGAATTGCCTTCTATCCCTAATTTAATGGACGCTTGACTGTTTGGGAACATACCACCATGTAGTGGGACTGGTTTGATGTTTGCTTTTGTGTCTTGACTGGCCGCCATTGATAATATGTAAGCACCTTGATGTGAGCCGCTGTTGTTCCAGCACAGTACCCCGAGAAGCCCAGAGAGAGAGTGGCAGTGCCCTGAGGCCCTGGCTGTGTCCAGGAAGTCTGGCTGTGCCCAGAGAGAGTGGCAGTGCCCTGAGAGCCCTGGCTGTGTCCAGGAAGTCTGGCTGTGTCCAGAGAGAGTGGCAGTGCCCTGAGAAACTCTGGCTGTGCCCGGGGAGACCAGTGGTACCCTAAGAAGCCCAGGATGTCTGGCTGTGCCCAGAAGTACTGTGGTGGTGCCCTGAGAAACCCTGGCTGTGCCCAGAGAGCCTGGCTGTGTTCAGGATAGTGCATTCACCTCCAGGCTCCTTGCACAGGGCCCCTCGCAGAAGACGCTTGTCGCGTAGATTGTGAGGCGAGACCCTGTAGGGGTGGAGTGTGGGGACAAAACCCCAAAAAACAGTTTCCAGGCTCTCGGCCTCACATAGAAAGGTGCTGGCTCGGGTAGTAAATGGCCATCAACTGTGATCAGATGCCAGCAGCTGTGGCTAGTTGGCCGTCAGCTGTAACCCGTAAGCCATTGGCCACTAATATAACTGCTGTGGCTATGCTAGCAGAAAGGGAATGGGGGCTAGCAAGAAGATGGTGGCTGGCAAGCACGGACTGCTGTTAGGCAGATTATGTAGATCTTGCTTCCTGTGTCTCCAGCCCAGCCGCCAGCGAGAATATATTGGTTTGACTCCCCTACTTATGGCTCCATGGGTGTTCCTTTTTGGCCTTACCGTGTCCTGCGTTCTTTGGCGGGGAGTGGGACCAGAGACCCTGCACGACAAATGGCGCAGCGAGCAGGGTCCCCTGCGTGACAGGTTAAAAACAAAGAGAATCTTAAAAGCAGCAAAGAGAAATGCAGTTAATTATGTACAAGGGAGTTCCCATAAGACTATCAGTTGATTTCTCAACAGATACTTTGCAGGCCAAAAGGGATTGGCACAAAATATTCAAAATGATAAAATGTAAGAACCTACAACAAAGATTACTCTACCCAGTGAAACTATCATTAGAATCAAAGGACAGATAAAGAGATTCCCAGACAAGAAAAAGGTAAAGGAATCCTTCACAACTAAAGCAATATTACAAGGAACGTTAGGGGAATGTCTTTAAGGAAAAAAAAAAAAAAAACACAAAAAACACACACAAAAAAAACACACAAATGAAAACAAAAAAACAACCAAAAAATACGAATAATAAAATGCAATAACTACATACCTATCAACAATTACTTTAAATACAAATGCATCAAATTCTCCAATCAAAAGATAGGATGGCTGAATGAAGGAGAAAACAAGATGCTTACATATGCTGCCTGCAAGAGACTCACTTCAGATTTAAAGAGACACACGGACTGAAAGTAAAGGTATGGGAAAAATATATTTCCTGAAAAATGAAACAAACAAACAAAAAATAGCTAAGGAAGCAATATTTGTACCTGACAAAATAGACTTTAACACAAAGGCTATAACAAGAGACAAAGAAGGACCGAGTAATCCCACTTCTGTGTGTTCATCTGAAGAAACACAAAATACTACTTTAAGGGGAAGAAAACATCCATCCATACGTTCACTGCAGTATGTTTACAATAGCCAAAATGTAGATTAGCCTGGGTGTCTGTTGATGGCTGAATGCAAAAAGAGGAGGTGGTACGTATACAATGGACTATTGCTCGGCCAGGGAAGGGAATGGGTTCTTGCCATCTGCAGCAGCATTGATGGACCTGGAGGGTATTGTGCTGAGTGGAGTGTCAGACAGAGAAAGACAGATGCAATGTGATTTTGTTTATATGTAGAATCTAAAGAACAAAATAAACAAACAAAACAGAAAGAAACTCATAGATAAAAGAGAGCATTTTGATGGTTGCCAGATGGGAGGGAGGTTGGGGGTAAGTGAGAAAGGGAAAGGGATTAAAAAGAACAAATTGGTTGTTAGAAAATAGTCATGGGGATTTAAAGTACAGCATAGGGGATATAGTCAATAATATGGTAATAACTATGCATAGTGCCAGGCGGTGACTAGTCAGGGTGATCACTTCGTAAATTATATAAACATTTAACCACTGTACTATACACCTGAAATTAATATAAAATAATATTAAATGCCAAAAGAAAGAAAGAAAGAAAGAAAGAAAGAAAGAAAGAAAGAAAGAAAGAAAGAAAGAAAGAAAGAAAGAAAGAAAGAAAGAAAGAAAAATATATTTGCTGCTTATATTTTTCTTATTCCCAGCAGGTCTGAAAATGTTTGAATTATATTCTTATAGTCATTGGATTATAACAATAAATCAGTTTCTCTCCACTTATCCTAATCATTAGCTTTCCTGTAAAGGGATATTCTTTTAAGGTGAAAAGAGGCAGGTATTGGAAGAAATTGTTAAATCAGTTATTTGAACACATTTAGCATCACGGTGGAATAGAAAATCTACTCCATAGAAAGACTTCTTTGACGTGAACAGTTGTACTGCCTTAGTTATTTAGTAAAAAGCACCACACTTATCTCTCAGAGAGAGGAATGGTAAGCTAATTGGACAGATGACTCTGATTCTTAGTCCACAGCCTGATTTATATGCAGATAAAGTAAATTACCATTTACATGATATTCTTTGAGAAATACTGAGCCGCTTTTCTTGGCCACTAAGATGACCCTCACATCTATCTTGTAGCCTGACTACTTCACTGACTGTTTTTTTTTTTCTCTAGGCCTTGAGCATCATGCTGTTTGAACTGTCCTCGAGGACATACATCTACGCACTTTCTAGATCACACCTCAAAGCCTACACCTTAAGTTAAGTTACACTTCAACTGTCTTAGAATTTTCAGCGAGGATAGAAGATTATAATATATCAGGGTATAAAACGACTGATGCTCATGAAGACCCCCTGAAAAAGTGGAATGTAGAACACCTGAATTCCAGGTTGTTGACTCGAGGCATGCTCTATTAGACTAGACCACTGGACAACATGACAATAGTTATTCTGGAGTGATTATAAATTTCTCTCTGGGCAATATCTGAAGACTGCAAATTATTTAACTATTGCATTTGGCAGATGCTTGGTTCCTTGGACAACATTCTAATCATACAGAACCAGAATCTGACAACTGGCTAATGAAGGCAGTCACTATGGATACACTGATTTAGTTCAACCACCTCTAATTCAAAAATTTACTAATTTAACAAATGCTTTCTGAACACTTGTTCTGTTCCAGTTACGGGATTATGTAGCAGGGATTCATAAAAGTATCTCCCAGAAAAAGCACCATAAACACAAGTCCTTAAGGTCACACAGTAACTGCATTCTTCAGTAGGTGCAGACGTGAATTCCTTGGGCCATCGATACCATACCGCTCCTATCAGCCTGCAGTGACTAAGTGTCCAGGCAAACATCGACAGTGCACAGGCACTATCCATTCAAGAAAATGACTTCAGTTAATTGAAAGCTGTAGGCAACCCACCCCAATTACATATTAGACATTTCTGGATTGTAAAGATAGACAAATATTTATGTTGAATCTGTATCTATCGGCCCTTTATATGTGTCCATTTGTGAAAGTGTATATTTCTCTTATATAAGATAAAATATTTATCAAAAATTCTCTATAGAGTTTTCTTGACACGAAAAATTAAATTAAAATAAATAAACTTTGAAAGATAATAAAACACTGTTAACTTGGAAAATAAATTAGTGTGAAAACATTTTTTGGTTCCAAAACTTTTTGGAGGACAAGATTTCCCTCTCAGACTCAAATTTTTTTAAGGTAGTTAAAAAAAGAATTTTACCCACAGGAATTATTGTATGTTGCAGCACTATTATCCAAGCTATTAATGTTAATATGAATATTTTTTGATTGTTAGTAATAGTGCAATAAAATTCCATGAAAAAGAAAACTAAAGGATGTAAATAGATTGCATAACATGTAATGGCAAATAAACAATTTCCTAGAAACTGTAAACAATATTTAACTAATTACAGTTAAATATTTTACAACAGGAATCACACCAAAATCCTGTAGTTTATATCACACTGGCGGTATTGGTCATACCGAAAAAAAAAAAAAAAAAAAAGAAAAAGAAAAAAAAAAAAAAGAAATCACCTTGCATATTATCCTAGTAATAATCTGCTGCAAATTACGTGAAAGCTTGGTTTGCTAAAGGTCACAATTCATGGAAAGTATGAATTGGAAGGAAAGCCCAGACCTAGACACTGAGCTACAACAATTTATTCAATAGGATGGATGAAAGACAAAGAAGAGGAAACAAAATATTAAGGACCTAAATTAAAATTGATGCTTACTGTTTGTAATCAGGAAGCTTCATACCTTTATATTAATTAAAATATTACTTAAAAAGTTGAATTGTGTGTTGAGGACAAAGTTAAGGAATGCCCTCTTTTGGGTATCACACATACAGAGCTGCCAATTGATCATCTATGGTATTTGAGAATACTCCTTGCTTCAAATGAATGCATCCTCTGTGATTCAATTCATGCTCTAATTCCTGTTACTATGAGGGCATCTCTTCTCATTAAAATGAGTCAAATTTCCTGTAAGATGAGGCCAACTTCTCATATTAAGATGCTTATTTTCATTAAATAAAAATATGCATATTTTTAATAAAGACATGTATTTTGCTAATAATTTTCTCTCCCTCCCTCCCTCCCTCCCTCCCTCCCTCTTTCTCTCCCTCCCTCTCTCCCTCCTACCCTCCCTCTCTCTCTCCCTCCCTCTCCCTCCCTCCCTCCCTCCCTCCCTCCCTCCCTCCCTCCCTCCCTCCCTCCCTCCCTCCTTCCTTCCTTCCTTCCTTCCTTCCTTCCTTCCTTCCTTCCTTCCTTCTTTTTTTCCTTTCTTTTTTTTTCCTGGAAAGTCCCCTTCTGGTAATCTTGTATAATGAATGAGTCGAGGGACAAATGCAGAATGCTAATAGTTTTTATAGAGAAATTTTCATTATGTAATTACATGATATGGTGGTGTTTTGGTTTCTGTCCTATAAGCTGTTTTGTGTCCTCTCATTCTGCGCTGCCTCAGAGCAGACCACAAATGCATCACAGTGGTCCTTATCTATAGACCTAGGATGAATCAGCTAAAACATGGAAGTGCCTCTGCTTCTAGAAAGATGCCCATCAGCCCTCCTTTTTGTGATCTATGTTAAGTTTCCATCACTGCTTCTTTATGTCACTTTCTTTGAAACAGTTTAAAGTGTTTGGGGAGAGAAAGAGAAGGAGAGAGAGGGAGAGAGAGAGGGAGAAAGAGAGAGGGAGAGAGAGAGAGAGGCTTGAAGTTAAAGTTGACAAGATGAAGGCATATGGTTTGGTCCCCTAAAATGTGCTTGTATTCTGGCTCCCCCTTCACCACTTGTACGACAAGAAGTCTGGATTGAATTTCACTAAATAGCCATAATTTTCATCCTTTAAACATATTCCATCTCCCCAACCCCTGCTTCCTGTGTGGCACGATTTTGAGTCTTTAGCTAGATCGGCCCTTTCTGAAGTCATTCCAGCTTGCTTCATCCTGCTTAATAAAACAGGAGAATGACTGCCCTTGTACTTAACATTGTAGTTATTTTAATACAGGCTCACTTTGCCTAAGCTTTATTGATTTGATAAAGAAGCAGGCAAGTCAGACTTTTTGAATGGCTATCCTATGCTAGGAGCATTATACATTTATAATATCACATGTTGTGAAATTGTTATAGGCATATCTATTGTACCAATAAGGAAATGAAAATTCAGAAGATCGAGTAAAAGAGCTTAGGTCTCCTGATCTGATGAATTTATCTCCATTGACTCAAGAGGCCATGCTCTTGCAGTCTTGATGCACAATGGGTTTTTGTTATTGTTTTTAAACTTTAATAAAAAGTTTATTGAAAAAAGTAAATGAGCCAACTTTAAACTGGTTCTCACTAGTTGTAGTAGACTGAATACTCATTGAGTTTTATACCATATAAAACCTTTGTGTTTTGAAGCAAGCACCTGCTCAGCTATGTCAGATTAGTTTGTTTTTGTGGTCACTTATCTAGACACAAATGAAGAACATTATATTTACCTTGGCTATACTATTTTATATTCAATCTCAATATATTCGGTCCATAAACCAACTGTTAAGAGATTTGATTATCCTGACAGTAATAAGCAGTTGTAGCTACTGTACTAGTAGCTACTGTAGATACTAATGATAGTAAAATTAGTAGTAGAATATCAGTTTTATTATTACTACTAATCAATATATACAAACTGACACTGACTTTCTTTTGTGACCATACAGTTTATCTTTCAGACTGGATCCTATGCTTGTCGCTTCAGGTAAGAATCCTAAGTACTGTTTTGCTCACCATAAGCTCCTTCTTCATTGAATAAAAGATAATGTGGAAGAGATGGATAGGAGAACATAAGGGAAGGGAAGGACATAAGGAAGGAACATAAGGGAAGGAAGAAGAGGGGGAGGAGTGGAAGAAGGGGGAGGAAGAAGAAGAAGGGGAAGAAAAGAAGGGTAAGTAGAAGGGTAGGAGCAGGAGGAAGGGGAGGGAGAGGAAAGGGAGAAAGAGTTGACAGTTTACTTTTAGACTAATAATCTATTGAATGATGACTGCCGAAGAAGCAGCTACTCTATCCCTGCCCAGTTGCTATTTTTATTTCCTTAATAGACTAAATCTGTGATCTTTGACAATAAACACAAGGATGATTATTTCTGTTTGTTAGCATTTCTGGCACTGATATTACAATTCCACACCTCTTCAAATTCTCTCTAGTTACTTGACTCCCATTCCACGTTTGATGCATATTCTCATTTATCTTTGCGTTCATTACAGAATGCTCTTTGCGGCTTCTTTGTTTCTGGGATTTGTTTAGAACTGCATCAAGGACAATAAGAAATCTTTTGAAATTCTTAATGACTGAATAAGTGAGAAAATCCCTCCACCTTATTTATCAAAAATATGAATCTCTCATTTATCTGTCCTTTTTAAGAGGTCAACTGAATATTTCCCCAATAGTTTGTCCCCCTTTCTAGAAAATGACAGACATTCAAATTAATTTCTCTTTTCAGAGTGTTAATGGCTTGTGAAATTAGAATCAGGGAGATAGTGTGGCCATCCATATAAAATTTTCCCTCTCATACTGGCTTTGTAAATGATGGACAAGTATTTCTCTGTATAAAAGATGTGTGATATTTACCTGTAAGGATCTGAGGGCAATATAAAGGCGAAAAAATAAAAGCTATGTATAACTTTCCTCATTTAAATGGAAAAAGTTAAATTAGAATATTGAGCCAAATGAAGGGAAAATGTATATCTAAATTTTGATAACCTTCATGAATGCACAATCATTGTTAATACTGAATATCAGCAAAAACAGAATCTAGCCTTTTGGCTATGTCTTCTCCCTATGAAGAAGAAAAAAACAACAAACTTTCCATATTTCTTAATTATTTAATCAATATAAATATGAATTTGGAAGTTACATGTGAAAATATTTCTAGATACACAGGAATGTTCTCAAGGGAGAAAAGGACACAGTCTGCAACCTGCATATTAAATTGCGCTGTGCCGGAAGGAAGTTTCTTAATTTGCACAACATCATGCAAATCAAATGAACATGGAGCCAAGGAGCTGAGATTTGCAAGTGTTGTACCAATAGCTGAATTTTGAGAAGCTGAGATATGATTTTATCTGAATGAATATTTTATATAAAAACCAAATTGCTTTTCATAAAGTATCTCACAAGCTACCAGCCAACAAAAACTTTTTTATAAGGGAACAGTGTCTCTCAAACCAGTAACTGTTCTTAGTTATAAATAATAGATGTAAATGTAAGAGTAGACCAAATATAATTTTTCTGGGAAAGACAGTTACCCCATTTATCAAGCAGAAGGAGGAAGGCAGAGCCATGGGGCTCTTTGAACAAGTGTCTTCTAACACTATCCAGGTAGAAAACAGTGGAAATAAAATGATAACGTCATCTTAGTTATCATCAGCATTGTATGAACTCTGTCAAGCCCTTGATATATTTCAGGTTGTGCAAATTTGAATGTATAAAAAATAAATAAATAATAATGTGAAAATAATGCCCTCAACCATATGACAATACGGACTCATTCTCAGGGCTGTCTCTGGTCTCCTGCATTCAGTCCAGCTTGTCTACACCATTCTGAATGGAACCCCATTTGAATCTGACTGAAACTTTTAAGATCTCACTAGTATGAAACACAGCACTACTGATGATTATGTCATGAATCCTAGCAGGATATTGAAACAGCACTGCCTGAGCTCTACAAAGCTCTAGGGATCAATTAGCAGGAGTACATAAAATGAGGAGACTCAACTGGCTATTTTGTGCATGATGTGAGCACATTAGTATCACTGCTGTTATTTGTTGTTGATTATTCAAATCACAGAAACACTAAGAAAATCAGCCTGTCTCCTCAAATTCCCATTGACACATACGTGATAATTGAGGCCATTGGTTGGTTATGGATAGGGACAGAAAAGGATAGGAATGGAAGTGACCTTGGAAGATACTTGTCCTGATTAGATTATTATTAGACTAGTTGATTGGTTTATTCTCTTTAGTGAAACAGTGGAATCCAGGGGGTACTTACAAGGTTTTTAACACCTGTGCTCCAACTGAGATACTTAATCCTCCTTTGTAGTTACGCCACCCACCCCCTCACATACACACAGCTGTAATTCTTTATTCAGAAAACATTTGGGTGAACACCTTACATATTTCAGATAGATTCCTAGGTTCTACTGTGGGAAATAAGTGAAAAAGAGAAGATTGGTATTTTGGAGGATACACAGTTATGTTATCATTCACTTTATTCCACAGGTTAATTAATTAAAACAATCTTCACCCATATTGGGGATCCATTACATGGAATAGTTTTCTTTATGGACTTATAGTAAATGCATGTAGATATACTTTTCAACTTCATTTACATTAGCCATTCTACAACATATTGTGCCCATAAATTTAATTAGTTATAGCTTAGATAGAAAAATGTATCTGTGAATAAGAATGCAAACTACCATTTATTTAACAATTACTATGTACAAGTTCTATGTACATGTATTATTTATTAAGTCAGCAAACACTGATGTTTAATGCAGTCAGTACTTCCTTTAACTATGAGAGAATAATGACCACACTGAAGTAAATAAAGATTTTCATTCTGAGTTTTGAGAGGTTGCCACCTCTAAAACTCTCCCAAACTCAGGTGGGAACAAATTAATATTTTCTCAGAATTCCTTTCCCTCCCTGTCAATCTTTTTCGCTCTTCCTGTATTAAAACTAGACAAAATGAAAAGAAAAAATAATATTTTCCTTACATCTTTTACACAATAATCTAAATTAGATCTAAATTACAAAGAACCCCCTGGGGAAGTAACTCTTTTTGTTTTTTTTTTACTTCCAGATATCTCATAAAATTAAATATGGTTCATTCTAGGTTATTTAAACACAGATCAAGACAGGATGTTTTGATCCAGTTTTCTCAATTTTGAAAATGTCTGCCCCACTTTTCTTTTTGTTTCCCCTCTTCCATTTTTCAAATATCTCTTTCTCCATCTCTTGCTCTTCTTTTAATCTCCTGTCCTTTCCCTGCCATCTCCATTTCCTTGTTCTCCATACCATATTTCATTCGACCCCCATTTGCTCCATCTCTTTGATTTAGCAAATTACTCAGCATTTTCTCATGGATAAACATACCAATAACAAAATGAGATTTAAAAAAATTCATAAAAATATATTCAGTGAAAAGGCACAACAATAATAACTAATAATGCTTGAAATACATACTTGGGAGCATTTTTATTGTCTAAAATGATTACATAAAATAAAAAATTTCTATCAACTTTTAGTTATTCAAAATTGGTTCAGGTATAAATGAGCAATAATAATACACTTACAGCATATGAATACACATAAACACACACACGTTAAATATTTGTCTCATAGTTTCTTAGGTTAGGAAATCAGAAACATCTTATCTGGATCTTTCTACAATGTAATATCTTATATGATTACAGTCAAGATTTCAGATCTGGCTCCAGTTATCTGAAGGCTTGACTCGGGCTGGAGTATCCACTACCAAAAACGTATATTCACAGGTCAGGCAGGTGATATTAGTGAGGTCAGGGGTTCCCAGATTCTCTCTGCATGAAAGTACCTTTACAGATAATTGAGTGGTATCTGGCTTACAGATACTTATCACATGGTGTCTGGCTTTGCACAGAATGAACAATCTAAGAGATTTGGTCTAGATATTGCATAACATGCATGCTATGAATAAAACCATGCCTAAAATACTACTTAACAAATAGTTTCTGCCTTACTTCCATAAAGAGGAAATAGAGCTAAAATGAAAAAGGAGGCAAGTGTGTGAGAAATCTTTTTATAATGGGGCTTTTCCTGGTAGATCATTGTGTTCCTACTAAATTCAGAATATCAAATTTATACCATGTTCATAACAATCAATATGATACCACATCAGAGAGTTCAATCATGTGCAATAGGAATTGATGAGTAACAATTGGAAAAAAAATAATGTTATGGGCTGAATTTCGCCCTCCTCTCCAAATCTCTATGTTGAGGTACTGGCCCACAGTGCCTCAGAATATTACTGTGCCTGGACATAAGGACTGTAAAGAGATAATTAAGATAAAATGAGGTAATATGGGTGTACCCTAATCCAACATGACTGGTGTCCTTATAAAAAGAGATTAGGAGAGATAGTGGGCAAGCACAGAGCAAAGACCATATAAGGATATTGTAAGAAGACAGCTATAAACAAGCCAAGGAGAGGCCCTTCAAAATGAAAACAACCATGCCAACACCTTGATCTTGGTCTTCTAATGTCAATCCTGGGAAAAAATAATTTTGTTGAAACCATCCGATATGTGGTATTTTATTTTAGAAGCCCTAGAAAACTAACCCAGATGTTATGACTCAATTATAACTGAGAATGTCAAGTAGAATTAAGAAAATAAAAACGAAGCAAAACAAACAAACAAAAAAACCCCATAAATATCTACTTCAGTGTTCCTTTTATGTATTTATTCATAGTATTGTTTATTCCCTTAGTCCTGGGTTCAACTCTTAAAGGAATAGAGCCAAGGTGAATTATGGTAGAGAATCATAGCAATTATAAAAGCCACTGGATCCTTCTTCAACTTCTTCACATGACAGCCTCTCATATGTTGTGCAACCTGAATGGAGGCATGACTCAAAGCATGTGGGAAATAAATGAATAAGTAGTGTAATGTGAGAAATACAATTGAACCCATTTATCAAACACACACATACACACACACACACACACACAGAGTTACTTATTTACATAATAGTGAAAGACTGTCTCTGCTACCCTCCCCCCAAAAAAACATATATGTGTGTGTTTGTGTGTTTATATACATATATGTATGTATGTATGTATGTATGTATACACACACACACACATATATATGTGTGTATATATATACATATATATATATTTGCAATTTATTGTCCTACTTTATATTTTTCCCATTTCCCAACTTTACGACATTATCAGATACTACTGGACTATTTATTTGATATTCAGAGCCTCTCCCACCATACTCTGCCTGTCTTGGCTCTACTTCATATAATAGTATTTCCTACTTGTACTCTTCTTCTCTATGTACAGATGTCATTCTCCATTCCCAAAAGGCACCTTTTCATAAAAACTGAAAAGTTTATTAAATTAATTGAGTGCAATGTATATCAAATCTCCCAAGAAATAGGAATAGAATGACTCTCAAGGAGAGGGCCTTTCTTAGAAAAATTCATTATTTTAAAAGAATTACTTTGAAAGCGAGCATATTATAAACCAGAAAAATTTCATAAAATACAATTTCAGAAAAGTGCCCTTGGTATGTATCAATGCATGCTATCTAAACAGTTGTGTAGTTAAAAATAACAGTGCTCCCCAACCTTCTTTTGTCTCAATTTATCATCAATATCATTTTCTACCAAGGGTGACAAAAAATGTACACAAGTGGACACTTTTGTCAGTGTTGCTCAAGCAGTAGTTCATCATCATCAGAAGTGTCTGGACGCTGATGGTAACCACTATGAGCACCTCTTGTAATTGCAAAGTCAAATGTGACTTGTATTCATCTTTTGCTATCGGTATATATTGAGTATTATAATTTTAACACAGTTTTCCTTTCTTAAAATGTGTATATATATTTTTGGTACCCTCTGTACATAACATTTTGAGACTGCAAATATGAAGGTCAGTTTAATACCTTGGAATAGAGTCAGCTATTTTTTTGAATCCTTATCAGTGAGAGGTAGTTATATTTCATGGCCCTGTATTTTTTATCTAGCTATTAAAATGTTTTCACCTTATGTTTGAAATTTCCATTTCAGTAATTCTAGTAATTAAAAATCAGGAACCAAGCAGACTCTCCAAAATATTGAAAAATCAAGTATTATAAGATCAGTAATATTCAGTAAAGAAACTGAATAAAGGACAAGGGGCATAACATCGTATGAGAATATGCAATATGAGATTACCATTCGTCACTTAAAAATTCTACAATTTTTTTTTTTCCACTAACAAAAACTGAGTGCCAACTGGCATTTTTTACTTCCTTCCCTATTTCCCTCTACTCTAATCCTTAGCAATAGGATATTACTAGCAAATATTTTCTACTCCTATATAAAAACTCACATTTTTTTGGGGAAAAAAAAAGCTCAGAAAAAAACTACCAGTGCTGTGAAGTCAACTAGGAAATTCAAAAATATTTAATTAATTTCATACTAAAAAGTATGTCAACAGGACATTAAAAAATACATGAATAACATACAACAAAATCTATCACCAAAACTTTCAAAAAAGGTTATGGTACCAACATGAAAATGGAATCAGTGCGTTTGCAGAAAATATATTACTTTTCTCTAGTTGGAAAAGCAAAATTCCCAATCTGCAGACTAGATTTTATAAAATATTAAATGTCCGTGACCTGAAAATATATAAAATAATAAGAAATGTTCATATCCTCAGTTTTATATTTTTCCTGAGTTGCAAATAAATTATCTCACATTCTCTAGTCAATAGTTCACATCTATTCCACACCAAGCAAATGATATTGGAAACATTTCTATGGCCAAGTTGCTACAGACATGGACAAAAGTGCAAACACTACATATGGGAATCTCAGACACTTACTTTCAATCTTCCTAGAGTTTCAAGCAACAATGCAATTCTGGATATTTAAATATATCTAATTAAAATATGTAAAACCAATTCAAATTATACTTTGTAAGTGTAAGAACAATTTTAAGGACATTTCTAAAAAGTGAAATATAATGAATATGTTAAAATAGTAGTTGATGAAAATGTGCATAAATCAAAAGAAAATAAGTTCTCTACACAGGTAACTAGGGAGAGGGAGGGAGGGCAAGAAAGGGGAAAAAATACCAATTTGGAGTCCATTTCATACTTAAACAGGTAAAAAGTATAGCTGATTTCTGATATGTTGGTATTGAATAGTCAGGGTTATCTATCATCTGCACTGACTTTGTACCTCTTTGGAATCACATTTTGTTGTTGTTGTTGTTGTCAATTAAAGTTTATTGGGGTGACAATGGTTAGTAAAGTTACATAGATTTCCGGTATACAATTCTGTAATACATCATATATATATCACGTTGTGTGTTCACCACCCAGAGTCAGTTCTCCTCCCACTTCTTAAAAGTACCCAATGATATTAAAATGTGTTACACTGATGGGATACAGGTCAAAGACCACTGTTCATTAAGACACTAATTTATTCATCCATCCACCATGCGTCCCTGTGTCCATCTTTCATCTTCCTACTGGCTAACCTCCCTTATCCTGGAATTTTCCCAGAGTTAAAAACAATCCACCATTTCCAACAAGAACAACGATAATACACTCATTTTTTGTTTGTTTGTTTTGTTCTGTGTGCTTGCTTGTTTGTTTCTTGGGTATTTACTGACCAATTGAATAAGTAGTGGTCCCTGTGCTAAATAGTGGAGCAGGACTTAAACACAGGTGTGCATAGCTCTAAATTCCATGCTCATAATCATTGTTACATAGAAGGTCTCTCTGAAGAACGAAAAGGAAAACAGCTCCACCTTTAACTATGTGACCTAGAATTTAAGTTTCCGCTTATGTGAACCAGAGTTATTAAACAGTACTTACCTGAGAAGGTTGTGGTATGGTTTAAATGAGATAATATATATAAAGTGTCTGGAACAGGGTTTGGCAAATTTTCAGTATTCAATAGGTGTTAGGTATTATTTTTTATCAGTTCATTTTTACCCTTTCTTATTCTGCAGTGAAATGTCTTATTGAAACCACATAAATAGTGGGGAAAATGTCCTTTACAATGA
The DNA here is from genome assembly GCF_964194185.1 of Rhinolophus hipposideros. Lineage (NCBI taxonomy): Eukaryota > Metazoa > Chordata > Mammalia > Chiroptera > Rhinolophidae > Rhinolophus > Rhinolophus hipposideros. The sequence continues at coordinate 35,854,869 of NC_138061.1, read as the reverse complement.
AATATTTCACAGGTATTCCTCACCTGGAATGTAAGCATTGCTGAAACAAATGAAAGGTAAATTTGGTAAATTTAGTCACAACTCTGCTCTGTCCTCTGAAAGTTACCAGTCTGGAGATATATTCCCACAACCCTGGTGAGAAATAACGACAACATAGGCTAGGTTGTGGGAGTGGAAAAGTAGAGAAATGGGTAATGTAGAGACTTATTTAGGAATCAGAAAGGAAAGGATTCAATGATTGTTGAGACGTTATAGGGTGAAAAACAGATCCATTACATTGGCCAGGAGGCCACCCAGAGTGTAAGTGAAAGATTAATATTAAACCGAACAGAAATTTAAGTAGTGACGTGGTAAGTAGTTCATACTCCATAAAACATCTCTGATATTTCTAGAAGACATGTATTGGAATATGGTAGCATTTTAAAGTATAAAGACCATTTAAGTAAAACAAAAATAACGGTTATGCTTTGGGCCATTTGGTAGAACATTTGCATTTACTTCACTGAGTTTGGATTTTTACAGTATTTTTTTTTATTTTTTTATTTCTTAAGTTTGGTGCGATGGCCTGAGTTAAGATGTTTTATTCAACATTTGAAAAACTCATTTATTTAATCATTTTTGGAGTAGAAGATTTCAAAAATGTATTGCTCTTACTCACGTAAAAGCAATTTCTCTTACTGACAAGCATCTCGGCTGCTACCTAACTCCTAAATGCCTGTACATTAAAGTGCACGAGACTGCTTTTAAATGATGCTCTTCCTCTGACCTGTTTCTGAACATTCACATATATACAGTGCAGTGGTAAATCAAAGGTTCCCTGCCGTAAGCATTAAGGCAAGCTATAAAAGAGAATGAAATGATGCTTTAAAAAGAACTCGAATAAAAGGCCCAGACAAAATCTAGACAATAATTATACAATGGCTTTGTAGGATCAGCTAATTCAACTAGTTGAAGAATTTTACTGGTGTGCAGTATGCAGGAAGACTGCCGCTAGCAAGTGAGGGAAACAGGTCAGTCGGGGGTGTACAGGAAAAACTCCGTTTCTCCTCTGCCCTTACACTACTATCACCTTCACTTCTGACACCAGATGTGTGAGTTCTCCACACATATAGAAATTCTGTGACACAGCTGAGTGTCCTACAATTCAATTCATTTCTGACATTACCTACCTGGAGTTAGTGCCAGATCCCACAAGTAAAGGGCTCAGTCCCACAAGACTACTCCCACTTCAGATGCCAAAGCACAAGTCCCGGCTGTCACCTGTACTTCTGAAAGACAGACTATAAACTGTGTTTCCCATGCCTCCCTCCTTGGGTTGGAAAATTTACTAGAATGGTTCACAAAATTCAGGGATACACTTACTTATGTTTATGGGTTCATTATAAAGGATATGATGACGAATACAGATGAATAGTTGATGAAGAAATACGTAGGGTGAAGTCCAAGCTCAGGAGCTTCTGTCCCCACAGAGTTGGCATGTGCCACCCTTATGACATATAGATGTGTTCACCAACCTGGAAGTTCTCTGAAACCCATATTTTGGGATTTTTATGGAAGATTCATTACATAGACATGGCGAATCCTTAACTAATTCTCCACTCGTCTCCCCTCTCTGGAAAATGGGGGATAGTTCTCAAAGTTTGAAACTTACAAGCATGGTTTGGTCTTTCTCGTGTCCAACCCGCATCCAGAAGTCCAACAAGAGTTGCTTCGTTAGAACAAAAGATGTTCCTATCACCCAGGAAATTCCAGTAGATTTAGGAGCTCTGTATTAGATGATTCTATCACTCAGAAAATTATGAATGTTTTAGGAGCCCTGTGCCAGGAACAGGGCTTTAATATATATCACACATATATGTGATATATATATATATATATATATATATATATATATATATATATTTATCTGTATATATACATATGTGTTATACATAAGTTTAATGTATATAACATATATGTATATGTTATATATATGTGCTATATAATATATATATATATAAAATAAATACATATTTATTTTTCCCTATTATTTCATATAGAGGAACTGATGATATGGCAATATCTCTCATAATTTATAAAATCATTAAATGAAACTATTACAAGCTATAAAAGTAAAAAGAAAAATATGTTCTCTTAAAGAGTCAAATATGTTAGAAAAATGAAAGTTATAGGCTGCTCATCAGCCATTCCAATGTATCCAGAGAGAAACACTTGGCACTACTAAAAATGTAGTTCATTCACTGGCTGTCCAGTCCTTATGCAGATGTACATCTCTTCACCATTGTTTCCCTAGGACATTTCCTATGACCTCTTACAGTGAAGTAAAAATCTCCTGTCATGTGATTGCACAGCACCACATTACGTATACTTTCTCTGCTCTAATCTCATAAAAGTAATGGTTACTTGATATTGTAATTACCAATTTTTCTTTCATTTTCACTAAAGGGAAGTCCCTTAAGGTGCAGGATTTTTTTTACTTTTTTATTCCTACTGCTTTACCTCTAGTATGTAATACATCATCTGACATTTATTAATCATTCAATAATCCCCACTTCCAGCCCTGGTTCAGTGTTCATACAAGCTTACCAGGCTCACAGAGATTTGGTTCTCCTCCAGTCTCTCAGAGTTACATATACAAACCATGAGTGACAAATTTTTCAGGATAGACTCCAGTTCAAGTAAGTTTATTACTTCTATAAACCAATGAGTTTCGATCTGTCTGTCAACTACAGCATCCTTAAAAAGTGACTGAATACATTTTCACTAAATTTGGGGCAAGATTACATCACACACACACACACACACACACACACATTTAACTTTGAGAGACTCTAGCAGGACTTCAAGGAATCATAAACTCACCAAAAGAACCTGCAGGCATTGATTTGTGCTCCATTGAACAGCTGCTCCACTCAAGGACAATTCTGTGGGGAGCTTTGGTGCTTTAGGGTAATAGCAGCAGAATTTCCTTATTCAATGAAGGTTAACGATTCTGCTAAGCAACATAGGGAAAGCGAGCTTGTTTCATCTAATAAGGTTAAATACATGTGACCTATGTAAATAGTATGTTTCACAATGCTTTATTCCTCCTGGGACCACTATGGTCTAGCACAGTGCCTGGCTCATTGTGGATGGTGATTTATTGAATTGCTGCTGTGGGACAAGCAGTATTATATGTGACCTAAAGTACAGTGATCTTCATGCTTAATTCTTAAATGAAAGTAAATGGCTAAGACTCTTTCAGTGGAGCTAGGAATGTTACCTGGTAATTTTTTTTTTAATTGGGATAGGAACAGACTTTTAAATATGTTACCAAAATTAAAAGAAAATGTTTGCTAATTTATTTCTCACACACAAATACAAACATATTGTAAATGCAACATGGTTCTGCCTCTTGTGGTGTGAAAATCAAAACTCGGGGGAATAAGTAAACTCTCAAAAATAACTTTTTTCAATCACAAAGAGTAGAGTTAAAAAATTAATGAAGAAAATTTTCAGTTTGTGCTGATAAACTTTCTCTGAGATTGTAGATACCTTTGAATGGCATTTGAAAAATTCATGACATGCCTCTATGAGACAAGTCGCATTTGAAAACCAGATCATGAGAGAACGGAAAGGAGAAAAATAGTCCTCAACACCCATAGATGTGAGTCATCAATGTTTTATTTATCCATGCAAAGACCACACTCCAAGTATGTCCAAGAAACTTGATAGACATGGATCAATGTTAGTTTTCCTCTAGTAAAAGCAGTTCAAGAAGTGTTTGTTTCACATTGATGATTCAATGTATAGAGACTAAAGCTTTTTACACCTATGGGGGGGTCTCCTTTGAAAATAGGATAACTAAGGTGAACCGTGAATAGACACAAATATGTGTGCTTCTACTTTTTTGTTTGTTTTTCAAATTGAAATTAAGAGAGGAGCCAGATAATTGAGGTAGTTTCTCTTAACCAGGATACATTGCACTTCAAAAGTTGATTAATGTGTTTTTACAAACCTACTCAATCCAAAATAACATCGCAAGGCAGTTTTTTTCTTGTTTTTTGTTTTGTTTTTGTTTGTTTTGTTGTTTGTTTGCTTTTTAATTTTGACAATTATCTGGACTGAGGATTATTTTCAGTTGAAACTATAAACAAACAAACAGACAAAAAAAAAACTTACTTGAAGACATGTATATAACATACTTCCTGAAAAATGAGATTGACAATACCTATAGAAATATAGATATTAACTAGAGAAAAATTTGGGAAAGACCAATAAAAATTGGAATAACTAGGAAAGATATATCTAAGGAGGAATGGTAAGCATAGGTATGGAAGTTATCAATAACAATTAAGATGACATTACATGTAAAATAAACTGACAAAGCAATATTATACCATGAACCGATCCCCACAGTATAATAATCACTTTGCACGGATGGTGAGTTTAGGATGGCTTCCAAGGATAAAACTGAGGTTAGCTCACCTAACAAATGAAAAGGAATTATGCTTTGGCTCCATTTTCTATTTTCCTTATTCTCTCCTCCGCCAGGCGACTGCAGTAGAACTGAGATGTCTGGCCAGGTTACTATGTTCCTACAGAATTGATTATTTAAAAACACAACCAATTTATTCACTCTACATTGCCTTATTTCAATAATTTTACGATCCCTCACAATCTAGAAAAAAATGTTGAAAACTTCTCCCATAACTCTCATTACCATGGTCCAAGGAAATCCAAACATCTCTGCATTTTTACACATTCTAGTAGATTTCAATCCTCTTAACCATTTCAAATGATAGATTCCTGCTTTGATATATACTGTTTTCATAATTACTATTTTGGCACTCATATGAGGTTTAGCTGTTTCTATGATTTCATGACAAATCAATTTTGAACTTGGGAGATTTTACAGATGTCTGGGAGAATAAAAGGAGATATTTTCTAAAGTAAAACATTTCAAAATGATAGGCATCACCTTTTTTAATATCTCCTTTAGTTATGCAATCATCACAGGGTTCTGCTGAGCCTTTGTTGCTCCCTATATCAGCCACACCCACTCTATAAACTCTCCTTTATGCCTCTGAAATTTATGAATGTGTGTATATGTATTTATTAATCGACCTTATTTGATGTTTAACCATAAATGTAACTGATTATTTTAATAACATGTATTTTTGTATTAGCAGAATAGGCTCTGTTATGTTGTAGTACCAAATAATTCCTTAATATTTGTGCTTTCATATAATGAAATTTTTCATTTCACAGGTTTCTGTGATTTCATGTAACTCTCCAAAGTAGATGTTCCTCATACAATGACTCAGAGGCTCATCCATGACTGCTGCACCAGTGGGAGAGATGAACAGGAGACTTTTCACTCTTCAGACCAGTCCATTTCATATTCTTTGGCCATGACCCATTGTCATGGCCCTCCACAACATCAAAAGTACAGAGAAATGACAGTCTTTGATGTGACTAGAAGAGAAAGAGAACTGGATGTTGGTGTGTCACCAGAGGCTCACGAGGATGTCCAAGAGAGGACTCAAACCTGAGCAATTACTGGGTTCATATCTCCATGTAAGAAAGAGTTGAAGAGTGAGACAAATAAAAGAAAGCAAAAGTGATTTCTTGAAATGAAAGTACACACTTGAGGGGAAAGTGTGAGTGAACTCAGAGAATGAGTCGCCCAAGGAAGTCAATGAGGAGGGGTTTTTATCCCTCTCAGTGTGGGAATTGGTGACACCCCATTGCTGTGGTTCATTCATCTCCTCTCCCTGGGTGGAGCCCTCCATTTCCTGATGTTTCTTCCTTGTTTGGTTCCTCCGGAACCGTCATGGCATCAATGCATGATGGGAGTCATAGTAACCACAATGCATATGAGATTATAATGCCATTATAATTAGCTAAAAGTCATGGTCATAGGGATCGGCCTAGTTGGATGAAACTTGTTCTTGTTTTTCTCCAGCTGCAGGTACTGGATACAGTCACTTGTTATTTGTGTAACCAATAATGCACCACCCATTGTACCATAGAGGGGGTTGGATATTTCCTAGTCTGCATTGCCTGCTTCAGGTAAAGATTAGTGATTAGTGATACCTACCAAGTCTACAGCCTATAGTTTCTCCACTGATTTATAATGTCTCTTGTATAAAAGGCAAAAAACCCGGAACTAGGTTTTCTGTTTTATGTGTTTTTGCCATCCCCACCAGCACACTGGTTTATTTATAATACCTTTTGATATTATAAGTTTAATATAATAACTTTCAATATCTGCTAGTGCATTACTCCTCCTAATAATTTTTTAGAATTATTTTAACTAGTTTTGGACACTTACTGAACTCAACAAAGTTGGGAAAAATTAAGATATAAAAAAGTAAAACTTCATTGGATATATTGAAACAATATTGTGTTTATAGAATAAATTCAGCAAAATCACTAGCATTAGGAAATTGAGTCTTCCTATCTGTGAATACAGTATATTTTGTTCTTTGTTCAGAATAAAATTATTATTCAGAAAAGGTTTTGCAAACTTGATTATATATATATTTCTGGGAACAGTGAAACACATCTTGTGATTTTCTAATGGGATCTTCTATTCTTTTACATTTTGAAGTTTGTTTTGCTGATGTATAAAACAATTAGTGATTCATATATGTCTTTCTTGTTTCCAACATCCTATGAACTTTCATGAGATCTTTAGTTGGTTGTAAATCCTTAATTGTATTTGTGAACATAGTGTAATATCTTTGAGTAGCAATACTTTTATCTCTTCTTTTCCAATCCTTAATTATTAACTTTTCATATTTTCATTCATTGCCTTGGGTTGCTATCAGAATACTTAACATTACTCATCAGTTTCTTTGTTGGTTCCTGAATTTACCAAAAATAAGAAAAAAATGCCTCTTGAATTTCTTTGTTTACTAGTACAATTTCTGTAAGATTTTTTTTTTGATGGAGACTATCAAATTAATGAATTTCCCAGTATTTATAGTTTGCTGGATTTCATTTTTAATAATTTAAAATTTTTGAATTTTCCCAAATGCTTTTCCTTTGCCTATAATCCATAACATAAAATGATGGCAGTATTTCCATTAGAGCAGAACTTTTAAATAAAAAGCTGAAACAGAATAAGGATAGTGAACAAACACAAAAATATGAAAAACAACATTTGCTGTTTAGTTTTAAATTTTGGGGGAAGTTTTGGAAGCAATTAATTGTATCTTTATTGTGTTAAAAGTTACTCTTATTATTTATATGTATACTTAATTTTAAAGTCTAAATTATATGTTCAATAGCATATCTTCCTCCCCATTAAGGAAAAACAAAAACAAACAGACAAACAAACAAAAACTGTCAAACTCTTTAGTCATTTAGCATTGCTTTCCCAAGCCTTTCACATTCTTCGTTACTATTTAAAAAATTGCAGTCACAGTTTTTCTAAGAGTCAATTTTACAGCTTGTTTTACAACTATGGATGCACCCATTCCATTGCTGCCTTATGGGCTCACTTCCACTAATTACAATTAATGATGTAATAGTCTTTCAAGGAAGCTCTGTGTGTATTAAAGTCCTTATTATGTATATGTCTCAAAATGTTATCACTTTTGCTTTAACTCTAGTCCCCTACTTTCCAAGATATAGACTTCTACCAGTTGCTCTTTGGAATAATCAGTATTTCCTGGAACTTAATATTGCTGCTGAGAAGTCAGCTGTCACTCAAATTGTTTTAATATATTCATCACTGTGATAATATTCATGATAATGACCTAGTGTTTCATTTTATTATGAGTCTGGGTGGATTTATTATGCTTTATTTATATTGGATGGAAATTGACAGTTTTAAAATGATTATAATGATTATACTTTTCAATTTGGGATTTGTAATTAGTTGTTTTGTATAGCCAGCTGATCTTATATACTTCTCTCCTTCGTTTCACTTTCTTTTTTTTTGTATTTTATTGTTAATTTTCACATGGCTTTCTTCTATTTATCTCAGACTACATGTGCTAATGTTAACTTCATTTTCAAATGAACTTTCACTATTGTTTTCACATTGTCTAGAGTGAATGGATTTCCAGAATATTATTTTATACACATTTATTGTTCGTCATTCCCTTATGCATTCTGGATTTTTTTTTTTTTAATTTCCCTCTTGATTTCTAGAGTTTGCCTTCCCTACCCAGTACTGGTTTTGCAGTCTCTTCCACGCTGCCTCCAAGGACCCTGAGGTTGATGGCTTAGTATGCCTACTACAATGTGACACTGGGTCAAAGTCAGATACAGATTTTGAGTTAACAATCATTTTGGTCCAAATTTGGGCTACTAATCCAATCTGCTTTCTAATACTTCCTCAAGTAGGAGGCTTTGTATAAATTCACCTTTTTAGTCATGAATCTGAACCTTATTTCAAAAAGTGAACCTGGCTTTATATTTGTTGACTCAAATGGGCCAATTTCTTTAAATAGGACCCTGTATCTGCCCTTTGTACTCAAAGTACAAAAATCCCGCTGCCAATTCTCATCCTTGGTGATAGACACCCTTTTTTATTTACATCTGTCTTTTTGAAATTTTGTCTGCTTATATATTTATATCCCTGTTATGCACTTGGACAAATGCAGTGGGTAATTCTTTAAACGTTAAAACTAGTTTACCAACTTAATGAACACAATTTTTGATAAATGCATTTAATGAAACATAGATTGAGCATCATCTTTTCCATACTTCACATTTCCATTCTAAAATATGTAATTATTACAAAAGGGGAAAACCACCAATTTAAGTTTCCAAAGCTTAACTGCCTCAATTTGACTCACTCAGACATTTTTAATAAATGAAGGGAACCCCTCTACTATTACCTACATCCAGATTAAAAAAAAAAAAAATCATGTTAGAGGCTCACCAACAGTAAAAGACTGCTTCCATTCTTTGCCAAGTCTGTTTGATATAAATTTACACTGCAGTAGAGAATTATTTGGTTTGACTAGCAAATTATTTTCTCTCTATTTAATTTTATCTCTTGTCAGAAAAAAAAAAAAAAAAAGATGCATGGCATTTCAGCCGAAGCCGCCCACCTTCTAATTACTAAGGGACTAGCAGTATTATACAACTGGAAACAAAGCAGGCAAAATGGGTGCAAGCCATCAAGAAGACTTTATCAAATATCTCTTTATTTACTATTCCATTCAAGCTCAGGCAACCACTAGACTCTGATATCTACAGTTGTCTGTAAATTATTCTTTATCTGTGAACTAGTCACAGTGCCATGCACAAAAAATTAATTCCCTAGTCTAAAACCTCTGCCAGAGAAGGGCTATTGTTGACAAATTACCTTTGTTTCATACCTTTCAGTGGACTGCCTCAGAAGTGCCCATCAAGCCTATATTTTTATAGTCTTTAGTAAATCCCCCTGTGTTTAGAGCTGGTGTCTCACTTGTTCTTTCATCATTTAAATAGCCTGGAAAGCCACATCTCTAATATGGCCACTTGCCCAGTGTTGATTAATACAGATCAGAAATGGCAGGGTTTTCCATCCAAGAAATGCAGTTGCCAATCTCGCTGTCATATTCCTGGGTATTCTATCTCATCAGTCAAAGCAGTATCTACAGCTTCCAACACTGTTTTGTCTTCTGTATTTAAGCTCTGGCTGCATGAACTAACTCCAAGTCTTTTCATTCCCATGACAGGCCTTTCTTCCCAATCGGATTCATTTCTAGACTAGTAAAAGCAGAGGAATTATCCACATGTGAGGACCAGCTCTTGCTCTCCCTTAGTAAATATAACAAGAAATGTGTGTGCTAATCAGGGGGAAAAGTACAGTATCTCGTGTATATCTTCAATTCATTTGATATTCTTCATATTATATCATATCATGTATTATTAGTATTAAAAGTATTAGGCTATAATCCATAGTATAGAGCAAAACACAGACATATAAAGTCAAATAAACAAAGAAAGAAAAAACAATTAAATGAACTAAAGAAATTAAGTATTAGCCTTTTTAAATTATGGTTTTTATTTTTGTATTCAAATAATTAAATATATTTATATTTATCATTTGAATTTAAAGCTACATTATTTCTTCATAGTTTTCCTTACCAAAAATACGAATAATATTACCTATTTCATTTTATTGATGTGATAATTTAATGAAGTAATCTACCAAAGGCTCTCAAACGTTAGTCGGTGTAAGAATCACCTGATAGATATGTTAAAATGCAAAACTGGTATCTAGTTCATTTAGTGTCATGCAGGATATCTGCAACACCTATAAGAAAATGATTTTTTAGTAAGAACCTTTTTTTTTTTTGAAATGTCATTTCTAAAAAATGACATTATTTTATTTCCAAGGGGCATATATTAATTCAGTATGTCTCACCTTTTCCCCTTAGATGCAAACAGGAAACGATGTTCCGGATTTTGTCTTTTGTGGAGAAACCTTCAATTAGGAGTAAGCCAACTATTATGACTTATTATTAACAATGAATTAACATGAATTATAAAAGTGGACACTTGCTCCTGCATTATTATCCACTGTAAAAAAAAGAATTTTTAGCAATCACCATGGTGATTTTGATGTAACTAGCTAGTAGGCAGCTTGAGAATTATTGATAAATTCAAATGAATTAGTACAATGGCTGTCACATATTAAGAATTCTATAGATACTAATGATTAATCCTATTTTTAATGTATAAAATGGAGTTGGAACTACGGTGTAATTCTACTGTTACTTACATGTCCTTTATCACTAGACAAGAGGTAAAGTCAAGAGCAGTGGCAAAGTGAACTTACCTGGCTTCAGTCTGTTTCAGGTCTGATTATGAGTCATTATTCCTGGGCTGAGTGTCTGACCATGTTCTCATATTACGAGTCTCACAGTCTTCTGGTGTAAATGTTGATGTGTTCAATGCAAAAATCTCACCTTACTTATAGTTGCTCAAAATTATGTCCTTAAATATTCATAATTTGGACAACACAGAGTTCTGCAACTGCACGTGCACTTCACTATTTGTGTTTCTAAATGTTTGGGACAAGTTTAAGTGGTTTTGGAAGTGATTTTTCAAATGCCTGAGAATGACCTCAATCATTTTCCTCAATTTTATTTTTCTACTACTACAGCCCCATCGATAAAGGAAATCCTTTCACTGGGAATGAGATAAATTCAGCTTGTTAATCTAGGTAGTTGCTTGAAACCTGCTCAGTTTTCACTGCAAATAGTTTCATCATATTAAATAGCTAGAAAACTATAACATTTGATAGAAACAAATCCACTGTTTATTAGATAAGGTCACATGCTATAGACTTTATTTCCGATGAACTGGAATGGTAATTAATAGAACTATGGAATTTGATTTGATTTATTTATTTTTTTTTCATAGAAACACATAGTATAAGTAGAATCAACTACTGCTAATATTAGGTGATTTGTGGGAATCACACACAGGTCATTTTGCTTATAATACTAAGAGCCTATGTGTAAATGATTGTTTCTTTGAAAGTATAGTGATTTGATACATCTCTTTTTAAATTGAAAATAAGAAAAAATTATAACAAGTTGCCCTCTTAGGAAATATATTTCTGAACATTTGTCTTAAGGCAATTATTACTCATTGGAAAAGAGTACAGGAAATCATGTCTCCTAGTCATTAGCAAAATGCCTTGGAATGGCAGGGACTAAGCTGTTAATGTTGGCGATGTGTGCCTGGAAGGAGTGAATAATGAAGAAGTAAGGAGATGGAGGTTGAAAAAAAAGTTTTATACGATCAGAAGGAAGCTTGAATTACTTTACAGTTGTGGCCAGGATTGTCTTTGTTCCTCAAAAATCCTAAGTGATAGATTTGACACAAGGCTATGCCCAGGAGCTGTGGTAGAATTACCACGGCTGTCTGGCCTCATCCATTGGCTAGAGCATATTAGAACAATTATAAATGAGATCCATTGCTTAAAAATGAACTTTTAGAAAGAAGATTATAAATTATTTGCTAATATCAAATGTTAAAAAGGTCTTTCATTTTTATTCATTTTTTTGAACTTTTAGGCTAAACTGGTGAACAGAATATTTCAGGAATTAAAAATCTAAACCAAATAGAAAAATTTAAACAACTAGTTATACACTATCTAGTGTCTACTACATCATGGTATTGATATTGGCCTTCAAACATAATTACAATGTAGTCAAAATCCCATTTTCATAGGAAAAGGACAAATGATTTGATATCTAACATTGACTCTAATGGGGAAAAATTGGAATTGGACAAGACCAGGAATTGATCCAGAGCCAAGTCCAGGAATAGAGGAAATAAGGGAGGTAATAGCACTGTTCTGCTAGATAATTCTACTTGAATTTCAAAAGAATTATAAAATGGAGTATGTTTTCATCTAACCTGGGCTGATATATAATTTAAAAGGATCAGATTTTGACAGCTCAGTCCACTACACTGTACCGATATTTATAACCAGGAAAGTGACAAGTCCTGTTTCCTGGAATGTGAACCCAGTTTGCAGTAAGCACATCCTAAGGTCACATGAATAGGAACAGTCTATGGTCTTTGTGAGATTGAAAGCGACCGCTGAATTTTTGTTTTGACTTATTTTAATTTGTGTCATTCAATCCCTAGAAAATATAATCACATCCTAGTGACAGAGAAATCAAAGTCTGAGTTCACCTCAACCAAATTTAGCCAACTGGGGTGTTCAACCTTTAACTAAAGCCTTTATTGAGAAAAATACCTTCTCCCTTCAATTTTGGAGAAAGAGCTCAATATAGTAAAATTCACTGAATCTTCAATTCTTTTTAGGAAAGAAACAAAGTTAATTTGCATATTTCAGGGGAAAGCTAAGAAGTACATAGGAGTTAAGGTTATTCTTGCTATTGTAATGATGTTTCACCTGGACCCCAGACACTGAATTTGTTACTATAGACTTCAGTTTTGCTATGAGCCTCTGCCAATGTTTCGTTGCATTGTATCTTACTTTTCACATTTTTTGTTGTAGCTTTTATTCTATCTTCTTTTCATGTTGCATTCATGGAGGGGTGATGAATGAGTTGGCTCGATGCGAGACCATACGTCACTGTGCCTAACACGAGGTGACATCATGACCAAATTTGTTTTAGTGTCCAGAGCTCATCCACTGGGCTCAGCTATGGCTATATTAAAAGCTGCATGAAGGATAGGGTACAGTCTAAAATTTTGCTTAATAGAGGAGTAGTTTCTTTATTAGTCCTTTCAAAAAACATGCCATAGAAGAAAGTTTAAATTAGGAAAATTCATTAATTTCTGTGTCATAGCAAATAGTCCAAACAGAAGCAAGACTAGAGAACATACTGGATAAGAGAGAAATAGGTTGGGATAAAGGGAATCCTTGAAGGGACTGTAGAAGGTACAACACGACAAAATGAAAGCAGTTCTGAAGACGTTTCCCTGTATGTTGAATCTCCTCCAAAATGTTTCATATAGAAGCCAAAACATTTCCTTCCATTGGAAGTGAACTCTATCAAAGGGTGAAAATGGCTAGGCAGACAACATCTCAGGACCCTCTTAACATGCCATGAGGAGTGAATCCAGTTACTTTCCTGATAGGAAGGACCATGTCACTGGGAAGGTTGTCAGCTTCACAGTAGACTTTTAGTTTAAATTTACTTCCTGAGAGAAGACGACTACCTGCCCGGAGCATACTACAGAAATACTTTTGGGAAAAAAGGACTTCCTTATTGGAATTCAGCATGAACATGTCGATTTGGAAAACAATCCCCCTCCCCCGCATAGAAAGGATAAATAAGAATAAAAATAAAATAAAATAAAATAAAAATAATAAAAATGTATACACATTTTAAGAAAGGAAGACTATTAAAATTATAATACTCAATATATGCCAATAACAAACAATGAATACAAGTCAGGTTTGACTTCTGCAGTTACAAGAGGTACTCTAAGTGGTTACCATCAGCATCAGCATCTAGACACTTCTGATTATGGCAAACTACTGCTTTCGCAACATTGACCAAAGTGTCCGCTTGTATAAGTTTTTTTTGGCACCTCCCGTATTTTGCAATTTTTTTTTTTTTGCAATTGTCTGAGGGCTGTAAAAACTCAATCAAATAATCCCAGATTTTTAAATAGATATATTTGTATTCTAACGAAATGCACCCTTGGAAACTGTGTATCATTATTTTTTAATAGTCATGTCACAAGTATTGTTCTATATACTATAGTACTATACTAATTCAGAAATCACGCTCTTCTGTTTAGGGTCAAGTTCTGTATGGATGGGTGTCTAGAAAAAATAATAGTAAACCTTATAACAATGATGATGCTTTTGATGAAGTCACTAGTCATGGCATGGGTGCCTGACACTCTCTACATGCTATCTAATATCTTTTAAATATCTTTATGAAAATGTGGAATTACTTTAATCATATAAAAAAACAAAAACAAAAGTAAAACATTAACTTTGGAAGCTGTCAGTTTGGTAAAAGATGGAATAGTCTTAATAAAGGTCAGTGATCATGTAACTATAATCAAATACTTAAAGAAATAGAATGCCCTCAATTTCTATTGTCAAACTGCTTTTAACAAGCATTGAGCATGGAACTATTCACTATGGACTTGTAAATACGTTATACAATGGTATCTGTCAAAATGTACTTTATTCTACATTAACACATATGTTATAAACATATATTCATTTGAATGACTATATACTGTAGTATAGTGTCAAAATATTTAAAGAAGGGATAAAAGACTGTCCACCTTTTCTTTGTCTTTTTTTTTTTAGCATTGACTAGTTCCAAATTCAGGGCTATTTCAACTTTTAGTTATTCCTAAACTCTAGGTATTAGAGTTAACATGACACAGTAATATGGAAGCCAGGTATTTCCTTTTATAAAATAACTTTTCCAGGTTATTTTATAAAAGGAAATACCTGTTGCTGTTTTTTTGTTTGTTTTTTTGGCTACAAATAATAGTTTATACACATCTAACTGCAGTATCAATCATAGACCTCAATAGCAAAGGTCTGTGATTGAATATGAATTTGATAGCTACGCTATGAGTTTAATAGCATTTAGAGCCATAGTTCTTAATGTACTATTTCCTGTTCTGAAAATTATTTCTAAGATTAGCTCATATTTTAAAATTATTATATTATAACATTATCATAATTTTTCTAAGTAATTATTTTAGGGCAGTGGTGAAGTAGCTAGATTTCAAATTTACTTTTGATAGGCATATGCTAAACTGTTTTAAATTAATTGGATATGAAGTTATTTTAAGCTGAAGGCATTTTTCACAGAGAAACACTTTGAATCCATGATTGGGATATTAGCTTATAAAACACAGGGACACTTCTGTCCTTTATGCTACCTTTCTAGGAATTAGTAAAAGGGGTGGATTAGAGCTTCTCCAGGCAGAAGCCATGAGTGGTGTGTGAGCTGGATGTCAAACACAACATCCACTCCCAGCTGGACTCCATGACACAATGACCAATCCACCTGGTAGAATGCAATGACCTAGACTATACCTTTCCAGCGTTTCAATCTGTGTTAGATTTACATTTCATAGTAAGAAATTAATAGTCTTTTTTTTTAAGTTCTTCCCAATGGCTAGATGTGATGTAATGTCAAAACTCTTATTTAAAATAACTGAAAACACAGTTTTGTTTAACCTCAGGTATAGATGAATCAACCAAGACTTAGAGTTTATGTATCTTTCCTGAGGTTATCAGTAGTATCAGGATTGCACTGAGAACTATTAACTTTGAATTCAGAGGTCTTTGTATTAAAGCTCGACAACCCCAAAAAGGCAATGAAAAATCCATAAATCCAACTTCTTTCACAATTAAAAGTAGCTCCCCAGTGCAATTGTTCTTACTGTTTAGAAATAAATCTAAATGGACACTAATTATGATTTATTGTAAGTGAGAAAAATCAGTAAACCATTATCTTCTGTTACTATTCACTCAATAGATGTAGACATTTCTTAAATTTGTCCATATACATAGCACTGGGGTTTTTCTTTATTGATTTTGGGGGAAAAAAGTATCAATTTGTTTTCACTTTCTAAATGATCAACAATTCTCCAAAGGTAAACCATGTAATTTTTGAACTCTGAATTTTAAAAACAATAAATATAAATTAGTTTAATATTTCAAGTAGGAAAATATAATACCTGTTTAAAGGTAATAGTAAAAACACATCACTTTATTAATATTGTGGTCAGACAAGGTAAGAGTTAGACAGATATTTAATCAAATAGTGTGATACTGTTAAAACTGTTAATCTTGATGGATGGTATAAATATTTTAATTCAAGATATTAAATGAATTTCATAAGCAGATGCTGAATTTCAAGTATAGAAGGCAATAACTTCAATAGTTTATAACTAATAATTCTAATGCAGTGAGTACAAAAAAATAGATGTCTTATTTACATTTCACTGAAAAAAAATTTCAATTACTTAATCTCCCCAAAGAGTGTTTGTTTATAATTTGAATAGTCTATAATTGGATAAGGTTTAAGAGGACTATAAATTGAAATATAATTTTTTGTTGTTGTTTAACCAACACTGGTTGAGTTCTGCAAAATACCACATTATTACAAGCAAGCAACATATTTTGCACATATTTTGAAATTTTTATTCCCAGACTATATTTGTGGAACTCACCAAGCTTTGTTATCAATGGTTACTCATCATCTCTGACACTGCTTGACTATCCATTTTAGCTATTATTGTTACATAACAAATGAACCTACATTTTAGTGGCTGATAGATTCCATGGGTCAGAAATTTAGACAGGGCCCCTTGGTAATGGCTTCTTTCTTTGCTCAATGATGTTTGGATATCATCTGAGGAGACTCAGCTGCTCAGGGTGACTCAATAGGTAGGAAGTAGTTTGATCTGAAGTCTTCTTCACTCACATGTCTAGTGGTTAATGGAGGTTGTCTTCTGTCATGCATGTGGTCTCTCCATACGGGCTGGGATTTCTCATAGAATGATATCCTCAATCAGATTTGTTAAAGTGAGTGTCCCAGCAAATAAGGCAAGTTACTTTTCTATACCAAATCAGACATACATCTAAATCAACACACACACATGCACACACACACAATACACTTAATAATTTAAATTATATGATTCCATAAGCTATTATTTTTTCAGTAGTCATAGGAAATAAACAGTTTTAGAAAAAAAATGTCTTTTTTATTTTAAAACTATCCCAAGGCCTCCTGCCCTCAGTAGTTGGCTGAACACCCTTTATCACCCCACTCTTAAGGAGCACAAGGGAGAAAATAATGAAGCTTGCACTATATTCTAGTAACACCATGATTCTTTTGCAATCCCTTATAAGTAAAACTTAAACAAGCTCTTTTCATCGAAGTCTTGGCCAATAGAGGGCAGAAATGTGGTGTCCATGGCTTGTAGCTAGGATGAGTTTGGAGTGTCTGAAGTTAATCAAAGGCGGCATCACAAAGTTAATTGGATTGTGGTTAATGTATGGTTGACTCATGTCTCATTTCTCCCATTTAAATTGTTCTGTCTATACTAATATCCCCCATTTCTGTATATAAACAACATGAAATTATGTATATGTAATATAAAATAACCGTATGAACAAGAGCTGTCATTGTTTTAAGCATGTGCATTGTATTAGGGCTCAATAGTATAGTGACTAAGAGACACAGCCTCCTGGAGGGGAGACAACTAATTATATGACCCGAGGCAAATTATTTAAACTTTCAGTTTAAATAATGAAGCCTCAGTTTCCTCATATATAAAATAGAAAAAGAAGGAATAGTTTTTATGGCATGGTCTTATTAAAAGCATGAGATGAGACAATGCATATAAATTGCTTAGAACAGTAACACCAGTAATTATTTAGGAAAGGTTAGCTGTTAAATTTTATGAATGATAGAACTCGGGTGCACTGAGTGTAAGGCACATGGTTAAAAACAGTGAAGCAAGATTCAGACCTAAGTCTTCGTAGAAGTAAAAGCATGCTCTTCTATTTTTTCTACCTCTCCATTGTCCATGATGTTACTGTCTGGTAATGTTTTAGAAAGTGGACAGGTTCCTGAGCTAGACGCCTGGGCTTTAAATCTCAGCCTGCTATCTTCCAGCTGTGCAACCTTGAGAAAGGTAACCTCTTTCTACCTCAGGTGAATCATCTCTAAATTGTGGATAATAATAGCAACTAGACCTGTGATAATCAATCAAATAATGCAATTGAAGGCTAAAAATAGTGCCTTGTGCATAGTAAATGGTACGTGACATAGTTACCAGCAGCACTATCATCGTTATTTACCATTTGTTTTTAGGTACTGTTTTTAGGTTTAATTTCAGTAATCCTTATTTTCCTTTAGGTTTAATTTCAGTAATTCATATTTTCCTCACATAATATATAAATTCCTCATCACTCCTACTGATATTTACTAGTATTTATCAAGTAACATTAATTTTCTGATGCTAAAAGATCAGTTCTAAGAGTACTGATTTTTGTTTCTTGACCATAAAGTGATTACAGTATGGTTTTTACTATCATTTAAAGGATCTATACTTGTAGTACTTTGGGCCTTAAAATGATTATGATTCCTTGAGTCCTAGAATCAAATGCCCTGAGTTTATTTAAAATCCTTATAATTTTACCCTAATCCTCATACTTTGGTCCCTATATACCCCACAATACAATTTAAAAAAAATCACTTAACTTGATGGAAAGGGGGAGGATCTTTTCACAACCTATACATACATATAATTATCACATTGTACACTTTAATATCTTACAATTTTAGTGTTAATTGTTTCCAGCTTACCTCAATAAAGCTCTATTAAAACCTCCATTAAAACGTTCCTCTATTGAAAAGTTCCTGCTTTTCACTGTGGACACAATTGCTTAGAAACAATGAGAATATTGTTCAATAAGAATTTAGGAATATACTAGCTAAGTTTGAACTATATATTTCCTTTCGTACTTACACACACACACACACACAGACACACACACACACTCCCACACAAAAACACATAAAAAGAACACAGAAAAGAATAATTATTCAAGGGTACAATTATACTTAGTTTTGACATAAGAATAACCTCTTCAGGAACTCTTAGTAATAAAACTAGTGAGTAGCAGAAACTAAAAGTTTCATAACAGAAACTACTTAGGATGTCAATGCCAAGCATCTAACCTTTGCTTCTGGGAAAGCCTTTTACAGGTGTAATCAGAGCTTGTTAAAAGTGTAACAGCATTTGTTGTTTGTTGATTTATTGATGATAGCCATTTTGACTGGAGTGAGGTGGTATCTCATTGTGTTTTTTATTTGCATTTCTCTGATGGTTAGTGAGGTCGAGCATTTCTTCATATGTCTGTTTGCCATCTGTATGTCCTTTTTAGAAAAATGTCTCCTCAAGTCCTCTGCCCATTTTTTAATTGGGTTGTTTGTTTTTTTGGAGTTGAGTTGAGTAAGTTTTTTATAGATTTGTGATATTAATCCCTTATCAGATATATCATTGGCAAATATCTTTTCCCATTCAGTAGGATCCCTTTTTGTTTTATTGATGGTTTCCTTTGCTGTGAAAAAACTTTTTAGTTTGATGTAATGCCACATGTTTATTTTTTCTCTTACTTCCCTCACGCGAGGGGATATATCAGTGAAAATCTTACTCCGGGTAATGTCCATAAGTTTCTTCCTATATTTTCTTCTAGATATTTTATGGTTTCAGATCTTACATTTAAGTCTTTAAGCCATTTTGAATTTATTTTTGTATATGGTATAAGGAGGTGGTCCAGCTTCATTTTCTTGCATGTGTCTGTCCAGGTTTCCCAACAGCACTTATTGAACAGACTGTCTTTACCCCATCGTACATTCTTGCTTCCATTGTGGAGATTAGATGGGCATATAGGCATGGATTTACTTCTGGACTCTATTCTGTTCCATTGATCTATGTGTCTATTTTTATGCCAACGCTAGTGCACTGTTGTTGGGATTGCAGATTAGTGCAGCCACTATGGAAAACAGTGCGGAAGTATCTCAGGAATCTGAAAATGGAACTACCCTATGATCCAGTAATTCCACTCCTAGGCATCTACCCGGAGAAATCCAAAACTCCAATTCAAAAATCTGTATGCACTCCTATGTTTATTGCAGCACTTTACACAATAGCCAAGATATGGAAACAACCAAAATGCCCATTGGTAGATGACTGGATTAAGAAGCTGTGGTACATTTATACAATGGAGTATTACGCAGCCATAAAGAAGAAAGAAATCTTATCATTTGCAACAACATGGATGGATCTAGAGAACATTATGTTAAGTGAAATAAGTCAGAAAGAGAAAGACAAGTACCATATGATCTCACTTATATGCGGAACCTAAAGAAAAGAATATGTGAATGAACTAATCAGAAACAGTTTTTGGGACACAAAGAAAAAACCGAGAGTTGTTAGATGGGCGGGGGGGGGGGGGGAGCTAGGTAGGGATAAGGGGAAAGGTGAGGGGATTAGGAAGCAGCTGGTAACCACAAGATGGCCTCAGGGTTTTTTGAAAATTAATTTGGGGAACGTATTCAATAATGTTGTAAAGATTTTGTTGGGTATCCGATGTACATGCGTTCTATTTGGGAGACTACCTCAGGGATACTGTGGATGCCTGATCATGGCATTGTACACCAGAAGCTAAACATTAATGAATGCCAAGTATAATTTTATATATATAATGTGATGGCTCGGTGTGAGGTCGGAGGGATAATGGATGGGGGGAGGGGGGTTCACAGTGTGAGGGATATAAATGATGAACGTCTAAGTATTACCTTGTCTTCTACACCCGAAACTAAGAAATTAAAATAAATTTAAAAAAAAATTTAAAAAGTGTAACAGGAAGCTAACTTAGACTGGAGAATTTGGGCAAGTCCATATACTAGGACTGCAGAAGAGATATAGAGAAACCGAAAATGTCATAAGCTGTAAAATCATCTTCTGCCTGATTGGTATAAAGTTCTTTTTATTTTAGAGTGAAAAGCATAATGAGCTCATTTCTTTTCAGGTTTATTTATATTCCTTGGGAGAAATGACAGGAGCTTAGAGACTCTGAATATGGGTTTAGTTAAAATCCATTTAAAGTTGGAGAACATGCCTTCAGCATGGAATGTACCTAACACGTTCAAGAAAAACATGGCTCTCCATCTTAGGAGAAAAAAACAAATGCCTATGAAATGATGGCTTGTCAACAATTAGACAACTTAGGCTACAAAATAAGATATTAGGAATTTCCTTGTAACTTCGAGAAGCATTCAGGCTATTTTATACACTCTGAGACTATATCATAAAGACAAGACATCTGAATGGAATAGAAAAGTTAGTCAATCATTGACTAAGGCATCTCATAGAGTAAATTGAATAATGTAGACTATTTGGGTAATCTCTGTTCTAGATTATAAAGGCATCTTTTACTTATGCTTTACTCACAGAGGTTTCCCACCACTTTCCAATACTAATTTTATCTTTGTTTTCTCTTGCTTAATAAATATCTAAGATAATTTCCTACTTCTTACATTCTCCTATCGGACAAAATATTGTTTTTCCTTTTACAAACTCTTTACTGGCTGATTAACTATGATTTTATCTTTCTGAAACCTGGACTATGTAATTACTTGTGTGCTTTGTCTAATCCATCCTGGACCAGCTGTTTCTGGGAGCACATCCAAACCTGTCTCTAATTCATGCTTTCTAAATAAAATGAAATGTTTTAAATTCATATCATTTATTTATTTTCTCTGGGTGCTGAAGAAAACATTCATTCTCAAGCAATTTCAGTTTTTGTATTACATATTCCCTAAATTCTGTTTTGTTCTAATCTAGTTTGTGAAAAACAGTTAATCATTATTCTTCATCTCTCTGTCCCATCCTCAATCCTCAGCAGACAACATAGTTCTTACACAATTCCCTAATATGATATCTACATATGTTGGTCATTTAAGTAGGTGTTCTGAATCAGTATGTATCATAGGTCAAGAAAGCAACAGAGACCTAGTGAGTTAATAAAAATCAACAGATATTCTTTTAAAGAGAGAGAGTACAATAGTAAAATAAAATGTAAAATAGACTATTGCAAGGAGTTAGTCAACTGTAAAATTAGAGGGAAAAGTCCTCACTTGACTACCTTCACTTATGACACTGATTTCAAATTCAGGGGGTTTCCAAAACAACTCTCGGGTTCTACCTGACACTTATGTGTAATTATACACATGGGGTATGGCTAACCAGAGAGGTTCGCCTGAGCCTGGGTATCTAGAGTTTTTATAAAGACCCTATCATGTAAGTATGGGCTGACTGCTTAAGTGATTAATCTTTGTCTCCAATCCCTCGAAAAATTGAGTTTAAGTATAATGTGATCCCTCTCACCACCATCCCAGTCATATTAAACAAATATAAACATAAATAAAGTAAGTATAATTGATCAGCTCAAATTTTACTTGGGTAGACAGAAATGCAAACATTTTAAGAGTGGAGAATTAAATGCATAAAAAGTCTACAGGAAATATTTTATTTTACTTTTGTATATTTGTGAGTGGGCTGGCAAGATTTCCAGAATTAAAAAGAAATGTGAATGCAGCAATCGGTAGTAGAGAAACACTTCTTAGTGGAGGATGCTAGGAAAATCCCCGATGCCTCAGATTCTGGAAACAAGGCACTAGCCCTGTTAATATGCATGCAAATGGATCACTGATAAGATGATCATAATTAATAGTTACAATAATTTCAAATATTAAGACTTTTTATGGACATTCAGCTGTCTTGTGAAGCTAGAACACAGTTCACATAAAAAGGATCATACAAGAGATTTAATAATTTCTATTAGGCATTTTTATTAAGTTGTCAGTAGCTATTATTTCCTAGGTGATTAATGATGGCCCTGTAATTAAAAGATGTCTGTCACAAAATATTGTAATTTATCTTTTGGGGAGTGTTTAAGTGCAGACAATAGACCACTTACAACTATTCCCATTATACAAAGATGGTTTTTAGAGGCAGCCATTTTCAGATTGCTTTAATTACATTTTAGGAAAATTTTAATTTGATTAAGATTTATGGATTCTAATTCACCAACTTTCAAAGAAAATCAAAGACTCAATAGAGCTGCAATTAAATGCAAAATCAGAGAGAAGAGAGAAAGTAATGTGCAAGCAAGACAGATCTTTCTATTTGTTACTAGACCCACACCTATTTGTTAACTTGCAGATGCACTATAAGAAGTACAGGGAAAGATATTCACATGGCTATTACAGAGTTATTTATCAAAAGAGCATTTGCTATCTATTTTATAAGGAAAATGAGAAGTGGGGAAAAGTAGATTTATTTATTTTACATGACACAGATGTGTTCTGATGTCTTGACATATAAAGAAGCATTTTAAAAAAAAGAAGCATTTATATTTAAAAACATAAGCACAAGTATATCAACGTTCAGAGAAATGGAAGAGCTAAAGCTGCAAATTGGGATCTACTTGCATTTTAGTTGTTTATTTATTTTTTGTTCCATTGAAAGCTAAACAGCCTGGTGCTGGGGCATTCTCTGCAAGATTCAAGCATAGCTGGTCTTGGTTTGAAAAAGTGGTTTAGAAATAGTGGTTTAGGGAAAGTCATTTCATTTTCTGTTAAGAAAAACTATATATGCTTAGAAATAATGGTGCTATGTCACTAGAATAGCTCTTCTATCTGCTTTAATAAAACTGAATGTCATCCTCACAATGGGAAAAATATTTAGTCAGAAATTTTAAAATTCAGTTCTGGAATGGAAAATGTTAACTTAGGAGCACACTTTCCACCTCAGTGTGTTTAGCTCTCTCCCTCACTGGTTGAGGGCTGTGCAAAGAGCACTAACTCACTCCCACTTCCAGAGATCTTTTGCTGGTATTGACTCCTCTGGAGCAATCCCAGGGTAAAAAAAATGAAAGGTGTAAGGAATGTGCTTGGGTAAAATGTGTACAGCACAAAATGAGTAAAAGCCCAGACGTGAATGACTGCTGGGCATGAGGCATGATGCACTAATGAAGCAGTTTAGTCCTGGAATAAAAGATGAAATGTTAATGATATTAACTGAATTCATCCTTGTAAATGGTGTTGATTTTTAAGAGAATTTTTTAAGTGTCAGATGCAGTATTTTGAAAACCAATCGTATTCTAACTGGCTGACAATGTTAATGATGTCCTCATTGATTCCGAAGAGCTGGTTTAAAGAAGGGACAGTCTTCTTAAGTATGTTTATGCGACAGAAAATTCAGAAGTAAATATTCATATATGACAACTTAAGGTAGTAAAGTTCTTTCCGGATACAAATTATCTTCATAAAATTTGTAAGCTCTAGTTTTTCTTATTGGCTATCATACTCCTCCAGCTATCCTTTATTTCCAATGGTCTGTGTTCGTTTGTGTGTGTGTGTGTGTGTGTGTGTGTGTGTGTGTGTGTGTGTGTGATTGCATTGATCGCCTGGATTGATCACTACTCTGCAAACTCTAGAAGGGCAGGGGTACTGTCTGATTTACCCATCATGTGTGCCAAGCACGTAGTAAGGTGTTTGCCACATAGCAGATACTCACAGTTTTACTGAAACATAAATTTATTTACTAATTGACTTTCAGTCAGGACAAATTTGTTTAAAATTATTTCTAATAATTTGAAGAAATTATTTGAATAAAACTAGAATACAGTTTGGTGACTAAAGGATGGAGATACAATGTTCAGTTCCTTCTGAACATTGTTAAGCATAAAATGCGTAAAGTATAAATCCTAAGTTAAATACTGAAATCAACTCATTACTGGTTAAGCTTTATAAAAATCCATTAAAAAAAAAAAACACAGGAGAGATGGAAATTGTTTCCCAATACTCATATAAGCTTATACCCTATTCCAAAGAGTTAATATGGATACAGGTTATTTAGAAAGAGCACTGGGATGGCAGTGAGGAAGTTGGGTTTAGCCCCAGATTTGCAGCTAATCACCCCTGTGACTTAGCCAGCCTGGATAGCAGCAGTGTCATATTTTAAAGTAAGGACATCAATTTCCATAAATTGTATTAAAAGCCTCTCCCATCTATAAAATTTTGAGAAATGTGACCTTGCTTAGCTCATTCTAGGTGCTGTAACAAAAATACCATAGACTGGGTGGTTTAAATAACTATTTTTCATACTTCTAGCTGCTGGGAATTCCAAGATCCACTTGCTGGAAGATTTCGTGTCTGGTGAGCCCAACATCCTGGTTCACAGGCTGCCAAACTTTGCTATCCCCATGTAGTAGTATAAAAAGGGCTACAGAGTTTTCTGGGTTCTCTTTCACAGAAAACTAATCCCACTTACAAGGGCTCTACCCTCATGGCCTAATCACTTTCCAAAGGTTCCAACTCCTAATACTATCATGTTGAAAGTTAGGATTTCAACATTTTAATTTTAGGGGGACACAAGCATTCAGTCCCTAACAGAGTTATATGGATAATTTTATTGTAGGTATGTGGTATTTTGCAACAAAGTAAGTGTTTAATTCAATTTTTTAATTGCATTCTAAGTCTAACTAAACTTATTGTATGGGAACAATATTGAATTATATAAAATAATTTAAAATACGGTAAACTTAAATGATTCGAAACATGTGCTTTAAAAAGATGTGTGAACAATCAATGTGCAGCATAAAGCAATATTTCTCAAAAATGTACACATCTGCATAAGCATTGTAAGAATTAAGAAATAGAACATTAATGAGATTCTAGAAGCTGCCTTTCATATCCACTTATTACCTAACATATACCCAAATATATTTTCTAACTTCTATCACCTTATATAAGTTTTAATGATTTTTAAGCACTTTATACACTGAATCATACAACATTCTACTATGTCTTAATTCTTTTAGGCCATATTACATTCATGAGTTATATCCCATTTTGCATTAAGTTTTAGGTAACCCACTTTTATTGCTGAGTAGCATTCCATTGTATAAATATACCACAATTAATTGAACTAATCTGCATTTCATGAACATTTGGATCATTTCCATACTTGGCTATTAAAAAGTCTGCTGTTAGGAATATTCTCCCCCATATTTTCTGAGGCACACGTGAAATAATTTCTATTGGATATATACCTACAAATGGAATGGTTTGGTTATCTGGTTGGTAGACACTGACTTATTATTATTTTTTTAACAGTAGCAATTCATACTCCCACCATTATTTTCTGAAAATTCTAGTTACTCCATATTTTCTGCAACACATAGTATGGCCTTTTATTCCTCAATATGGTTTGTTTATTATGATATATTTAAAAAAAAAACAAAATCTTGAATGTACAATCCAATGCCTTTTTACACAGATCTAGTTCCTTGTAGCCAAAATACAGATAAACATATAAAAAAATTCCATCATCCCCAAAATGTTTTGGTGCATCTTACTAGACTTTTAACAACCACCTCCTCACACTTCCACCCCATCCTCAAGTAAGCACTTTCTGACCTCTGCTATTTGTATGGACTCCTTTCTTACTGGTTTCTTTACACAGCTTGCAAGACTGAGTCCCAAAACTTCCACGTACATTTAAAAAATCACTTTATTTAGGTATAATTGACATCAATAAATAGGGTATTTAAAGTGTGCAATTTTATGTTTTAACATTCACTTGCTCCACGAAGTCATCACTTTACTCAAGATACGGAACATATCCATCGCACCCAAGGGTTTCTTTGCACCCTGTGTCATTTCTCCTGTCTCTCCCCACCTACACTCTCCACAGGCAACCACTACTCTGTTTTTGGTCACTATAGATTGATTTGTATTTTTCAGAGTTTTATAAAAATGGAATCATTCAATATTCTTTTTGTGTGACTTCTTTCAAACAGCATATTTCTCTTGAAGACTTATGCATGTGCTTGTGTATTAATAGTTCATTTTTATGGCTGAAAAACATACCATCATTTGTTTGTTTTGTTCTGTTTTGTTTTTTACACTTCTCAGAATGAATAATATGATAAAATGCATTGTGAATTTCCCAGCTCTGTTCAAGGGAACTTCCTACAATGTTGAAAATATTCTATATTTGTACTGTTTGATAGGAGTAACAATGGCCACTTATGGCTGTTAACACTTAAATTATGTTAGTTCAACTAAGAAACTGAATTTTTATTCTATTTACTTTTAAATTATTATTAATATAAATTTAAATGGCCACTGGTGTATTAGCTGCCATATTGTACAGTGCAGAGGAATACTATGCAATATTTTTGAAATGTACTTGGTATATGTTTATGTGGGTTTTATGTAATTGTTTATCCAAAGGAAAATGAAGAAATAAAACAGCAAACCACATAGGGACTTCTAGGAATAACATAGTAATTGTGTATAGGACATATTAATTTTCCATCTGACCACAATGTGAATTAATAGCTTTTATTCAATGATTTGTTTTGCCTTTTTGGTAATTTATTTGCCAATTATAAACAGCTTAACATGCTTGGTATTCTGTATGTCCTTTACTTCCATAAAAATATGTGTATTGCCTTTCCTCTTAACTCTCTATTTGTTTTCTGCATACTTTGTTGAGATTTTTCTTCCTTTAGTTCTTCGTTAAAATTTAAATCCTGCCTTCACTGATTCTTCTCTACATACCCCCACTGGGTTATTTCCCAAATTTAAATGCCTTAAATTATGAAGTATATTATGTAGTTACCCAGTATGCATTATCTATACTTGTTTCTTTACAGAATTTCAAAATCCCTCTACTCCTTCCCCTTTAAGACAATGTTGATTTAGATGTTGTTGATAGCTCTTCATCACCTCGTCAACAATTTTGTAGAACTGTGTTAATATTTTGTGCTATTTTCTCTACTTATGTATACTTTCTAGTAATCTTTTGGTTTCCAGAATTTTGTTATATTTTGGGGGGATTTTGCTTAGATTATTGTATAGCCTTTTTATATATCATCCATTGGTTCTCATAACATCAAGCACACACACACACACACACACACACACACAAACACAGACAAGCACACATGCAAAGAAAAATCAAGAAATAAATTTATTTAAACAACATTGTATTAATGTGACTTCTGTAATTAAATTTTGCAGTGTCTTTTAAAAGTGGCATGTTTTGTTTCTTCTCCCTAAAAGTGCCAAAATGATACTCTATTTTCCATATTTGGTTAAATGTCAATTGATAGCATTGAATTTATTTCCATATGATCATGATATGTGGAAATGAACTTTCTTGATTGTATTGGAGCCAAGAATTGGCTGCTTCAGAATATCCCACAGCTGGCCAATTGATTACTTTGAATTAAAGTTACTTGGCAAGTAGCCAGTGAAAGAAAGGAATATTGACCCTCCTTTGTCTCCTTGAATTTAGGGAATAAATCTTCCCTGTGAAAGGTGCCCTCCTTGCAACAGAATAGTAAGGCTGAGAGACAATCTTATCTATCGCCAGTTAAGGAACTTCAGAGCCAAAGTCTGTATAAACAAATTCTGTTACCTCTTTACTAATTTACTACCCAAAGCCAAACATTTGTTAGATTCCTCACTAATTAGCACCCAAACTTAGGTCTCTTTGCCCTATAATTCTTCACAAATATATTGTTTCTTTGTCTAAACAATATAAAAGCTGGACTGTTTCATCATTTGGGGGAGCATCATTTTATTCATGATCTCTTGTGTACATGTACTAAATTGTTTCCTCTCCTGTTAATCAGGTCTTATATCAATTTTGTTATTAGTTTAGCTGTAAGAACTCAAAAATGGTAGAGGGGGAATTTCCCTCTCCCCAACAATTGCTTCTAGTGTTCTACTGGTTAAGTATCCGTTAACAATTATACAGGTGGTGTGCTATTATTAAATCTGCTTTTATTTTATTCCTATTATATTCTCCATTTTAAAATACATATTTTATATACATCATACATATATGATATATTATATATACATAATATATGTGTGTGTATATATATATATGTCTCACACAAACACACACACACAGACATACACACACAGAGGGTACCAAAATGTATACACATTTTAAGATAACATCTCTTAAAATGTATATACATATATATGTGTGTGTGTGTGTGTATATATATTTGGCACCCTACATGTGTGTGTGTGCCAAAAAATGAATAGAAGTGGACATTTTGGTCAACGTTGCTCAAGCAGTAGTTCACCATAATCAAAAGTGTCCGGATGGTGATTGTAACCACTTTGAGCACCGCTTGTAATTGCAGAAGTCAAAGGTGACTCGTATTCATCTTTTGTTGTCAGTATATATTGAGTATTATAATTTTAATATAGTTTCTTTCCTTTCTCAAAATGTATACATGTTTTTTTGGCACCGTGTGTGTGTGCAAAGGTGTGTGTGTGTGTGTGTGATATGTCATTTTAGAATACCTTGCGTTCTTTTCCAACACCTACTTAAAAAATATATACATACATTAGTGACAGTCACATAAATCTAATTTCTTGAGAAGGCAATGCTATTTTAGGCTGATGTTCCTTATCTAAGTTGTTATATTTTAGGTCTTACATTGATAAGTTGCTCGCTTGGCTGATCCTTCTTTATCTAGAGATATTATCCCTAATGCCTTTAGTTTATTTTAAAAAATGGTTATAACTTATACTTTGCATTTATATATTAAATATATCTTTTTATATTTTAACCCTACCTACTTAACCAGTTTATAAGAACATAAACACTGTCAACTTCACACAATAAAGGAGAAAGATAAACTTGAAAGCTAAAGAGAGAAAAATATTCAACTTACTTCATTATTCTACATTTTTAAAGAACCCTTGAAATTTGCTTTAGAAAGTTTTCATTGTTTAAGCTTTACCCTTGTGTTTGTACTGAAGCAAAGAGGTACAGTTATTTTTTCCTCTGTAAATTTACAAAAATTCTAAGTGACTCTTCCCAAATATTACTCAAATATGAATTTAAAAAACAATGATAAGGTCTTGAGACTGTACAAAATTTATACTATTAATTTATAGTCTCCCACTGCCATACATATCCATATAGGAAACTTGGCATATGCTATTATTAATGGAGTATTTGGAAATGGGTCTGCACATATGAGAAATATAGAAAAAATAGCCACCAACCCACTGCATCTCCCGTATTACTATGGATTTTTACCAACTTCATTTTTACCTCACCTTGTGCTCAAATACCAACACTAAGACACAAATGGGATGTTTATGCTTGAATCCAAGGGGTTGACTAGAGCTAATTATAAGAGGTCTGAAGCAGTCATTATACCTGGGCTCCTAGCCATGCAATCTGCATTGTGGCTTGTCCAGAGTATTGGCAGATGGATAAGGTGTCCTTCTTTGCCAGTTCCTTCTTAATTATTCCTTGTTAACTCCCCCCGATACTCATTTTGTTCACTGGCTTGGTTCCCCAACCTGCTGCTCAACACATAGTTTAACTCCTTGGTTGAAATCGCCAGCTCACTCTCCCCTAGCCCAGCCCTAAACTGGACATTCAGAGACAAGACTAAGCCCTCATCCTCTTTACGAGAACTAAACCTTGTACTCTAAAGAGGAAGGGTCTGTCCTAATAATTTAGGACTGATCGAAGGATAGTCAGAGTTTTCCTGACTGTAAACTTCAAACCTGCTTCTCCCTTTGAATATTATTGGCTTATGAAAAAAATGTAAAATTCAGGTTCAAGTTATTTTAGGAACTTAACACTAAAATTTCAAGAAAAAGATGACAAATTATTCAGGATATGGGAAGAATATGATAGCTATACCAATAATTTGATGAGACCCATCCAAACCTTTCTTTTTGCATTCCCTTTTTATGTTATTGCTGTTCTCTAATTTCTGATTACCTCTGGCATTTTGACTTAAGTTGTTCCTATTAAAATTTCTTCTGAAGACGCAGGTAAGTGATGTTTGTGTGTGAGTGTGTGTGTGTGTTTTAATTTTTGTTTAACTTCTAATAAAAAGAGCCACAGCACAAGTTCAATTTAACTAGTAAGGTTTTTGGAGAAATTATTGTCCTTGTAAACATTTTAGCATTTAGTTCCTTCCAGGGAGCTTGTGCCTTAAACACTATTTTCCATATTCATATCTTGTCATTTGGAAAGTATTGTGAGGGATCTTTTACATAGTTTTCAGTTCTCACTGACTCCAGAAATGGATGTTCTGCTGGGTTGGCATGAACTAAAATCACTCTAGCATACATTGAACAAGACCATTTAGCAAGTTATCAGGCATCCATTCATTAAACAGATACATTGAGCGTGACCATGTGACAGATACTGTTCTAGGTGAGGTAAGCATCATTTCGCTTACAGAGCTTGACGAGAGAGAGAGAGAGAGAGAGAGAGAGAGAGAGAGAGAGAGAGAGAGAGAGACTGATGATTTAAAAATAATACTCAACATAATGCCAGTTAACTGTAAGAACTAAAGAAATATAACACAGAAGAGGATGAATGGGAAAACAAAACAAAACAAAACAAAAAAACCCAAGTTCAAGATAAAGAAAACAGACTGGTGATTGTCAGAGGTGAGGGGCAAGGGGTAGACGAAATGGGTGACGGGGTTGAAGGGTACAGACATCCATGTATACAGTACGTAAGTCCTGGGTGCAATGTACAACATGGGAACTCTTGCATATTTGAAAGTTGTTGAGTTTGTGGATCTTGAGAATACTCATCACAGGAAAAAGAAAAAAGAAATTGTAACAATGTTTGGTGACAAAGGTTGACTAGAGTTATTATAGTGCCCCTGTTGCAATGTATATAAGTTTCAAATCATTCTGTTGTACACCTTAACTTCATATAGCATTGTATGTCAATTATGCCTCAATAAAAATATTAAAATTATACATAAATAAATAAACAATATAGTAACAGTTAAATGTAAGTATTATGAAGAAAATATAGCAAAGGAAAGGATGAATGGAGGGTCCTACTTCGATAACATAGACATGGATATTTAAGCAAAGACATGAAAGCATTGAGAAAGTAAGCCGTGAGAATATCTGAAGAAAGAACATTCCAGTTAGCACGAATGGCAGTACAAAGGCCCTGAGGAGAATGCTTCTTTGCATCTTTAAAAACTGGTATGGAGGCTGGTTTGACTGGCACTAGATGAGAGAGGGCAAAATACATAGAGAAAAAATGAGATTAGAGGAATGGGCAGGTACAGACCTTGTGCATGCTTATAGACTAAATCAGAGATTTTGGATTTCAAATTAAGAGAAGCTAGCTCCAGTTTTACAGCAATAACACCATTTCTGTAACTGGCTTTTAACATAGAAGTATGTGCATGTATCTCCTCATTGATATCTAGCTGAGACTGTATTTTTCATATTTGAAAAAATCAATATTAGCTTAAACATTCTGCTATAACATTGATAAAGTGATGAGAGTAGACAAGTCATTGAAGAGTTATTTTACTCTCTGAATGGCAATAATTTTGACAGTGTATCCCTTTCTGCTACACTGATTTTCTAGTATGGAAATGGTGAACATATTTCTTCGGTCCCTTTACCTCTGTGAGGAACAATCCATTCATTTTCTGAGTACTGAATCATTCTTCCTTTAATGCATAAGCATTGAATCATTCTTCCCTTATCACATAGTGTGCAATTAGTAACATATTATTTTAAAATACTATCTTTAGAAATAGGGGGTGGGGATTATAATTTGTATATAGATTTTTACCTAAAAGACTCTATGGTATAGTATGTAGCATAAAACATAAAAAGCAATTACTTTATATGGCAAAGCATAAACTGATGCCACAAGAAAAGTACAGGTAATAAAGATGAGGGGAACTAACAAAATATCAAAATACGTGCATATATATATATATATACATATTATATAAAATATTATATACATTATATATAATTATATATAATATGTACACACATATTTTGATATTTTGCCAGCTCCCCTCTTCTTTATTTTCTGGACCTATCTTGTGGCATATGTATATATATATATATATATATATATATATATATATATATATACACACACACACACACACACACACACACACATATATATACATATATATATGATTTAAAAATAATACTCAACATAATGATACATAATAATACTCAACATATATATATATATATCTATATCTATATATCTATATCTATCTATCTATCTATCTATCTATCTATCTATCTATCTATCTATCTATCTATCTATCTATATATATATATAGAGAGAGAGAGAGAGAGAGAGATTTCCAGCCAAATTTGTCTTGAGAATTTTCAGAGACGAGGGGTCACCTGTGTTGGAGATTATAGGAAAGAGTAGAATAATAAAAAGGAGTGAATCATAATAGGAAGTAATCCATGGAATGAAAAATCCAAGTTGTAGCTGTAGATCAGTTAAAACGATCTGAAAAATGGGAGATACTCAACTTAGTTACTTATCATGTTTCCCTGAAAATAAGACCCGGTCTTATATTAATTTTTGCTCCAAAAGACACATTAGGGTTTATGTTCAGGGGATATCACCCTGAAAAATCATGCTAGGGCTTATTTTCTGGTTAGGTCTTATTATCGGGAAAACATGGTAGTTACAGCACAGGAGAAAGATGGAAAGGTAAGCTGAAATTAGAAAGAAAAAAAGAAAAGCACTAAATGCCAGGAAAACATGATTTTATTCTTATAGACACTGAAAGGTTTTAAGCCCAGAATTTTATTCTTACCAGTGTAAGATAAAACTGAATTATTGCCGTGGTTCATAGAAGAATTGTTAGAGTCTGAGTTGGAAGAAGAGCATGGGTTCAAAGAACCCATGATATTTTGCAAATAGATTCCATATAATTTGGCAATGAACTGAATTAAAATAATGAAGAAAGAGACAATCACTATTCAATCATCTAATCAGACAGAATGAGGATGCTGATATACTTAACAAAGAAGATGGACATTGGAAGAAAATATAAATTTGTTGATTTTGACTTTGCAGATATTGACTTTGAATATCTAAAGCCTCTACATTGGAAAGGCTAAAAAATTCTAAATTTAACCCTGGACTCCTACTGTTGCCATGCAGCAGCCTACCCATCTGTCCCCTTGTACCTACCCCTAAAGAAAGGAGGGTCTGTGAGAGGGATCCTTTCGGGGACTTTGCTTCACCTTTGTGCTTACACCTTATGCCTCCCTGTTTGGCCCCTCCCTGTTAGTCAATGACAGGTAAGATTCCCCATGGGGGGAACAACCTAAGCCAGACACAGTCACGTGGGCACCATCTGGAGAACTCTCAGGGTCCATAGAGGTGGGCACAGCCCCTCACCTTCCCCCATTTAAGGAGAGTGTCTGCCTCTGTGATTGCATTCTTTCCCACAACCTGCAAAGGAAGTGACTCAATTATTTGCTCTCCGTCTATTCATATGTATAAAGGTTGTGTCCCTTGGAGAGGTACATACATCCTGAGACTTCCAGTTCCACTGCCTGCAGGCAAGGACGATTGGCTTGAATCAGTTTCCTAGTATAATGTGTGAGATTCACAGATCTTGAGATTAACAAACTTTATTTCCTCACTTAACTAATAAAAGCTATGTGTTGGCCCTATTTGGGGCTCAGTCCTTGAGGTTGGAGTCCCTTAGCCTCACTTGCACTCTATTCTTGGCTACTGTATTTTTTAACCCTATGCCACCCTCCTCGCTTCCCACAACTCTTGTCACACTGGACGCAACACCTTACTTCATAGCATACACAACAATAAAGTTAAAATGAATCATAGACTTAAATATTAAGTTCTAAAAATATGAAACTTTTTGAGAAAACATAGGATTAAATCTTCATTTTACCTTCATTTTTATGAAAGCTTAGGGTCTCCTAAATACTTTTCTGGTCATCTAATTGCATCTTTTATGGCCGGGGCATATATATGACTTTAAAAATTTATCAGTATGTACAGGTGCATTTAAATACCCTAATTTTTCACAGAAACTCTCTCCCTACATTTTTCTCCCAATCTTTAGGCTCCTATTGTAGTGCTCATTTGTAGTCTTTTACCCCAGGCAGCTGCAGGTTTTTCATTTATTTTGCAATGTTTTCTAGCAACGCTCACTGCTTTATCAGCTGCCCTGAGTGAGTTCAAAGATAGGCAAAAAAGAGACAATCATTTTTCGTTAATCCTCAGGCTGTCCTCCGGAGAGAATAGATAAACTATTTATAAATCAGGTCTGTCCTGTTCACTCCAGAACCAGGGACAAGTGTCCCACAATGGGAACACAGCCTAGTGCCTTCAAGACCTCTGCTGTGCCAGGGATGGAGGGAGACAGGAAGAGCAAAAATGCCACACTTTCCAACAATTTTTCAGTTGTCTTTTTCTTAATTTGTTCACTTATTTGTTGTAAACTCTTGCCTATTTCCAGAATTCTAACACCTTGGTTCTGACAGTTTCTGCTTGTTTATTGATGTCCCTGTGGGGGAACGGGCATTTGAAGCTTCCTACTCCATTTTACTAAGCTATGTTTTTGTGAAGAATTTTTTTTGTTGACTTCACTAAAGTATCACATACAATGCAGAACTGATAACACCACCTGTGTATCTTTTCTGCAGGGCATTTGCTGACCTATTGCTCAGTAGTTTATTTACCTCCCAGCAAAAATTTCAACCTTTACTAACACTAATATGTTGACACATATCTGCTCTCTTCTCTAGGACCAGAGACAGTGTATATCATGGTGGTAGAGGTCTGAGTGGCATGGAGCTTAGGACCAACATATCCTTTTCTTTGGGAATTTATAAAATTTTAGGGATGGCTATGCGGCAGTAACAACCAGCTTGGATACAGAACAGCTAATAAATGGAGAATTTCCAGCTGAAAAACCCATTGCTAAACTGGGTGTCATTATATGATTAACACTAAACTCATTAGGTATGTGACATTAAAAGTTTTCAATCTTTAGAAAGTGAATAGATTTTCCAATTATCATTTATTTTTTAAATAGCAAGGTTTAAACTTTTCATGGAGATGTCATATTTTCTGTTTCCACATTGCATTGAATATTTCATTCTATACAAGTCGTCCTTTATACACATATTTTAGTGTAGGAATCCAAAATATTTTAAATTTGTTAAGGGCCATCACTAACTTGGTAAAAAGTCTTGTGCTGAGGCGATTCATAGAACAAGTAAATTGTTGTAATTTCAATTAATTGATTTCTACTTAAATTATTTCATAAAGGCTTTTGTTAAGAGCTTAAGAAAGTGATTTTTCCTATACAAGGTTATGATAAAAGCTCTTTATCAACAAATTGAATTACAAAACTTAACTTAACCATAATCATATAGGTGATTATAATTGCACAAAGTTAAATGTAATTACAGTGAAATTATTTTTAAATCAGAATCTGTAGTGACTGACAGTAGAATTCATTTTGCCTGTGGGAATTAAATTGCAAGGTATGCAAATGTAAGTAAAGCATGTCTTTCTCTTAATTCAGAGATAATTTATGTCTCAATATCTTTAGTATCCCCAAGGCAAAGATGCTCTCAAAGTGACACTACTAGTTCATGGATGACCTTGAATCTATAATCCATATCTCCGTAAGAATCAGTTTCCATATTTTGAAAATTAAGCTAAACTATTTCCAAACTCCATTAAATTCTAGTCTTTGGGAAATTCTAACTCTCAATTTATGTTTACATGCTTTCACTAACTTATGTGTGCATGAATGCATTTATCAAAAATATATTAACCCATTCAAAAATAAATAAATATATATATATATTATATATATATATATATATATATATATATATATATCTCCTGACCATTTACTGTATACCAAGCAATATGATGCTTTTGAGAATGTAGATTTTAACAATTGAGTGGGTTCAACAGGGTCTAATCACATAAATCACCTGCAATTCCATAGGTCAAAGAGGCTTAAATTACTCAGGTTCCTGTTTCTGTTTCAGCTAATGAGCTTCGGGGCAAGTGGCCCCAGAATGTACCACTTTGGCATGTTGATTATTTTGAATTAAAGTTACTTAAGAGTGACAAAAACGTCACTCTGACCCTCCTTTGCCCCCATGTAAACAAGAAACAGATTCCCATGTGAAGGTTAGCTTCTGAGCACCTGGAGGACAGAAAGCAGCCTTAGTGCCAGAGATAGGGAATTCAGGGCTGAGAAAGCTACATAAATAAATTTTGTTATGTATTCACTAATTAATACCCCAAGCCTAAACCTCTTCGTTTTATCAGTTCTTCACAAATTTATAGTTTGACTAAAGGTATAAAAGCAGCCTGCTTTAGTCACTTCTTTGAGTATCATATTTTTATGAGTCCCCATACATACTAAATAATTATTATTTTTTTTCCTGCTAATCTGTCTTTTGTTAATTCAATTATTAGACCAGCCAAAGAACCTAAAAAGGAAGAAGGGAAACATTTTCTTCCCCTATACTACCTTAAAAACAGTTGCTTGTTTATCTGGATCCCTATCAGCCTGTAGACTATTGGGGGTAACTCTTCATTCCATGCCTTCCATGTTTATGTATCTTGGATAGTCTTATTTGCCTGTTGTTGATTCCCTATTTCCATATTGCACATGTGTGGGAATCTCCATCCCTGTGTTCCTGTGCCCCAATTATTGTCTGATTTACAATGCTGTACTACTTAATTGATCCTTTCTGCAATGGGTATGCTAAATAATCGTGATCTCTGATTGAAATGCATAGCAAATTTCCAGCTTGTTAGTCAAGCAATCAAGCTATGCAACATACAGCCAAAGGTACTTTTCTTACAGAATTTCCTGAAATAGTATTGCTCAAAATAAAATTATAAAATGAAATTACTTGGCTAATTCACATTCACAAGCTATTAAAAATGAGGTTATTTTCAGCTCAAGGAGCCCAAGAGTTAGTTATCTATATTGGTCAAATTAAATAGATGATAGCTTTCCATTCTATTACATAACATAAGAAAAACAACGTATGAATTACTCCAAATTTGCTATAACAAGATTTTTACCAATTTTAAGTTTCTTTGACATCATTGGTCTTTGATTTCCACAGTATGGAATCAGAATTTATAGCTACAGGTGCCTGTACTTGAATCACACAGTAATGTTAGCCTGTTATTAATGACTCTGAGGCTCAGATTCTTCATCTGTAATATAAGAATAATAGTACTGGCCTCGAACATTGTTTATGGTTAAATATCTACAATGGTGGTTTTCAAAATGTAGTCCCTGATTTAGCACCTTAGAACAACAATGTACATTCTCAAACTGTATCCCAGACCTACTGAATCAGAAACTCTCTGGAATGGATACGCAGGACAAAGGGACGATTCATGTCTTGGGCAAGTTGAAGCAGAACAGCAAGAGATTTCATCATGCTACTCAGAATGGCACAAAATTTAAAAATTATGAATTGTTTATTTCTGGAATTTTCCATTTAATATTTTTGGACAACAGTTGATCATAGGTAACTGAAACCACAGAAAGTGAAACTGCAGATAAGGTGGGACTACTGTCCTTTGAATGCATGGAACAACATTTGCTTATATTAAGGTGGCCAACATTAACCTACACCTGTCAAGTTGGAGCATGATTTGAAGTCATGATCATAGGATTCGTACTTAAAATTTCTATCCTCATTTTCTAATTCAATCGACTTTTGAACATTCACCTAGTCAAGACTGAAAGTTCTCCAGGTCTTGCTCCACCAATGGCATTTAATACATGAAGTGAAATTACTTCCCTCTTCATGTAAATAAGTACAGTATTCTACTAACTTCAGAAGTGACTTAGGAAACAGTCAATATGTGATTCTGCCACTTATTGTCTATTCCTGGGTGATTTATTGAAGATTTCTGAACCTCAATTTCTTTTTCTACAAAATGGAATGATAATTCTTTCAATCTCAAATTCATAGGCTTATTTATCATAGTGATCAAATGAAATTATATACTGAATATATGTGTAAACAATTAAGTGTCAAACAAATTGATAGATTTGTATGTTTATGATCACCTGAGGATGGTGATTACAGATATCTTTGTGGGTCTCTGAGGGAATATTTCCTGTTTGAGGTAGAAGTTGGTAGATAAGGACTGTCTGCTTTGTTTATACTTATTAAGGAGATACATTTCCTTCTGGTATCACAATAAATCACCACTATTGCAGGTGGTCTAGAGTCTGGATACTTTGGGACTCTGTGGCATAGCTCTCAGTGCTACAGGTCCCTGACTTGAATATAACCATTGTGTATACACATATAATTATGTTACATGCAGTTATTCCTCTTTGGGATTTGTTTGTGTGGGGTTCAGAATAGGTTACCCTGAGATGTGCCTCTGTGGTATGCAAATTACTTTGAGCTAAAGGCAACTGAGACCCTGAGGGCTCAAGAGAAAGTTCTTCCCCCTCCCCCTTAACTACCTAGGAGAATTTCAATTAGGAACTTTGCCCACAATGAGAGATTATCAGAGATTAACCTTTTTGACCTATCTATATGGCAGGGCAATCTACTAATTACTGATCATCTGCTCTTCTTATCATCCTGCAAAAACTTTCCTCCATCATGTGAAGTCCCAAGTTGCCTTATCATCTTATATATACCTAATTTTCCCTTTCTTCTCTGAACCTCTCATGCATGTGGGGTTCCCATATGCATGTATATAGTTAAGTTTAGTTATTTCGTCTTTTTAATCTGTTTTATATAGATTCAATTATTAGAAACTTGAAGGGTAGAGGGAAGATTCTCCCTCCTCTATATTTGGTTATCTTAATCTTTTCACCAGAATTTTTGTCAGATTGGAAGACGAAAAACAATTACTCTGTAGAAATGGATTTGAAGACAAGTAAGACTGTATTTTATATATATGTATATATGTATATATACATATGGTACATATATACATATACATATATACACATATATGATATATGCATCTATATAGATCTTGCATGCATCATATGTACTAGATCATGTATATACATACATATGATAATAGACAAATACTACAAAAACAATCCAAAGAAGTATCCTATTTCAAAAGGCCTTTAGGGTTCCAGCTGCCTACAAGTGCAATTTGAGTTCTTCTGAGCGATGAAGCCCTCCAAATCAATAATTTTATCACAGACAGCACTGAAAGTGCTAAATTTCCTAAAGTGCATTTTCCTAAATGAGAGAGGGCCAGAATCCATCTCAACCCTATGCTAGTCAGATAATGGTGAAGGAAAACTTCTTTTCTGGCTCCTGTATTTTGAAGACAGTAAATAAAATAAGGAAGTGCAAACAGAATGGTTTATGATTTGGAACTGAAAAAGTTCAGATTGGATCAGAGAATACTTGACAGCATGTTTACATACTTAGGGGTTTTGTCAAATACTGGAAGACACTTTCTGTGTGTTTTAAGAGAGCAGAAATAGATTATAGAGGAGAAGCTGCAGAGAAACATTATGTGCCCTCAAATGTGAAATAACACTTCAGTGTCATTTTCTACTGCTGTAAGCAACCTGCTAGGACAAAACTACCCGAATATATTTGACTCATTTTATTTCCTACCGCACTTCAAGATCTCGCAGTAATTGACCATAAATTGGTATTCGGGTATTGTTGTATACCTCATAAAGTATTTTCACCCTAAAAAATATGTCTTGAGAGAGAGAGAGAATAAAACAAAACTCCATTGCAATTCTGAAAAAGGAGTGGCAAGGAGATTAGAAAAAGTTTCATGTAAGTAACGGACAGTGGATATAAACATTTAAAGATGAATAGTATTTTGACTGACAAGTAGTGGCATTGCAGGAGGAGTAAACAACATAAGCAAAGACGCAGAGTATGGCAAGCACAGAGCGTATTTAGAAAATAGAAAAATAAAATTTAAATTGTTAGTGGCATAAATGGTAAGTCTTGGGAGATAATGGTAGAAAAGAAAGTAGATTGGGGTTATGATATGAAGTACCATTAACACCAAATACAGAAGTCTGCAATCAATTCAGAAAACAATAGTTACCACTGAAAATATTTACTTCTTAAAAAAAAATTTTATCTACTTTAGACTGTTTTAACGTTCTCCTTTAAAAAGATCACCTAAGTGTCCCTTCCACATCAAAGAATGAGATTTACTATGAACCAACATGCTAATTTTATTTGAAAAGACTTAAGAATAGTACGGAATATTTGTGTACTCAGTCATTTGAATAACAAGCAACTGGAAGAAGAAATTTTTCTTCTTCATTTTTGTATTCTCAGAACAACTTGCACTTTGCTCTTTTCATGAAAGACAATCAATAAAGATTTAATGGTTATATACAATCCATGATTTGACAGTCATAAAAAAATTTGCATTCAATGAAATTCACTGAATTTGGGGGAAAAAACAAAAACAAAAACATGTACATTTTACTCATTTTACTTCCCTGTGTGCTTCAAGGACTTCCAGACCTCTGGAAAATATCATAAAGATAAACTCTTACAGCCTAGTTTATGAAAGAAAAACATTAGTTTATATAGATTGATTGATTGAGATTTTAGATAATTGGTATTCATGCATGTAAGATATTTAATATGTTGATAAGTATACTACACTAGACTATTCCATAATTTTTATTGAATGTAAGAATGTACATTTGGTTTATACAATAGTTTATATATTATATGTTTTCCTTAGAGGCAATTGTAGCTGTTCCACTTGTGTGAAACTGTTTGTTCTAACTGTTAATAAGTTTGAATAATGGAAAGTTAGTGTTTCAACACTCTACAAGAAAGTTGGTAGTATTGTTAATGCATATGTAAATTGTGCTGTAATAGCAGAATTTCTGCTCTCTTAACTGCACAGTATGATATAAGGGTGGGGAAACTGACAGACCAAAAGGGACACGATCAATTTTGCTTGCTTTATACTTCAGTCTAAGCCAATACCTAACACTTCCAAATAGTTATCTAACGAAGGATGTTAGAATCCTACCAATATTAAGCATTACTTCATTTTTTTTCCATTATCATTACAAACATTATCAGCCAAGCAATGCAAAATATTCAAGTCAGCAAAAAACGTTCTGAGTAACATTTATGTGCAAAGTATTTCCCAGGACAATGGGGAAAGATAAGCTTTTGAAGAGGTAGGAAAGAGAAACTCAGCTTTGTGGGATCTTAAACTCTTATCTATGAGAACTAAGATCAATGAGCACCTTAAACTAAGGAAGACATTTTTGTATCTATAAGCAATTCCCTTTAACAATTTGCTCTTGCTTCAAGCCATGACATGGTGACTTGACAGAATTCAGTTTATTTTGTAGGAGATGTGGTATTGGAGAGAGAGAGACAGACTGTTAATGTCTATTGTTCCACAATGTCACTGGCACTACAGGTCAACAGTATGTATTATACTCCCAAAGGACAAGCACAGCTGGTAATTTCTGTGCTGGAGGAAACATAAAGGAAAGGTATGATGTCGTTTTCTTCAAGACACTTGTTTGTTGATGTAACTCACATGTTGTTAGATCTAGAATGGAACATCATTGCATCTGGTTGCAAAGCTTTCTTTTATAGAGGTAAAACCAAAGTCCCGGATTGGTAGAGGGTGATAAGCATGAAATGGGGGATAATTAACAATTTGTTGTACATTAAGACTGGCCTAAAATTCAGGTCTTTGGACCCCTCTTATATCACACTGTCTCAAAGTCCCAACGTTATAAAAATACATTTTCAGGAGAGCTTGGAACTCACAAACCCAAGGTAATCCTACCTGGCATGCATGTAAAACACACAAACACACACAGGCACTATTTCTTGGCTCATTAAGCAGTATATCATTGAGACTTAAACAAGAAAACAGCTCAAGAAAGAAACACAGTCAAAATACACATTGCAAGATATCAAAAAATGTTAATTGTTCTTAGAAGGAAGAGATCAGAATGGGCTGGTGTATTTGTGATAGCCAGTCAGTTCCTTCTCAGAGATAAATGTCAACACATCACCTAGCTGAGAGAAGGATATCCTTGTGGGAAATTCTGTCCATTCATATGGTATTTAGCTTGAACTTGGTAAAAAGACTTTCCCTGAAGTAATTTTTTTCTGTCACATTTAGATCCCAGGGGGTGCCAGAGTGGGCCACGAACAGGGAAAGTGGCTGATTATCATGAGGATTTCTGTACCGAGTTAACTCATTGCCATTATCAGTTTCCTAGAATCATTTGCAGTCAGCTGCTGTCAAGGCGAGTTTGTCACTAAACAATAGGAAATATGAATCTGGACATGAGATTTCTTACAGCATTCATGGACATCCTCATGATAGTTACAGAAATGGAAAATGTAATTTCATTGTAGAATTGTTTCTACTGTGCATATGTCTATTTCAAGCTTGTTAAATTTTCCTCTGCCTCCCATTTTGGTTTCAGGGACTCTTCCAATCCATAACTTTTGTCTCAGTTTTTTTTTTTTTTAAGTGGTAATATGCTGTTATAATACTGTTATACTG
Source organism: Rhinolophus hipposideros (assembly GCF_964194185.1). Classification (NCBI taxonomy): domain Eukaryota; kingdom Metazoa; phylum Chordata; class Mammalia; order Chiroptera; family Rhinolophidae; genus Rhinolophus; species Rhinolophus hipposideros. The sequence continues at coordinate 35,811,441 of NC_138061.1, read as the reverse complement.
TAAATAAATGACTATCCAAAGATATATTCCATTTACCAAATGACTATCTAAATACATACTCCATTTACTCTTATTCTCTAGGTAAGAGTTCATTCTACATATGTGAAATTTACTTTTAAAAAAATTAACTATTTTATTAAACTATTTTTAATGGAAAATACATCATAGTCGAGACTTGATGGTCCAGGGAATACATGTTAACAATGTTACTAATGTTATTATTTGTTTCCTCTCTGATAATAATTACCAGGTTAAATAGAATAAATGGTTTATATAGCATCATTTCTGTATATAATATAAATCAAGGAAAACATTGTGAGCTATTGATATAGGAAGCAGCTGGACTCACTCACAAGTCCTGCCACTTCTTTTCACATATTGGCCTTGCTGTGTAGTTACATTGTATGCTCCTGCCAGAAAGCAAATCATCGCATAATATTGACTTTCAGGCTCACTCGCAAAAATCAGTGGTAGAAAAATTAAAGCAGTGAAAATTAGTTTAATTGATCATAATCACTTTTTAGCAATGCCTTATTTTCAGAGGACTGAACTAAAGGTAAACACTTATCACAGTGTTACTGAGCTGAGCTAGAATTAACTAGAATGAGTGATGTTTATAAATTATGAGTCAGATCATTTCACAATTTTGTTCAAAATACTCATATGGCTTCTGTCAGACTCAGAATAGAATCCCAACTCCTCACCATGGACTATTACTTTCAATATGGAGTCCCATATGATTTTGGCCCTGATTTGCTTTCAGATGTATTTCATTTTCTCTCCACTTATTCTCTCTGGTTTAAGTAACCTGGACCTCTAACTCTTCCACAATTTCTAAGAACCCCTCTACCTGAGGGCCTCTGTCCTCACCAATTAATCCTTCTAGAATAAGACTCTCCTACCCATTCTCCATGCTTCCTGATTTCCTTTTTTAAAAGGTTTTGTTCCACTTCTGCTTCACCACTGTTGCCTTCCTACCTAGTTAACTACCACCTAGTTAATAGAATTTCAATCCTTATACTGCTTTATATCACTACCTGACAGTGCATTCTATATAATTATTTATTTACTTATGTTTCTTTAATTAAACTGTAAGATCATTAAGGACAGGGATTTTGTTTGGTTTACTTCTGTATCCCCAACAGCCATGATAGTATTTGACACATTTTGGGCACTGCAATAATAAATTAATCTATCATTTGCATCTTTCATGAAATTAGTTCAGAAAATCATAAGAAGCAGAAACTTGAGTATATAGTCCAATGGATCAAATTATAAAAATGGGTCCTTATTTATTAAATTACCTTTTCTTTAGCATAATTGCCTTTCTCTGTTTCTGTTCCCCTCTTAGCAAAGAAGAGTCAGAACTTTCACCAACTTTGAAGGAGCAAACTAAAGATATAAGGAACTGAGTTTGGAAGAGCACAGAAGCTGTTTGCTCAACTGCAGAATTAATCAATTTTGCTGACTTCTCTTTTTCTTATCACTTAGCTAAGCATTGTTATGATAGTTGTATGTGTGTGCTCTGTGTATTTGAGTGTGTATGTACCTTTCCATCTATCTATCTATCTATCTATCTATCTATCTATCTATCTATCTATCTATCTATCTATCTACTATCTATCTATCATCTATCTATCTATCTATCTATCTATCTATCTATCTATCTATCTATCACCATCTTTCATCATGTGTCTATCTATATTCAGGAGATTCTCTGCTCACAATTTAGAGGAATGTTCTTTGAATAGGATTATGTTTACTTTCATTCTCTCTCTTGAAAAGATTTCAAATACATAGACCCTCTCATATTTATTTATATTAGACATTTCCTAAGGGTTTGCTCTTTGGCAAAATAATGTAGCAAGTGATAAATGGATAGGAATTTGAGTTGAAACATCTGTATCTTTTATCTCTATATCCAACCTGCTTTGAATTGTCAGCCACCAGTTGAAGCAAATTGTCTGAAATTAATCTACCATCTGAAACCTAGGCAAATGATATTTATTTCCTAGTTATTTTATGACACTTAGAATTTTCCCCAGAGTTAGTCTTTATTTTACTTGGATGATTTAACATAATGTAAATGGTTAGACATGCCTTTCACGTGAGATAGTTTGGCCTGTAGAGCCATACAAATCTGCATTAAAATATTTGGTTGGCTTGTTATTTACTAGTCCTGCGAGCCTAAGCATAGAACCAATTTCAATGATGATAAATAATTCAGTCTACAATCAGGGATTTAATGGGGTTTAGGTATTTTAACAGATAAGTAGTGTACAATAACATATTTTCTTGACAGCTACATTTTAAATAAAACTTAATATCCTTTCCATGTCAATTTTCACAAATTTTTGACGAATCTTCTTTTAAAAGACAGTGTCAGAAGCCTACCATTCTTCCCTCAGAACTCACTCTCCCCACACATTTCAGCAACATTTTACTGAAGCTTTTTACTAATACTCTGCTTGCCTGCATTTTCTGGCTAAGGGAACATGCTTAGGGTGGAGGTTCTAGGAAATTCATGCCTCTGGGAGCAGCCTTCAATCAGTGGCATATGGAAGAGAGATGACTAATTGAGTTCTGGTCCTATTTCAACTCAGGCTGGATGTAATAGGTCGGCAGCACTGCTTTTCCCTGGCCACTAAGTGCATAATTGAGATGGGTACCCTTTGCAGCTGCATAGTCCTAATAATAGTTCTACAATATGAGAAAAAGCAATATTAGACATCAAAACAAAGAGGAAATCCTAATCCTGCCTCACATTTCAGCAAGTCAGAAGCAACACAGCATTGTAGATTGTAGATAGAGTATAACCCCTATTATTTATTTGATTTGTTCAAGATATAATCACATTATTTACTTTTCTGGGATCGACTTGTTTCAGTCATATTTTTAGATTATCGGTTCAAGATTTTCAAGGGAATTTTGAAGAAATATTTCATAAAAGGAAACACAAAGTTGAACATGTATTTAAAAGTATTCAAATGCTCTCAAAAAGACATAGGGAAATTAACATGTCTTCAGTAGTGTTACTTGATGTATGTACTAGTCAGACAAAATCATCATTAAAGAAGTAATCAGTTCTCCAAAATAGTATGAAAAAATGCATATGATTTCCATATGTAAGCACAATATTGTAGTGAAATGTATAAATGTAATGACTTAAGTGATCATGTAACTATTAAATAACTCAATAAATTAAAATAGTCTAACATTGAACATATAGAATCCAAAGAAGAAACCAGAGATGGAAACATTTGGAGGGTTCATTGTAAGAATGAAATTATTATTATTATTATTATTGCATTATTATTATTATTATTATTATTATTATTATTATTATTTTAGCTAAGTTTTCAACCAAATGCACATGCTTCTGTGATAGCCTAGGAAGAATGAAGTATACCATGACAATTAGTCATGTTAGTTGTAGGTTTTCTGCAAGATTGTTTTTTCATTTAGCCCTAACTGATGAGTCTTTTTTTTAATTAAAGTTTATTGGGGTGACAATGGTTATTAAAGTTACATAGGTTTCAGGTGTACAATTCTGTAATATATCATCTATATATTACATTGTGTGTACAACACCCAGAGTCAGTTCTCCTTCCATCATTTGCATGAAGAAAATACTATGGAGGCTCCAGCAGAATTCAATTTAAAAACAAATAAAGATAAATTCAGTCTTCCTCACATCTTAACATTATTTTACTCAGACAAACAACTATAAGGAAAATGGCTTTTGAATTTTGAGAAGCCTAAATGTGAAAGCTGATGCTAAAACCAAACTTCAAAATGAAACAGGGTTTCAATTAATTTCATTAAAAATACACAGGAAATCAAAGTAAAAAACAGCAAACAGTTGATAGTAATCAGTACTCTGAAGTATTTAAAATGAGTTTCCTATATTTCCAGGTGCCTTCATGATTGAAATGAATATTCTGTACTAAAAAATAAATCTAATATAAACTAAAAGAAATTAATTTTAAAGAAAGCAATGACTGCCCAACTTTATATAAGTGAATATTATTCATTTTACAAGAGAAACTAATTTTGAAGTCCAAAACTTAGCATCATATAGTTATATTATCTAACTTTAGAAATAATATGTGATAATTATACATACTATGTCTTCCAGAAAACATCAATATTAGTAAAAAGGCTTAAAAAAATAGATGTTCCCTTGTTAATTTGCAACTGGATATATATATATATATATATATATATATATATATATATATATATATATATATATATATATATGTTTGTGTATAAAATAAGAGCCAAAAATGTATTTTAATGCAGACATTTTTGCAAGGTTTATCTATGCAAACATATGTAGACCTACCCGAGATTCATTTTAATATATTTAGTGATATTAACACAATTTCCAATTATCTGTAAAAATCTGTCCATTTTTGCTATTATAGTCTTGATGCCCCTCTTTCCCTTATCACTCTTTCTCAAGAGTCTCTACTACCATCACTAAAAGAGTTGAATTTTTTTAGTGAATTAGTCCCTAAATATTCCCGAGTTGGGGGTGAAGTTAGGAGTGGGGTTGGAAGAACAGATGTCTTCTTACATTACCAATGATCAGTTTTTAATCAAATTAAGGTACTGTCTCTGATGTCTGTATCCAAGAATTAATGAAATCTGTTGTTATTACGAAGGATGACGTAGGCACCTACAGATAAAGATTCTCTCCATTTTAAATTCCTGTGCTCTCTGAATATTGTTAAACTTGATTAAATACTAATATGGAAGTTGTAAGGTATTGTTTAAAAATCATAGAGCACAAGTTTTGCTAACTGATATGTATAAGAATGTCATTAATTATTAATATAAATATTTATTATTATATATGGAGGGTTTTTATCTCTTATTTTCAATTTTTAGTCTCTGAAGCCCTGCAATGTGAAATGTTACATGAACACAGTGATTTTGCTTTGCTGAAATGCTTCACAACTCTGTCTTTCAAAAATCAATTCATGAAGCTCCAGTAGCTAATAAAATATGTATAAAGTTAGAGCTGTGGGCACAGATGATGTTAGTAATGGTTTCCAGTGGGGACAAATATTGTTTGACTGGTTACTGCCATCACCCATGGATGCTAATGACACTAAAACTCTTTATAGATTATTTAAGAGGCTATAATGTGAAGCCTTTTATAATTACCATTATTGTATAGTTTATTATTTTTAAGAGCACTTGTAGTGGCATCAGATTAACAACTCTATTTTAGAATATTGCCTCAATATAATATCTAATGGCCTAAAAGGATATCAGCTTTTCAGTTTCTGTCATTATTGTGAATTCCAATAATAAGCAATAAATACTCAAGGAGATATGTTTACCTCAGGAGAATGAAAGCATTTTGTACAGATTTCTAAATATACATTCTGCCAAGAACTCATAAATTGTACTCACCAATGATGCAACTTGTCTGATAGTTTCAGTAGATAAATATACCTGAAGTCTGTCGACAGAGTAAGAAGGAAGAGCCTATCATTTCTATCACGGCGTTTTAGTTGGCTTCCTTGACTCCTAGAATAAGGCTGGCTCCCCATAACCATAAGGATGAGAACAAACTTTTCCTACAAAAACTCGAATCCAAAACCCTTCTTCATACCCTCATCTGCAGCTCCTGGGCTACTTGCATCCCTGAAAGTGCCAGGGTCTTTTGCTTTGCAAACTGCACTGATGATGCTCCTTCTGCCAAGGAGAAAGTGCCTGTCCTGGGTGCCACCAAAGCTTTCTATTTCTTAGCTCTTCAATATAACAGTGACTTGTATTTATATTTATAATATGATGCTTAAATCATTTATTCACACATTTGCTTCCCTATCTCTGAACACAAAGTCAGCAAAGGCAGGTATATTGTCTTGCTCATCATGTTTCATTTTTCATCCTCAGTACACGTTACTCTGCCTCAACATATATCAAGCATTCAATAAATGTTTGCTGAAATTAAATTGGTAAATTCTATTGACCGATCTTCAATTTCAGCAATTATTTCTCTGTTGTGTTGAGATCAATAATGGACCAGTTGAAGGCATCCTTTACCTCTGTTACTGTGCTCTTTACCGCGAGCACTTCCATTTGCTTATTTCTTATAGTACTCCTCTTTCTGCTAAAATTGTCCATTTGATCATGAACGTTAATTATAGTAATTTTAAATATGCTGTCAGAAATTTCTAAGTGTCATATTTGAGTATGCTTCTGATGATTGCTTTTTCTCTTAGAACCATGTTCTTTTCCTTGTGTTTTCATATATCTCACAATTTATTGTTGAAATCAGACATCTTATGTGAGAAGTAAAAATTAATTGTTTCTATGACTGGAAATGGGCATACTGCTCCTTCTTATAGCTCTTACGTGCACCATTCTTCTCCTGCATATTGAGAAGAAAAGATTTCCGTGGGCGCCATAAGCACAGTGTAATTATAGTATTTTAAGACAAACTTATGAATATCACTGATCTTTGTAAAAACTGTCTATACTTCATGCAAAAAGTAAAACTTCTCATGAGTTTAGGATGGCACTAGGAAGGAATGGAAATAAAACTGAGAGATAACTTCAGGATATTTTGAAGGATAAAAAACAAAATGGGAGGGAGGGACTCCTGTGCATTATATGCCAGTCCAGTACATACATAAAACATAATTGTTCAGCTGTTATATGTACATCTCATTACCTGAATTTGATCATGAAACTTCATTCTCAATGTTACAATATACACACTTTATTGTAGACATGTGTTGTAGTATTTATTTTTTATTCAATTTTTTGATAAAAGTTTGTTGATAATTTACTCATCCCAAATTGAGATATTCCTATGAGTGCTTGGAATAGTAGAAATAGGCTAACTGTCAAAGAAAGAGGCAGATGATAAAGTAATATCATATATGGAGAGTAGACTTAAAAAGAACCTCAAACATTTGAATTCCTTCATTTTTAGGTGAGGGAACTGAAGGATAGATGTGGATTTATAACCAGAGTCAGATATTTCCAGCTTCCAATATATAACTTCCAAAGTCAGTAAATTTGCACAAGACCATAATGGGTAAATGTCTGACTTTGTAGGCAGTATTTGTAAAACATATCATGTCTGTTCTATACTCATGAATGGTCTTGAAACTCACGAGGACGGACAGTGTGCCAAGATGAGATTAGGAGAGAGAGCAATGATAAACCAGGAGGGCTTGGACTCAGGTATTGGTTTTCGACACAGATAGTAAGATTTGTATTGAGGGCTTTCAATGAACCCCATGTATGCAAAATTTACCAATTGAAAATGACTTGAATGAGAAGCTGGGAAGAGAAACACATGTTACAAAACAGGTCCAAAGCACCAAGAGAGAAAGAGGACAAAAAAAAAAAAATCTCACCTCTAGAAAGAGTTTACCATCTCCAACCAATTAGGCTCTTTTCCCAGAAAGTTGGAATTGAGACTAAGTGATTTCTAACTCAATCTGTCTATTTCTCATGCACAGAGGAAACATAAATCTGGAAACTGTGGGCAATCCTTTTTATGTTATTAGGTAAGTCTTTTAAAATGAGCTGGGTTGGGATGCATGGGGATTGGAAACTTAGTGACAGAAAGATGATAAAGGTGCACAAGAATGAAGAGGAGGAGGAGGAGGAGAAAGGCAAAAGGAGGAAGAAAGGAAGAAAGAGAAATAATTGTGGTTTAGCACCACAGTACACATGAGAGAGGGAATAGAAAGCTGTTAAGAATATAAGTTCAGAATTTAGAAAGAATTTGGTTCAAATCTCAGGCATCATCGCTTGCTCTCATTTTGAGAACTTAAACACATTAAATAATGTTAAGTAAAACCAGTCACATTCCCCTAGCATTCTGAATAATAGATCTACTACATCATAGGGGCATATGTCATGTACAACTTACAGTACATGCCTGAAACATAGTGAGTACTAAATAAATGTTAACAAAAATCAGACAAAACAAGAATGAAAGGCCAGGAAAAAAGAAAAAAAGAATGAAAGGCCATAGTAATGAGTAGTTAGACCAAGTTAGACCTGCTTAAATAAAGAGTAGTCAGCAGGAGGTATGTGTGTGTGTGTTTTGGGGGAGGGACAGGAAATGTTCAAAAGTACTGAACATCTTGAGAGGAAGGACTGCAAAAGAGAGATGGAGAAATAATAGAGCAAAATTTTAGGTTTATTTCAGAGTTTTTCTAAGAATAACTTTTTACACTACTCCTCACATTAAGTTAAATAAAAATAGTTAAACGAGTCCTTAGTTTTCTAAAAATATGACTGTCCTCTTAAAATAGCTTAGCTGACATTTGATAGAATTATTCCACCTTTCTATCTCTTTCTGTTCAGAAGTCACCAAATACTCTGCCTATACCACAATATTAAGTGATTTGGTCATTTTCTTCCCTATTATTCAACTGAATGAGAAAGAGGCTTCAATTTGAATTTCATTTCCTACCTCCTTGTTGAGTCGTATAGAAAAAACAATGACGGTTTAGCACCACATGAGCAGTTGTGATCAGATTAGACTTAATTGCCCGATATACTCTTCTTCTTCATTTTTCACTACCAGCAATATTTGAAAATTAGCGGAAAAAAACCCAAAAAACCCACAGCAACTAAAATAACACCCGACATGGATAATAATAACTAAAATCTGGGCTTCTAGAAATTGCAGTCAACTTTGGAGCAGATAAAATGTGTGTGTGTGTGTGTGTGTGTGTGTGTGTACGTACATACACACACATGCTTATAAGTTTTCTAAGAGAAGTGACTTGGTTGTGCAAAACACATGCTGGCAGCAGAAATCACCTCTTCAGCCTCAATACATTTCTTTAGGTTGCAACACGTAACTAACATTGAAAAGTACTCCTTTAGAATCAGGAAGCTACAGTCAATGCGTAAGTGTAGGAAGATACCCCACTTCTGAGTGACTCTTGCCAGATTGTTGATCAACATAGATTTTTGTTTATTTTTTAAAAGGAAATATTCAATGATGCCCTGTCTCTGCATATGATTGACCTGGATCTTGCTTTCAGATATATTGAAAGAATCAGTAGTGGTATTCTAACTCATGGACTATGCTGAAACATATAACTTTAAATTATAAAATTATTTTGGTAAATATAAATCTTGCCCAATGGTTCCATCTAGGAGGTAGAGTGAAGTGCAAACTGGACCAATGTGATCAAGAAGTGAAGGAGTGTCTGGGTAGCTACGCCCCCTCCCTCCCCACAGACACATTTAGGACAGCAGCACAATCCCCATATCATTGTCTCATCAGCCCCATGAGAAACAAACAGATTTTATCAGGTCACCTTTCATGCTCTAGTACAAACAATGTGCCCCTTTGAATTGTGACCTTGAGCAACTTAATCGAGACAGAAATTTCTCATTTATCAAATGAGGATAAGGAAGGTGTGCTAGTTTATTGTGAAGAATGAAGTAAACTATGTTTTAAAAGTCTCTTGGACTATACCTGGCATATAGTGGGTATTAATTACATTTAGTCCCTCTTTCTGTCACTCTTATTTTGGGGTCATTGTTAAATATAGTTAGAACCTAAATAGTTACAGAACTATTTGGAAACTATTTATTGTGCTTACAGTCCAATATATGCCTGAAAGCATACGGCACAGAGTAAACATGTTGCTCAATATCATGAATCTCTGAAAATTGTATTTTCAAGCTAAGTATAATGCATGGCCTTTAACTTTTGGTTCTCCAATTTCATTTTTATTTTCAACTGAAATCATAATTGAACATTTTAATACTGTATTTCATCAAAATAAAATTTAAGAGCAAATATCCAAGCTAAAAGGTTAATTTTTGGTGATGACATCTATATTTGCTCTACTATGAACTATGATTCTAAATCAAAACTTCAGATTGAGGTGAGCTACAGCTCTAGTTCACTGGAATTTTAGATCATAATACCAAATATAATTTGGAAAGTTTGACTATGTTTAGTGTCTAAATGGTAGAACACAGAGTAATACTTGTCATGACATGGTAGTTCTATTAGATTCTGACTTACACATTACCCAAATTCCTACATCTGTGCAGTTGGGATATGGAGCATCTGAGCTACATGGCAGGATTATCATGAGAAAGGACATCTTCTCCTAAAAAATGCCCTTGAAAGCTTGTGATTCTTTTCTAATTATGACTTAATTCTCTTGGTTCTTTTTTCTTACTGAAATATAATTGACATATAACACTGTATGTTTAAGGTGTACAACACATTGATTGATATTTACATATTGCAATATGAGTACCATTGTAGCTTTAGCTAAAGCTTCCATCATATCACATTTTCTACTCAGATGCTTAAAAATTACACTTTCATAATTAGTTAATAATAGGATGTATCATTTTTGTTTCTCTACATTTTTTTTTTTTTTGTGTGTGTGTGTGTGTGTTTTCTTCCCTATGGACTATTATTTGGTTTTCCATTATAGAAATTTTAATGCTTTATCCAGTTGCCTTGTCCAGAAACTTGAAATATAAAGAGTCATTAAATTTAAAAAAAATAATAATTCAGGTAACTAACAGATTTTGTATCAATTCTGGGGACATGATTTGCACTATAAATTTTTCGCTATTTCATCTTTTCTTTTTAACAACACACTCTCAGTTGGAAAGAAGGAAAGGACAATCTGAAATGTGTGGTATGTGCATGCATTTATTTACATAGATTTTGCATACACATTTAAAAAAAGGAAAGCAGATTTTAAATTACAAATTAAAAAACAAATCTATATAATTTATACCTTTAATACTTTTTGGACTGCAGTATGTTTCTCCAATGAAATATTTTTAGATGTGCAAAATGAGCAGTATATTATAAATGAACAAAGAAATATATGAAGATTTTATATGGATATTTCTATCTTTATAATATTGAAATTTAACCCGTCATTAATATTGGGAGCTAGTTAAAATATTTTATCAATGTGCCTGATGATAGAAGAAAATTATGCCATAATGATGAAAATAAGTTATATTAATTTACAGTAGCATCTTTCTTTATAGCTGGGTGTATGAAAATGCATTAGGGCAACCTGAAGAGATATATGTAAATATACAATATTTAAACATACATTGATCACAATTAATTTCAGATAGCTTATATTTTTAAAAAGTGAATTTAAAAAATACAACCTTACTCTTAAAAATTCCACATTCTAGAAGGATAGATGTATTTTCTAATTTGCTTCAAAAAGCATTTGAAATATCACAATGCTTTTCAGAGCATGTGCAGAAACAAATGAGAATATAGTAATAAGAATGAAGTTGAGGGAGCGTTAGTAGTATGTGAGGTTGGCTTCACCATAAGGAGGTAGATTAGAACAGTGCTATGTAGTTAAAATAAGTTCTTAAAAATTAAGGTGGTTAAGACCTAAAAGAAAGAACACTCAGTGGGTACCATCATTTTCATTGTTCATAATTATTATTACGTGCATGATGGCATTATAGCCTGAAGCTTGATTTATATGTAGGTTATAGATTACTTGAACACAATAAAGGCAGAAACCAAATTATAAAAGCAAAGTAAAGATTAAACAAGCACAAAACTCAGGAATTGAAATGACAAAGGAAGAGTCAGCTGTGTCTAGCCCAATCAAAATCTGCTTCTATGAAATGCAGAACACTTCTTCTAGTGATGCCTTTGACATCTTATCAGTGACTTAAGTTAAACAGATGCGTGACTTGACATTCTTAAAGGAGACACAAAGCGAACACTGGCCCTGCTCTCACCCAACCACGAGGTCTTGGATGAGCTGCTTTATTTAAGCAGGCTCAAGTTTTTGAAAGAGACTCGGTGAACCCATAAAACACTTTAGGCCCTAGTGACTGAGAATTCAATTATTCTCTTTTCTTCCATTATGTTAGCATTTCTCCTTTATAAGATCAGCACCATCTATTGAGAATACAATGAAAAATACATTCTGAAACTGATGGAACCAGCATAGAACCCTAACCACAGAGAATTAATTTCCAGCTGAAGAGTCTGCCCTCTAGTAATAGAATTTCAAATAGATTTTTCTGACCTCTAATTTTCACCTTCCTGAAAAAATAAATTTGTTCTCAATACTTAAAATATTTCTGTGAAATCAAGCTCAAGTTCAGAGAAAATCATTTCTTGGTACTTCAATTAACAGTAATCATCAGTCATCTATAAGGAATAATGTTATCAACATACAAAAAACACAATGGTCACCTAGGGGAATTCATAAGTAATTGCAGACATTTTTAAAAATAAAAATACTAAGTACAGAATCCTACTTTTGCATTCCCTACATTTGCTTTTGACCTAGTAAAATACCTCTTGCCTTCTTTTCTTCTGGAAAGAATGAGTAAAAACTAAAAAACAAAGAGACTTTAATGTCCCAGTTCTGCTTTTGATACTTGTATTTATTTATTTTTGAGCTCTTACCTTGCGTGTCATTTATAATTTATGCCAGTAGTTACTTTCTTCATGGATACATCACAAAGATTGAGTGTTGTTTTTAAAGTTGTATTTTCATTATTTTCTTTCTGCATGTGGGAGGTCAGCCTTGTCTCTGTGGAATATCTATATGCTTTGGAAATGTTTTTGCATTTAGAGAAGGGAGGATTTTGTGTATATGAGGCATTTTTTATTAACTGATGGATTACAATGTCCCAAAGATACTTGGAATATTCCATCTTTATTCTTTTTGAGAAAGATAGGAGTGCAAACTTTACAGATGAATTTTATGCAACTTTTATCATTGATAATTTGTGTTTCAATAAAATTGCACAAAGCCCCAGAAGTGTAACCTATCATTATGAGAAATTAAATGTCACAGTACTCCCTCACCATATTGTGTGACTTTGATCTGTTTTCAACTAAAAAAATAAAATAATGGAAATGCTCATTTATTCTCTCAATTATTCAGTCATTCAATTATTCTCTCAATTATCCAGGTGTTTCTTTCCTTTCTATGAATTTCCAGGTCTCTTAAATTTCCTACGACAATATTTACTTCCAGTTTTCTCGTTGAATCCTGTAATATACTCTTTACTACTCAACATACTTGAGGTCCTTTGTAAGAGTAGGAACTACAGCTTTTCCTCTTTGATTTCTCTCTACCACATTCTGTATGAAAGAAACTACTAAAATATCCCATCAATATATTTTTTAGTAAACAAATGCCCTGATTTTTATCTGGGTACATTGCCTCTATGCTAAATTATCTCTTAGCATTTCTTGCAGCTAGTTGTGACCATATAATTAAATGCAGTAAATAGACATTTATAAAAAAAAAAAAAATGATACTACCAGGAAAATTCTTTGAAAGGAAAAGGATTAAAAACAAATGTTCTTGTATTTGCTTTCTATCATTTTATGCCTAAAAGTTAAGCATCTGTCATGGACTATTTGGAAAATTCTTCATAAATAGGGCAACAAGACAGAAAAAGGCTGTTTCCCTGACAACAGCCATCATTGTCTACCTTTTTGCTTCTTTTCTGTGATAGAAAAGTAAATGCCTACTTTGGATAAGGTCATATTTTTAGAGTTTTTGTTTCGTTCATAATCGAATGTACGCAATTTGAAATAGTGCAGCCTAATAAACTGTTCCACGTATTATGGATCTGAACAGAGACATCCTGATTATTTGACTTCAATTTTTAGGACTGAGAACACAGGTCTTAATGTGAGTACCACATCCATGCCTAAGACAGACGCTAATCATATAATTGAACACTAGACCTCATATTTCATGACCATTTATTTTATAGTGATTTTAAAATCAATAGACACTCATAAAACTTAGAAAGTATAGAGAAATACCAACAATACAATGTATGAAATAATATGTAATAAAATAAATACAAAAATTATACTAACAAAACTTTCCAGAGATAAACGCTATCACTTATATTATTTGAGAGGGAAGAAAGAATAACACTGCCCATCCTATTTAGAATCTGGATTTTGCTCAGCTGGCATGATTACAATGATTTTTATCAATATATTTCCACTTTCCATATTACTTTTTAAATGATTCATGACTCATTCAATAAATATTGATTCAGCACCTACTATGTGTCATACACAATGTTAAGCACTACCTAAAGATAAAAGCAGAACCTGTACAGTATGTGCCATTATGTAGTTCCAATCGAGTAAAAGATATTCAACAAGGAAAACCATTTTAATATATTTATCTTATTTCTTTAAACATAAGGTTTGACACTCATAAACTTGTCAAATTCAATTGTTCTATCTGCCCAAAAAATCTAGCAAGACTTAAATATGAGGGCAGATTATGTTCGGAATTTTTTTTCAAGGAACTATCTCTCTTCAGAAAATAGAAAATATTTGATTAGGGTACTGTATTTATTAGTAATATACAAATATCATGGCATCGATATTATCATGAAAAAAAAGCACACATTTGACCATATTCCCAGGCTACCTCAGAGATGTTGTTATCCATCTCCTGTCTTCCTTATCTTACACACAAAAGGCACTAAATTAGTACAGACAGTAGACAAATTACAGAAGGTATGGTTTACATAGATTCAGAGTTCAAGTCTGTAGAACTTGGAAAACTTATCTCATAGAAGTATACTTACTACTTGCATCTCTGTTCTTAGAAGAGCTCATACAGTCCTATTAAACTTCTGGAGTGGCAAGACCATTAAATCCTCACGCATGGAACATGCATGAGCTCTGGGTTTGCAGATTATAGAAGCATACCTTTCAAAATGAGAGGAAGAAGGAGAAAGAATGAGACTGTGAAAAAGGAGAAGCAGCATAAAGGAATAAAAAGCAAGATGAAAGGAAGTACCTTCCACATTATTTTGTGTTAAATCAGAGTGCCCTACTTTAAAATGCAGTGTTTGCCTCTAGTATACTTGTTTACTAAATTCTTTGTTAGTAAGAGTTTAGTGAATAGTTAGTACTGCTATGGTACTTTTACAAGGTACTGCTATGGCTTCTCCCCCAGGTCTAGTTAGTAATACTCTGTATCAGATTGTCCAAAAGCTAACTCCCCCAGTTCTATTTCTTTGGTGTACCTGATCTCAGATAAGAGTTAGTATAAGGTGGTGAAAGCAGTATATTGAACAAGCATGTAATGGTGCTTTTTAATACATCCAAAAATTGTTGCATTCCTTACAATTAGAGTTACTATATGATAATTTGTTCAAACCACAATAATATTATGGAGAAAGGGACAATATTAATAACTATGTCAATACAACAGGCTAACCCAGGACTGTTCCAAGCAGATTGGAAATACATCTCTTTATTTAAATGGATCTTTATTAATGCCACGAATCTCTAATTGGTGCATTCTGAGATAAGACACATATTTACTGCAATGTTAAGAAGTACTAAGGGAATAAGCCCTGCCTTAAAATATATCCTATAGGTCAATGCCTCTTAATTATTCTTCATTCCAATAACTTTTTTTGAGGGGGCTCTATTGTCATCAACTTATAAAGTTCCATTTCCTCACCAGCTTATAAACCTGTATCTTTTCAAAAACTCTATATGTACATATCAGCTCTTTTTTCATTCTGCACAATTATATGTTGGTTTTAGTTGGTGAGTGTAGAATTTATGGGTTGAGAGGACAAAACTTAGGTCAAGTGATGGCTGAGCAGTAGTATCTATACATTAGCGGCTTGTAAAAGAAGCTGGAAAGAAAAGCTGCTTCTTGTATCTGAGGTATGTGATGGAAATTAATTAGAAAAAGATCAGTGGTGTCTGCCAGCTTTGGGCACGGGCTTATCACAAGCACAGATAAAGACAAGGCACTCTGTGTACTCGGAAAGGACTTAGACCATTATCAATGGTCTACTACTGCTTTCCCTCTTGGACTGAATTAGTCTTTAAATCTTTGGGACAACAACAAAAGGCTATCAGCAAATTAAATAGACTAATTCAAGCCTGAAAAATACTGATATCATGCATATGGAAGACTGTCAACCATCTACTATGATTTGAGGTACCAGGACTACTCCTCTATGCAGACAGCACAGTGTCTGAAATCCCACCATTAGCAACAATTCGTTTAGAATAAGTGTTACCTCTTCCTGGGGTCCTTATTCTGCCCGCACCCCTTAGCAAAATAATTCCTGAGAAGGATAGCACAATTTTCCCCAGGCTCTTCACTGATGGATATCAACCCACATATGAGTTTATACTCAAAAAGAAGCAGAGGATATCATTAAAAATAGAAAAATGAAGCAGAAAAGTACCTTCTACCAAAATAAATTGCATTTTAGTGCCAATATATCACTCCTACCAGATGAAATTTATTTTCTCACTGATGTCACTGAAATCTTATTTTAATTAGAACCATGCAGACTTATTTTAATTATAACATATCTGTCTTCCAAAATACTTTAATCTGCAAAAAGTCAGCACTGATTCTTTGCAAAGACTGCAATTCATGGAGAGAAGCATTTTAATTCAACTTTCCTTTTAATCAAAACATTGCAAAAAACTTAAGAGGCAGAGAAGAAGTAAGAAGTGATTAAAGACTGATCACAAGAGTATAGCCTGAGGCAGTTCTGTGGTGGAAGACCCTGATGAAATAGATTTGGCCCCGGACCTGACATTTACTTCCCTTCCATGGCACTGTGAGATAGTTAGTTACCTACCCTCTCTGAACTTCAGTTCTCTTCAACCACAAAAGGGGACATTTTACCTCACATGCAATGTGATAATGAAATTGAAAATTACTATGTGCATAAAGCATCAAGCACAGTGCTATTTAATAAATATTGATTTATATTACATTATCACTCTAGTATAGAGCAAGGTAGCAGACAAGAACACAGTCAGTACCTAGAGAGTGGCCAATGGAGAAACAAAATGGTTACGCAGGTTTGCAAAGGTAGTCTCAGTATTAGCGCAAGAGGTTGGATCGACATTTAATAGATATTTTTCGGATCCTGTAGATAAATTACGCATTTGACTGCCAGTTATTACAGCAAAATACTGAAAATCTAACATTAGCTAATTTCCGTTATTATTCAACTCTCCATGCTTAGCAGAGAGTAATATGGAAATATAAGACATAAGTCAAGTGCTCTCCTGACATTTTTTAGTGCCTCTTAATCTTTAATGTATACATGAAATATATGTGTTTCTTCTTGAAATTCAGATTCTAAATGATCAGATTTGTGATGGAGCCTAAATACCTGCATTTCTAAAATGTCCCAACTAGTGCCAATGTAGGGTTGCAGATTTAGTAAATTAAAATACAGGCAGCCTAGTTAAATATGAATTTTAGATAAACAACAAATACTTTTTTTCACTTTTGTATAAGTGCGTTCCAACTATTTCATGGCCATACTTATACTAAAACAAATTTCATTTTTTATCTGAAATTAAAATTTAACCCTATGTTTTATATTTTATCTATCAACTGTATGCCAGTGCTGCTGGTCAGCAGACCACCCTTTGAATAGCAAGACTTTCAGTTTTAAAATTCATGTGATTATATGCCAATACTAATATGGGATATCAGGATACTATTTAATTACTCCAGATAATTTAGAGTGTAGGAGCATCAACACTTCCTTTCTCACTGTATGACTTTGTGGATTATGGAACAAAATGCTTATCAGGATCTGATTTTGTAACTTGCATGACACAGAAGATTTAACCTGCAATACAAGATAAAGTGAAGGGAATAATTTGAAACTCTAGTTCCTCCCCTGTCTGTTCACTCTCTCTCCTGTCATTCCTGTGGAATGAACTTGAATCCAGGTGAAGGCAAGGTGTCTATGGAGATCACAAGTGTAGAGCTCAATGATCAGTTCATTAAAGTCATTCCTTTCTAATTAAAAGCTAATAAACATATTCAGAAAAGGCCGGTTGAGATATAGGTATCTCATATGTCAAATCTTTGAAATGGGCTTGGATCTGTGAGAGGAAACTGGAGGAAACAGGCAGTAATGGGAGAAGGTACTTTTCTTTCCCCTGAATAGAAACATACAAAAAAAAAGAAAGAAAGAAAGAAAAGAAAAAAAAAAAAGCCTTATCTCTTGTGTGTGTGTTTCAATCATCAACACTTAAGAAAAATTCCTATCTATCAAACATGTTTATGTTTTCAGTAGAGATGATACTATAGAATGAAAATCCATCAAAGACTGTGTAATGAGCTAAGGTTGGTTGTCCTAACATACAGAAGTTTCAGTAGTTCAGTATACTCTCTGATATAAATGATAAATTCTCTTTCAGCCAAAGAATTGCTAGATGGATGACAAACAGAATTAAATCAGTTGAAATTTAATAATATTCTTACACTTTTTTTTCATAAAGAAGAGTGAATTGTAACTACACAAGTGTAATGATTTAGCAGAGTGGTACAAAACAAAAGTTCCATCTGTTTTGAAACATTTTAGGTTCAATTATTCAGTGAAATTGAATGAAAGAGAGAAAAAGGTGGGAAAGAATTAAGGTGAGGGGGAATGCAAGAGAGAAAGAGCCAGAAATGAAAAAGAAAGAGTCAGAGACAGAGACTGTTATTAGCTATTTAAAAATCGACATCTTGTTATGTTTTCATTGGAGTACTTATCAAATCTTAGGTAAATACTTCCCAGAAGACTCCAAACAAAAACAAAACAAAACCAAACAAATAAAAACACTAACACAATCTGTTTCCAGGAATTTGTCTCTTTTGAAGGAATTGTCTTTGACAGATGCAGCAAAATATAAACAATAAAGCATTCTTTTTTTTTTTCTTTTAACTGAAACATCAGAGGATATCATTTTCAATGGGATACAAAATACATTTACTGTAGGTAGAGAAAGGTCCTGTTTCTCATTCCCCCATCTGTGGGGATGAAACAGAACAAAAATGAACAAATATGTAACTCCTCTAAGAGAGTACATTGTGTAATAAAACGGTAAGGATATAATTGGATTTTTAAAAAATGCTTATTTCAGTCCTTTCCATCATGCCAAACATCAATAAGAAAGTCATCAATCTTATTTTTTTAAAGGGAGCAGGAAATGGTAAGGATGGCTATATTAATTATGTGAGATTTTTGTTTGCAAATACCATAATTACCATACCATAATTACTTTTTTTATTTTACTTTTTTATTGGGGTGATATTGGTTAATAAAATTATATGTGTTTCAATTGTACAAATTCTATTATACATCTTCTATGTATTTCATTGTGTGTGCACCACCCAAAGGCAAACCTCCTTCCATCACAATAGACTCCCTTTACTCTCTTCTACCTTTCCTTTCCCCTCTTACCCTCTGGTAACCACTAAACTGTTGTCTGTGCCTATGATTTTTTGTTTGTTTGTCTTGTCTGTTTGTTGTTTGCAGTTTTATATCACACGTCATATTCTTTGATTCATTTTGATACCGTTTTTATTTGAGCATACATGCAAAATGTGAAGGTTATGGTTTCACAGTGGCATGGGATTGAATCTGTAGTTAGTATGTTCTTAAAAGAAACGTTCAGTTGATTCTTTGTTAAGCTCCCGTGCAACTATGTCTGACTATCATGTCACCAGTATTCCATAAAAAATAATTCTTAGGGTATTTGTTATATATTCCTTCAAGTCTTTGAGAGCTTTATTTTGTATTACAGCAAATATATTTCAGTTAAGTTTTAACCAACTATTATCGATGTCTAGATTCAGTACTGAAATGTTTGAGGAATACAAAAATGAATGTCACACTTCAGATGGATATACATTTGCAAAGTGTGTGGTGCAAAAATGAAAACACTAGCAACAAATAAAAGTATCTATTTTGGTCATTTCTTTTCCTACAAAATGAATTTTTGTGGAAAACAATTTATTGCGTCCTTATAATACTCATTGCTGAGAACAAGACAGTAGAGTGACTTTTTAAATGATTGTGTAATGAGACTCAGCATATATGTACAGGAAATGTCTGACAAAGTAGGCGCCCAATGAATGCTAGCTATAATTTTAACTTATATGAATGTTCTTGATTCTATGAGAAAAATAAATTGTCTGGTTTCTCTTTTGAAATATTTCCCAATATCTAGATTACCGCAAATATTTTGTCTCATATACAACCATCTAGTTAAGAATAAATCTCTTCAAATTATATTTCTCTTGGTTGAATCACAGGTAAATATATTCACAGGAAAAACAAATAAACATGCAAATAAGCAACCACTGGCTGCAATGAATGTAAAAAAGCTTCAGATCTTTCTTTTAGGTATAAGATCAGGTCATCTGAAGGCCAAAAGACACATATCGAAGATAAGAATACCAAGAAAAATGTTGGATAGCTTAAAGTTAGTTCACACACACAATACACAGCATGACCAACTCTGATATCTTAAATGTTAAATGGAATACAATTAATTTCTGCCATTGTCAACTCAGATCGTTATTTTATCTGCAATTTACATTGAAATGAAGCATAATGATTTTTCTGCCACAGCTACTTGGCTTTTTGCACAATGCACATTAATGTTTTAATGTGATAATGCTGCTTTCTCTGAACAGAGATTAACATAAAAAGTTGTTTTTCCAAACAATAATTTCAAATGAGTACAAAAAGATACTATGTAATTCTTTTTTTCTTAAAAAAATGTCTAAGTCTATCAAATATAGTTGTCCCCAGGGGTATTTCAAAATTTGTAGGTAAATATATCAAAGACAGGATATTGTATAGCAATGATTCATACGTGTTTTTTGTTTGTTTGTTTGTTTGTTTGTTTTTAAGTTTCACTGATTAGGAAAAACAGGTTTAATGATCCTGATCTTGAAATACACTTTAATACTTCAGCAAAGTTCTCAGCTTTCCCTGTGTTTTCTTTTCCTCATTATCCATGTGTCACGTTGGTCCCTAGATCTTTATTCTTCTGCTTTCTGTCCTTGTTACTCGTGTTCCACATTTACCTGCCGATTTAAGAAGTCACTATCTTTTCCACACTCTTTTCCTACATCTTTTAAGATTCCACTACAGGTTGCTCATCTCCAGTGCTTTCTTTCATAGCCTCTTTCTCACAGATATCAAATTAATGACAATTTGGAAAGGAAAAACGATTTTCTATTATTTTACTGAACTAATTGAAACTGATAAGCTTTTAAAGTGGCTGATTAGACGACATCTTAATACATTAAATGGATTTTTATTGTGGATAATGACACATTTGAAATAATTTGGGGATTTCTTTATTTTTAGATAACAATTTCCATGAGATATACTAATTCACATACCATAAAATTCACTCTTTTAAAGGGTAAATTTCAGTGTTTTTTTTTAGTATATTCAGAGTCATGCGGCCATGACCACTAATTAGAGAATATTTTTATCAACTAAAAAACAATTGCATACCCATTAGCAAGCACTGCCTATTCCCCTCTTGCTACAAGCCCTGACAATCACTAATCTGTTTTCTGTCTGTATGAATTTGCCTATTCTGAACAATTAATATCAATGGAATCATATAATAAGTGGCCCTTTTTTAAGTGATTTGTTTTTTGGATTTTTTCCTCTTATATCACCACTTTTCTAATGCCAATGATTGATACTGGTTATCCCACCAGGTTACACTATAATTTGAATGTCTGTCTCTGCTCTAAGAGACTTGTATTTATCAGGGGAGGTGGGAAGCTTCCACTACTTTTGTGGATTTCACTTTTGATCCCTTTCTTACTTGTTCAGATGTATTTTGCCTTAGAATTAGATAGCTTTTCCCCGCCCATACAGGCCATTTCATTTCATTTTTATTCAGGACTAAAAAAAAACCTCAAAAACCAACCATGAAATGGTCCATTTTGATGGACAGCCTCATGGAAGCTCCCAGGTGACTCCTCCCAGAGGCCAGCACCTGCCTCAGCTCCCTAGAGCTTGTGATTCTGCTACATCATCCTTTGTTCTTAGACTACCTCGTGCCTTCATGCCTTCGGTCCCTCTGGCTTCTCACTCTCACTAGCAGCAGGATCTTTCATCCCACCTGACATCTTAGTGCTATTTTTTCCTGCTCTTGGCTACATAGATAACTTTGGCCACTAGATATCTTAACACATCTGCTTGTGTAAAACACAACTATAGTTGGTGCTGACTTGTATGTTGCTCTGCATCAACCTGACTCTCAATAGCTGTCTATTTCTTCAGACATTTCACTTAGAATTTCCACCATTCACATTGCTTATTAACCACCATTTTGCTTGGCCTGGATTTGCCCGGAATTTAAACATTTAAGTGAAAGTCTGCTTTTATTTAAACACCACTCTTTGTGTATACTCCTCACCAAAATTTACTTTTTAAAATTCTATTAGGATGTATCATCCCAGATTCTGCCCTAATTATCACCATTTTCCCACACTGACTGATGTTACAATACTATATCCCATCAGCATTTAATTGGCCAGTTAATTTTCACCTCAATGGGTATGCTGTTTCATTTAATTAACTAGACTCCAAGTGTGATTTATATTCCAATTATTTCATTTCTAAGTTCCATAATATTATACACACACACCTATTACATATTCACTTTGTTTTATTTAAACTTTGTCAATAGATTCATTTAATAAAATGTTCCTTTTTTTCCTAGCATTTCTCAAAATTTTGTTCTTCCTAAAGCTCTTTCTCAAATTGTATTTCAATTCACTCATAACATTTAATATTTTGCATAAACATTTTAGATGAGTGTTTATCATTGTCTATCTTTTAAAAAATAGACCCTTCCAAATTCATCACAGTTTTATCGCACACCAGTCATATACCAGAACATTTGCCAGGTGCTGGGGATACAGAGATGAGTTGTAAACATTATACTCAAGTAGCTAGTACAGAATTAGGCACCAAAACAGATTTCAACATATTCTTATGAGTAATCAAGGATATATGCAGTATATTTGTTTTCTATTGCTGCCATAACAAATTATCACAGTTTTAGGTGTTTAAAACATGTTAATTTATTATCTTACAATTCTGCAGGCTACAGTCCTATATGGATCCCATTGAGCAAGATCAAGTTGTCCCAGGGCTGTGTTCCTTTCTATAGTATTTTTTTTTGGGGGGAGGGGGGGATTTATTTCCTTTTTTGCTCATTCAGCAAGAAGGATCAGAATGTAGTTCCATGCAGCTGTGGGACTGAGCTTCCATCTTCTTGCTAGCTGTCAGCTAGAACTGGTCTCTCTCTGCAGTCTTGCACATGGCCCAATATATCTCAGAATCAGCAAATTCTTCTCATGCTTCCATCTCTCTGACTATTTTTCTGTAGTCACATATCTTTCTCTAACCACATCAGGGAAAACTCCATATTTAAGGTCTCTTGATTTGATCGTGTCCATTTGAATAATCCAATGTAATCTCCCCATCTCAAGTCCATAAACGTAAAGTCCTTTTTGCCATGTAAGATAAGATAGTCACAGGTTCCAGCGATCAGGAGGAAGATACCTTTTAGGGGAGGGCATTATTCAGCCCATCACATACCAGATGCTATAGGAAAACAGAAGAATGCTTAATGCAATGTGAGGAAGTAAACATGTGATAAGATACTTGAAGTAAGGGACTGGATCTTCCTTGTTTCTTGCTGTACCACTACCTGAGCACTATCTCTCGCCCTTGTAGGTTCAAAGTAAATATTCAATAAATAGGTGAATAAACCAAGTGACAACTGTGCATTTTCCAAGGTAGTATTTATCAGGTAACCAACAAAATCAGAGATAAGAGAGCAAAGTGAGCATTTAGGGAAATGCAGAGAGTTTGGCCTAATAGGAGTGGAGATGCTAGCAACTGATGCTATAGAGTTTGAACTATATAGGTATTAGATGCCACAGAATAGTTATGAGAAAACTGATAGTGATACAGAAATAACTCCACATGAAGTAAGAAAAACAAATTGGAGTTGGTGGAGGGAGGAAAAGGAAGATATGTTCAAAACTAAAAGCTGAAAGATCCTTAGCTGACACAAATGAGATCACAAAACTTGTGATCAAATGCATCAAGCTACTTAAAATCTATTATACTTTTAAGTTCTCGTTTTCTCTTAATGTTTTCTTTTGATTCAAAGTGGATCATGTTTTTCTCCATGTTGTTTTACGACTTATGCTTCCTCCCCATTTTAATGTTCCTTGTTGGTTTTCCAAATATTTTGGTTCATCAGCTCGTTAAAAAATACTAGATACTTAAATTTTTCTGCGTGCTGTACGATGTTAGAACTGACAGAGTCCATCCCCTACGGAGCTTCCAGTCTTGTTGCCATTGGTGCACCTATAGGCCATGAACCTGGCTTCCCGGAAAACAGACATATCCTGCAGTGCATCTGTACTAAACAATACTATTCTATCCTCCTCCACCTGAAGTAGAGGTCTAGGTTCCCAGGAAGTGCTGAGAAAATGATTAGTTGAATGAATGAAGTGACAACTGTGTATTTTTCACAAGTATGATAAAGATACCGTATGATAACGCAATGGGATAGCTCTGCCCGGTCTTCCTCCTGATAGATCCACACCACTGTGACCTTGAACTTCTATAGACCAATAGAGACTCTGCTTCGTCAACCCTGCAATAGGTACTGGGACTCTTCACATTTTCCTTTCACTCCAATTCAGAGGAACAAGAGGTGCTGTGTTCCCATCACTCCCAGAAATATCCTTCTCCTTTTCAAACAGGGTAAAAGCTAGAATTTCATTTAATTTCTTCTTTCGGAGGGCTCATAACCAACCCAAAACATTCCTTTGGGTTTTTTTGCTGTATTTATATAAATGAATATAATTTTTCTGAGTGAACTGTCAATTTTAAAATGGGATGACTGTGTTCAAAACTAAGTTCTAAACTTCAACTTCATGTTTCACTTATACATCCTACTTACAGGTGATTATGGCTGCCAATTAAATTCATAAAATTATAAACTTTCTAGATTTTACAAATGTTTTCAAGCTTAAATTGGAAGGTGGGTGGAGAAAAAGGGGTAGAAATTTTTCATATATATAAATAAATGTCATATATAAATTTGTCATATAATGTTATCATATATATGATAACATTAGTGTATGTTATCATTATATATGTATATACATATATACATATATATATATATGATAATATTAGTGAATGAATCCTGACTCAGTGATTGTAACCAAAGTGTAATTCCTCTTCTCTCACAACAGAGAGTTAGCAAAGACTAATTTATTTCCTCCATAAAACTGGATCACGACCATGGGATATACATTTGTAAATTAGAATTAAATATGATATTTATTAACAAACTGATATATTTACTAAAATATTACAGCACACTGGGACTCCACTATTAACATAAGATATTCCTTTTTGATTAAATAATACACATTAGAAAAACGAGATATCATTACCTCAATCAGGGCTTGTTTTGATGAGAGATCAATGTGCATTTTTGAATAGGCACTCCCTTATTTTGCTTCCAAAGAAGCTGAGACAAATATGTCCATATTATTTGTGAAGGAAACAATAGTCATTCTTGAGATTTGTTTCTGGGAGGAAGGTGACAATCTCTTGGACATTTGGAACAATATTTTTTTTCCCATTCTATGTAATAATAAATCCAGGAATGCTCTATTTATAGATATCCCTTTAAAAAAAAGAAAGAAAAAAAGTGTGCCCAAGATATTCTTAGATTTCTACTTTCAGTGTTTTTCAGCCAGCAAAATTTAACAACTTTCTTCTGATAGGAAATACATCTGATTTCTAGTCAGAAAAAGAGAATAAGAAAAAGAGAAATAAAAGTGCGGACTGGTGCCATTTTAGAATGTCTCTTATGATGTTATGATATACCTTTAAAACCTGAGATGTATTTAGAAACTGAAGAAATTGGGCACTTTCAACATTATGTAAATATTAAAAGAAAAGAAAGAATATTTTTTTTCTGCTTAACTTATTTGCAGTAAGAAGAGAACACCATTATTTGCATAGATTAAACTGAACACTGGCTACACACTAAAAACCAATATTTAGTCTCTCAAAATATTAGGTTGGTGCAAAAGTAATTGCGATTTGTGCAATTATTTGTAACTTTTTAAACTGCAATTACTTTTGTACCAACCTAATAGTGGGTTTTCTTAAATATCCTGGCACTTCATAATAACCTAAAGTCCTTAGTCTACCTTGGACTTCATCTTGATGTTGTACATGCTATGGGTTTGGCCAATTGTTTAATGACATGTATCCATTATTATAATATCATACGAAGAATTTTCACTGCCCTGAAAATCATCTGTGCCCTGTTTATTCATTCCTCCCTTCCACTTCAACCACTTAACAGTAATTAGTCTTTATCCTCTCCACAGTTTTGTCTTTTCCAGATGTCATATTGTTAGAATAATAGAGTGTGCATTTTTTTCCCCATATTGGCTCCTTTTAGCACGGAATATTATTCCATTGTCTGGAGGTAATGTGGTTTATTTACCCATTTGCCCTACTGCAGGACATGTCAGTTGCTTCCAAGTTTTAGTGCCTATGACTAAAATTTCTATAAACATCCATGTGCAGGTTTCTTTTCTTGTGGAGATAAGTTCTCAGCTCCTTCAGGTAGATGCCTAGGAGCGTGATTACTGGATTGAATAGTAAGAGTACATTTAGTTTTGTAAGAAATTACTAAACTATCTTCCAGAGTAGCTGCACCATTTTATGTTCTTATCAGCACTGAAATAGAGTTCATATTGCTCCATAACCTCATCAGCATTTGGTGTTTGCAGTATTTTAGATTTTGGCCTGCCTACTGGGTATGTAGTGGCTTCTCATTGTTGTTTTAAACTGCATTTCCCTAATAGCAGAAGAGCTGAAGCATCTTTGCATATGCTTATTTACCATGTGGACGTCTTCTTTGGTGAGGAGTCTATGAAGGTATCTGGCCCATTTTTTAATTGGGGTGAATGATTATGCTGTGTCAATATAGGTTCAATACTTGTAACAAATGTACCACACTGGTGGGGAATATTGGTAATGGGGGAGGCTCTGCATTTGTAGAGATAAACGGATATATGGGAAATTTCTGTACCTTCCTCTCAATTTTGCTGTGAACCTAAAAGCATTGAAAAATAAATAAATAAATAAATAAATAAATAAATAAATAAATAAATAAATAAATAAATAAATAAGTCTTAAAAAAGAAAAGATAATGAGGAAATAGACTAGATAGTTATCTGGAAAGACAAATGATAGGAAGTGTCTAGACACTCATCCTTGGGGGGGAGGAAAGGAAATTGATTTGATTAAATTTGGATTTCATTTGTTAGTGCAATAAAAAATTAATTGTAATAATTTAAAAAAATCCTGACACTTATGTTCTCAATCACTAATTTAATAAATTCAGTGTTTCCAGAAATATGTGCATAGTACACTCACATGATTCATTTGTTTGATTTTGTTTTTTGATCCTTGGAAACTCCATAGAGGATAGAAGGATGTTTGACCGAGACTAATCTTTCTCTGGCCTCAAATATAAAATATATTCCAGAAGGTAAAACGAGTCTTAGTAAATGAAAATTGAAACACATCATATGAAATGGATAAAACATAAAGACATGTTTTAGTAACATGTAGTGCTTACTAACCAAAGTACTACAGAGATGGAAAAAGCTCCTCTGGAAAATATTCACTTCCCTGTCATCACAGGTAGGATAAAATCACATCTTTATTTGATTGATTAGTTTGCCTAATTTTGAGGAAATTGTTCTTTTTTTTTTTTTTTAAGTTTATTGGGGTGACAATTGTTAGTAAAATTACATAGGTTTTAGGTGTACAATTCTGTAATACATCATCTATATATCACACTGTATGTTCACCATCCAGAGTCAGTTCTCTTTCCATCACTATATATTTGATCCCTTTATCCTCATCCACCACCCACCTCCCCACTTACCCTCTGCTAACCACTAAACTATTGTCTGTGTCTATAAGTATTTGTTTCATCATTTGTTTGTCTTCTTTTGTTATTTTCAGTTTTATATACCACATATCAGTGAAATCATATGGTTCTTGACTTTTTCTGTCTGACTTATTTTGCGTAGCACAATCATCTCAACATCCATTCATGTTGTTGCAAATGGAACTATTTCATCTTTTCTTATGGCAGAATAGTATTCCATTGTGTATATATACCACATGTTCTTTATCCAATCATCTATACCATCAAAGTGTCCTACAATAGAGGAAATGTTTCTTAAATTTAAATGAAATTGTATGGAAATTTTAGTGAAAAATGTGCCCAAATCACACCAGCCAAAGATCCGAATGTAGTAAATTTGGGTAGGTTAGGTCATAATTCGTTTTGGCAATCTCTAGAGTGGTAGAAGAAGGTAAAAGGGGTCAAATATATGGTTATGGAGAGAGAACTGACTCTGGGTGGTGAACACACAATGTGATATATAAATGATGTATTACGGAATTGTACATTTGAAACCTATATAATTTTACAAACCATCATCACCCCAATAAATTTAATTAAAAAAAATTCCAAAACTTGGAATTAAAAATCATCTAAATTGCAATGCCTTTAAAAGTATGATTGATGGAGCTTGTCAAAAATACAATTTAGCAATTAATCCATATGTACCAAATTAAAAATATTTAAAGTAGGAGCCAAAAATCCTTATTTTAACACTGTGAGATAATTCTTATGCATATTCCACTTATAAAATTTTGAAAAATATATTTATACATTTGATACTTCATTTTTCATAGTGATGTGGACTTAAGAGCTAATCAGAGCAAGTAACAATCACATGCTTCATTAGTTTCATTAAACACTGTGCATTTAGATGCATTTATTAAATAAGAGAAATGATATGTAGTAGCTCTTTATAAACAAAGTCCTAGAAATAACTAAAATCTTAAATAACCAACTTACTAATAGGATCTACCATTTGTGTGTGTGTGTGTGTGTGTGTGTGTGTGTGTGTGTCAAATCCAAAAGCAAAGGCAACAAAAGTAAAAATCAACAAGTGGGAAAATATCAAACTAAAAAGGTTCTGTACAGCAAAGGGAACCACCAACAATATGAAACACACACACACACATACACACCCAAAAAAACCAGCCTATTAAATGAGAGAAAATATTTGTAAATTATATATCTGATAAGTATCTAATATACAAAATACATAAAGAACTCATACAATTCAATAGCAAAAAAAGCAAACAATCCATTTAAAAAATGGGCAGAGGATCTGTACAGACATGTTTCCAAAAGTGACATACAGACATCCAAAAGGTACATGAAAAGGTGTTCAACAGCACTAATCATCAGGGCACTGCAAATCAAAATCACAATGAGTTATCACCTCACACCTCACACTTGTCAGAATGGCTAGCACCAAAAAGACAAGAAATAAGTGTTACTTTGGTGAGAGAGTAAATTTGTGCAACCACTATGGAAAATAGTATGGAGGTTCCTCAAAAAATTAATAGAACTATCATATGATCCTGCAATTCCACTTCTGAGTATTTATTTGAAAAAAACAAAGACGCTAATTTGAAAAGATATATGCAACCCCATGTTCATTGCAATATTGTTTATAATAGCCAAGATATGGAGGCAATCAAAATGTCTATTGATAAGTGAATGGATAAACATATAGAATCAAATGCTATTGTGGCACATACATACAAGGGAATGTCATTCAGCCATGAAAAAGAAGGAATCCTGGCATTTGTGACAACTTGGATTGACTTTGAGGACGTTATTCTAAATGAAATGAGTCAGACACAGAAAGACAAATACAATAATCTCACCTTATCTCCAGTGGCTTTGTTCTAAGTACCCCAATGGATGCCAAACTGCGGATAGTACCAAACATTATATATACTATATTTTATCCTATACATACACACCTATGATAAAGTTAAATTTATAAATTAATTGTAAGAGATTAACTGCAAGAGACTAACAACAAAATCTAATAAAATAGAAACATTATAACAATATGTTGTAATAAAAGTTTTGTGAATGTTTTTGGGTCATTGTTAAGTAAAATAAGATTTACTTCAACACAAGCACTGAGATACTGCCACAGTTGATCTGATAATGGAGATGGGTACTAAATGACTAACAGAGCTGGAAGCATATACAGCATGGCTATGCTGGACAAAGGAATGATCCGCTTCCCAGGCATAACTAAGCTGGACAACACGGGATTTCATCACACTACTCAGAATTGGGGCACACATTAAAATTTATGAATTGTGTATTTCTGGAATTTTCCATTTAATAGTTTCAGACTGTGGTTGACTACCTGTAACTAAAGCTGCAAAAAGTAAAACTGCAGATAAGGGGATGCATTGTACCATATGATCTCACTTACATGTACAATTTTAAATAAAATGAAACAAAACAAAAACAAGCTGATGGATACAGAAACAGATTGGTGGTTGCTAGAGCCGGTTAGTGGGGGAGGTGTGTGGCGAAATGAGTGAAGGGAATCAAAAGGTACAAACTTCCAGTTATAAAACAAATAAGACATGGGGATGTAACATACAGTGTGGAGATTATAGTTAATAATACTATAGTGCATATTTGAAAGTAGTTAAAAAAATACATCTTAAAAGTTCTCGTCATAAAAAACAAACAAACAAAAAAAACCAACAAAATTCTGCAACCATGTATGGCAACAAATATTAAACAGACATTGTGGTGTCATTTCATTATATAAACAAATATTGAATCATTATGTTGTACATTTGAAACTAATATAGTTATGTATGCTAATTATACCTCAATTAAAAAATAAAGATCAAAGGGACAATCTGCATGTCTATAATCACCTCAATACTTATATTTATGTCCCCAAAACTGAGGAACAAAAAGGAATCTTCTAGTTTTATTGAGCACCTTAGGCTGGGGCAAAAATAGAATCAAATACACCAAATACAATCAAATTAAAAGGACTAGGGTTTCTATCTTATCATTTATTCAATTATAATTAATTCATTTCTGGGAAATTCAAAAGTGGTATAATATATGTCAGAAAAATGAGCTTCTCTTTTAATTAAACTCCAGCAGGGGAGAATTTTCTTTTCTCTTCTTTTAACACTGAATATTTTAAAAGAATATAAATCATCAGTTTAATGTTTATATATTTTTGACATACTCATAGTTGGAAAGAGTAGTTAAGGTCATTGTCAAAGGTTGAGTGGTTAGCTCTGATATAATCTGACTTTATTTTCTTAAAGACTTGGAATGTACTGCTCAAACTCATAAAAATGAGCCAATTATGTACATTATCAATTTTATTTATGATATTGAGAGTATTTGAGCCTCTGAATTTAAACTATTTATACAAATAAAGATGATTCAAACTTCTGTTGTGATGTGTTTATATGCAAAAATTAGCCAAACACCCATTATATTCAATGGTCTGTATACTCCTTAGCTTCAGCATTTTCATAGAAAAGAAAGACTATCTTTTGTGAGCTGTAGTCATTAAGCTCCAGAAGTATAACCAGAGAAGGATATCATTAAGACATGGTGACACAAGAAGTGGAGTACAGCATAAGGAATAGAGACAGTGGAAATGTTAACAGCTGTATGCGATGTCAGAGGGGTAGTGGATTGAAGGAGGAGGGTTATCACTTTGTAAGGTGTATAAATGATAAATGTCTAACTACTACAGTGCGTTGTACACATGAAACTAACTAACTAACTAACTAACTAACTAACTAAATAAATAAATAAATGGGGGGACAAAGAAGACATGGTGAGTGTACTGATACCGTGTTTCTCCCAAAAGAAGACCTAGACGGACAATCACCTCTAATGCATCTTTTGGAATAAAATTAATATGAACCAGTCTTATAAGACCGGAATATATTATAATATAATATAATAATATAATATAATATAATATAATATAATATAATATAATATAATATAATATAGTATAATACGGGATCTTATATTAATTTTTGTTCCAAAAGACTCATTAGAGTTGATTGTCCTGTTAGGTCTTATTTCTTTGAAATACGGTAATAGAATGTACTGGATTTTCATGACACAATCATAATACACATCACATCTTTTAAACCATATATCTGATAAGGGATTAACATGTAAAATATATTAAAAACCTCAGTAACAAAAAAACTCTGATAAAAATATGAACACATGAAATGAACACACATTTTTCCAAAGAAGATGCACAAATGACTAACAAGTACATGAAAAGATACTTAAGATCATTAATCATCAGGAGAATGCAAATCAAACCAAAATGAGATACAATTTCATACCTGTTAGGATGGCTTTTATCAAAAAGAGATAATAAACATCGGTAAGGATATGGAGAGATGCTTCCAGTCCCACGTTTATTGTAGCATTATTCACAATAGCCAAGATATGCAAAAACGTAAGTGTGCTTCAATGGATGAATGGATAAGGAAGATGTGGTATAATATGCAACGGGTTATTATTCAGCCATGGGAAAGAAGGAAATCCTGCCATTTGCAACAACATAGATGGACCCTGAGGGCTTTATGCTAGGTGAAATAAGTCAGATAGAAAAAGAGAAGTACTGTATGATATCATGTTTATGTGGAATCTAAAAAAACTGAATTTGTATAAACAGAGTTTATCACGGAAGTTACCATGGGCCACTGTGGGGGATATGGGGAGATGTTTTAAAATGAGTACACAGTTCAGTTAGAAGATTAGTAAATTCTGGAAATCTAATGCATAGCATCATGATTATAGTTAGTGATAATGCACTATGTACTTGAAAGTGTTTAAGAAAATGTATCTTGTTGCACAAAAAAAGCAAAAATAAATAAGTGGGAGTCCATCAAAATAGAAGTCTTCTGCACAGCTAAATAAATGATCAACAAAATAAAAAGACAACCTCTAGACTGCAAGAAAATATTTGGAAATCTCATATCTGATATGAGGTTAATATCCAAAAAAGTAAGGGACTCATACATATATATATATATATATATATATATATATATATATATATATATATACATACACACACACACATATATATATATGTATGTGTGAGTCATATATATGAAAAGTGAGTCATATATATGAAATATATATATAAAAAGAGTCATATATATATATGAAGAGCATATATATATGAAAAGTGGTATATGAGTATATATATATATACTCATATATATACTCATATATATACTCATATACTCATATATATACTCATATATATATATACTCATATATATATATATATATATATATATATATATATATATATATATATGTAGCCTACACTTTCAAACAACAGTTTGAATTGGATAAAATTGCTCTTCTACTCTTTCTTGCAATGTAGAAATATGTGCTCAATTCAGGGAGGGAAACTACTGAAGTGACAGGGAAATCTGTTTCCAGAGGCGGATAGTAAAGCCAGTCCTTTTAGTAAACAAGAATATTGCAAACTGGAAATTTTGGGACCGAGGATACTTTCTTTATTATTATTAGTTATTAACTATATACTTTTATGTTTACTTCTCTTTTGCTTTTGTTCTCTCATGGCTTGTCTTAAATATCTCCTACATTTTTCTACATCTGTCCAAGCCTGTCATTTCATATTCTATTTCTCCAACAATGGTTTTGGGTTAATTTACAATTAGCTAAAGTGCTTACGTTTATGTAAGGGTTTGTATTTACATTAAATACTTCCAAATTTTTCACAGTTAAGATATCTCATTAAGCTGTCAAATAATTAATTTTGTGCTGTCTCTTGTCTTCTTCTATGTATTGCTATGAGATGATGCATACTTACTTATAGACCTTTCTTGAAAGCCCTATGAGTCCTTTGTACAGATCTATTATAATGTCTTCTTGGTTCTGCCTCTGAATTTTTCGTTAAAATATTAATTTTATCTGTTGTACTCCCTCCTACATGGACCCACTAAATTTGAAGAGCAAGAAAGTCAATTTAAATGCAGTGGAGTGAATGAAAATGAAACAATAATGAGCCATTACTGCTTTCTAATTAAGGCAAAACATTGAAATTCGTTATAATCTCTGCTGCCAAAGATCTGCTCAGTCAAGATTCACATCCAAAAAGGTCTGCTTTTAACATGTTTATCTTAGTTCCTAAGTGAGTCTTCCATATTCATGCTAACCTGGGTCTCAGACTGCCCCTCAGAGATCCCAAATGATTAAAAATCTGGAGTTATTATAGCTAGCAAGAGACCATTTTTTATTTTCACCAGAGAAGGAGAAGAGTTAGAAACTAACAAAATGATAGGCTATAAGGGCCCAGAGACTGTCAAAGGCTTATCAAAATCATCAGGCTAATGGGAAAGCCGATGCCATAGACTAAGTCCTTTTATACAGGAGTATATTTTACAAAAAGATGCTCCCTGAAGCAGCACACTCTAAGGAAATATTATAACCCGTTTCTCTTGCCATTTAGCTCAAAAAAATAGACATGAGCACTGTGTATAATTTTAACCTAGCTATAACAGAAGTTACATGAACTCAAGCAGAACTCTGATTGACATAACAGGGCGAGATGAAACATCCCAGCATCCACTGCTGTTGCAACAGGATAATATTAGAAAAGGGGGCAGGGGGAAAAAGTGGGGGAGGGAAAAGCTCAGGTCCAACATTGCCTGGGGAATCTCACTCGGAGGAGGAAGCAATAAATGCCTCTAACATCTCTGGGAAAAAAATAAATAAAGGCACATGGAGAGACCTCCTAGTATTGTGGTGTTTAGAGAGGTGATTTGTATGAGCTATAACTGAGAACAGAAGACCCACAGTACCAAATATAAACTTTATTTTCCCTCTGTGCTTCAAAACTGGTCAAACTTTCCCCATCTTTTTGCTGAAGATCTGTTACTATCATGACACTACTACAGATTCCTCACATAGCAGGAGGATACACCAGAAACATTGTTTAAGCATTGTTACCTTTTATGATTTGCCCATCTTCTAGGTGTTTTCAGGATTTTATTAGAAAGACATAAAGAAACAAATTTAATGCAGAATCTTATAAGTCACCAAAAGTTTGTAAAGACATCTTAAGGCAACTTCCACCATGGCAATGATTATTCAGTGCAAACATAGATGAAGACAATGTCTGCGCTTCTATATTCGTGTCAGAAAGAACAATATCATTGATGCATTGTGTAACTTTATTGAAAACCATTATCCTTAGGCAACATGATTTTTCTGATACAGATTGTATTAGTTTTTTGTTTTTTTTGTTTTGTTTTTTTTTTGTTTTTTTTTATTGCTGAATAACAAAATACCCCGAATTTAGTGAGTTAAAACAACACGGATTTATTATCTCATAGTTTCTGTAAGTCAGAAGTCCAAAATAACATGACTAGGTTCTCTACTCAGGGTCTCAGAGAGCTGGAATCAAGGCTGAGTTCTCTCTTAGAAGCTTAAAATATTTCCAATCTTATTCAAGCTATTGGCACAATCCAATTCCTTGCAATTTGTAGGATTGTTATCCCCATTTTCTTGCTGGCTGTCAGTTGGGCATCTCTCCAGCTTTTAGAGGCCAGTCTCAGTTTCTTTCCACAGAAAGTCTTATGTCTTCAAGCTAGTCAGTAAAGCACATCCAATCTTTTCCTGCTTTAAATGTCATGACTTCTGATACCAACCAGAGAAAATTATTTTAAAGGGCACATGTGATTCGGTTAGACCCACCATGATAACCTCCCTTTCTTAAAATCCATGGGAACATATAACATGACATAATCACAGGAGTGATATCTGTAACTCACAGTCCTGGAGATTATGCAGAATGTGTACACTGGGAGAGAGAAGTGGGGAATCTGCTAGGCCATTTGAAAAGTCTGCTTGCTACAGTTCATAAGGTTTTTATACTCATGACAGTGTAGGAGACAAATTTATTGGAGAAACCATTAATTCTTTACCAGGTGTCACAATCACATTGAAAATAAAAAGGAAGGTACTTGCATGTTCTTTTTAAATACCTAAACTGAAAGGTACATGTATCAGGAAATAGCCTACCCATTGATATCAGCTTTTTAAAGCAAAATGTGTTTGCTATCCAACAACACATGTATATATCATACCTGAGGCTCTGTTTTATTTTTGTAGAGCTCTGTGTCATCCTTAGAGATAAAGACCAGAAAAATATTTGCTCTCCTGAAATGATGACAGCAAAACAAATTGATCATTTCCCATATATACCTGGGAGGCCTTTCCTCTGTAGGCTTAGAGAGCAGCAAATCATGCCAAAAAGGCCTGTTATTTATTGACATAATCCCGTTCCTAGTAGACTACTATACTCAATGGCTCCTCGAGGCCCAGCTTTAGCATAAATCAATATATTAACGTTTATTAAAAAGTCAAACTACTCATCTGTGGTGGATATTAAGTCTATATTTTATTTTATATACACACATGGCTATATTGTTTTTTTTCATACACTACCGGTATGTTAAAAATAATGATAAATGAATGTGTCATAACTACATTTTGTATATATCAAAAGGTTTGTGAATCAAATTATCAACCTAGCAAGTTTAGTTTGCTACATTTTTAGAAAATGTCAGCTTAATAATCCATTCTAATATTGTATCAGAAAACAGCATCAGTCTCATTAGTCTATTATATCTCAACTCTGTATAATATCAACTGAAAATAAAATAATGTTGATCAGTATCAACATGACATAAGGGCAGAAGAAGCAGAACATGTTAACTAATCAATTAAAGCATTCATTCAACCAGTGTGGACAGAGAGCCTTCCGGTTGCCTGCTGAACATAAGAGTTATAGTGGTGAATAAAACAGGGTCATTGCCCTCAAGTTATTTTTATAAAAATGTCCTTTTATAAAAACAAGGCAAGCAAACTATCAATTACAATACCAAAAAAAAAAAAAAAAAGTCACAGAGGGCTCAGCAAAATCTGCTCTGGCAGCATATATAACGGACACCTAATATTATTTTAGGAACATTGGGAGAGGCTTGAACTGAGAGTGAAGGTATATCATTGTAAGAGCCCTGAGATTCTAAAAAGTCTTTAGTAAACTTGGATGAAGGCATCATGGGCATGGCTACCAAATTTCTGGATAATTCAAAACTGAGAAAGATTAATTTTGTTAAAAAATGTTGTAATTCAAAATAAGTAGCCTACTCAGCTGAAATAAATGCCCAATTACCAAAACAAAAGACAAAACAGGAAAACAAAAATTATATTTAAAAATTAAAGTAATTAATCGTGAATTTGGAAGATTGGATTTGATGAACAAGACAAAAAAGAAGAGAGGTACATTGAGTAAAACAATTAAATAATAGCTACTATCTATTCAACACCAATCTCATACTGATCTCACGATTTGACAGATCAGATAAATTAATTTCTACCAGATTATACATTGGTAATTGCTGGAATCAGTATTTGAGTCTAACTCTGATAGAGGGCTCTGGATTGGTAACACAGGTTACGAGGCAATTCAAAGGGTTAAAATGGGGAAGTTATATATTTTAAGTTATAGGAATATAGAATGTACTTGATAAAATACATTTTATATGCAAAAAATATAGGTTTATGGAATATTTTGTTTAACGTTGTATAGTTAGCTTATAGGAAATATATTAGGACATGTGATGGAGAATATATGTTTGAATACATGAAGAAGTGAGGAAAAAAGTCCAAGTTTGGAGGCTAAGTTAAATGACATCACTGCTAAGAGTCCAGTCACATGAAGCAGATGTTCCAGTTAAAACTAAATCTACTCCAAGATGCCCCAGATGTGAGAATCTCTCCTCAGGCTAATGATATGATAATTAGGAAACTTAAAATAAACAATAGAAAGTATTTCTCACCATCTTCCACTCAGTGAAAGGCCTGGAAAGAGTAAATAAGTTGTTTGTGCAGCTATAACAAATGAATCAATGGAGAAAGTAGATGGTTTGTCTGTCAAAGGAACCTCAGAGCCTGTGATACTGAGAATTTCTTGAGTAATTTAAGGATGTTTTATCCTCTAAGGTCAATGTCAATAAATAAAGGTTCAAGATACGTGTTTTACTGGAGGTAATTGCTACATGGAAGAATCCTTGTCTTAGGAAATACAGAAGCTTATCGTCATGGTGCCTTTCTGTTAAATGGTTTGTGTTACTCTCAAATATGGCAGCTTGTTCCCGGCCTTTTTCTGAGACAAAATATGGAGTTAACTGAGAAGGAATAAAATGGTCATGAATAGAATTTTTTTGGGTAATGAAGGAACATAAAATAGCCAAAAAAAATAAAGAGTTTTAGGAGGTACTCTATAGTCCTCTTTCAATGTATAATTGCCCTCTTTGAATGCGCCATATTGTGTTGCTTAAATTTATTCTTGTTTCTCCTAAACGTAGAATACAACTAATGGGTACAAGTTATAAATAAAGAGTTATATTTTAGATAAAGATTGGGTTAATATTGAATAATTTACTTTTTCAATAAGACTATGACTGGTTGAACTGTTTCTCCCCATTACTGAAATAACTAATCAGAAATAGAATAGTGCTTTGTTGGAATGCCACGAAGGGAATATTTCCTTTGGAAAGACGGTTATATGAATTGATGTTAAAAACCTTTACAACTCCAAATAATGTTATTCTAAGTGCATTTTCCTAATAATGAAAAAAAAAACGAATTATACAAGTTAATGAATAAATAATTAGAAATCAAACAATGTGACTGGAAAGGAAAATTACTAGTTCTGTCACTAGAGCCTATAATAAAATCCATTGGCTTTATATGAATATGTTGCCAAGGGGCCTGGTTTCATTATTTGGAATAAAGAAATATTCCCTCCTGCCCATTTAAAGACCTCTTAATAGTAAATTATTAGAGAAATGGAAGAATGTATAATACCATGGTAACCACAGAAGTAACTAGAAAAACAAAAGACAGATGCAAAAAAATTAATCAAGTTACTAAAGCAAACATCTCATGAAGAATTGAACACAGACAATTTTAAAAAAGTGTTTATATCAACTCATTATTTCAAAGGTTTTTTTCCACTTAAATGAACAAAAACAAATTACTTACATCTCATAAAAAGACTTTACCATTATTAGTGAGATATTTAATTGTCATTAAAGCTCTTTAGTGGTAAAAATCATACAAATAACCTCTGGAACTTGAGAGAAGTGAGTGAGTGAGCTAAAAGAGCATAAATCATTTGAGGCTTTCTTTTTTTTTTTAAGAGTTTACCCATGTTTTTGAAACAGATACTTAATAAAATTATAAATTTTAAAATTAATTTAAATAAAAGTTTAACTCATAGGCTCACTATGAGTTGTCTAAAACAACTATTCAACTAATTTAATTTTTTATTTAATAACAAATTTATTAAACTATCCTTTTAGTTTTTAATCAAAGTTAATCATAGATTAAATTTAATATAAATTTATGTATCTACATATACCTATCACATAAATGTATTTACATGTATCATATACACACATATACATATACAAACACACACACACAGACATACCCCTCTATATATACACACAAAGTTTCCTTCTCATATTTTTCTGAATATTCTGAAATTTTCATTTTAATTCCCTATTTTTTTCCCAGTAACAACAAAAAATGTCTCCAGACACTGTCAAATCTCCTGTGGTTGAGGCTACTGGTTTAAACTTACACAAAGTCTAAAACAAAAGACTGATGATCTGTAGAAAAAACAGAGTTAAAGGTTAAGCCTTACTTAGATAGAGAGGATTAGGAAATACCTTCGGCTTTTCAGAGACCTACAATAACAAAACATAAAAACATCCTACAAAGGTCTATGAGATCAGCCAATAATAGAAGTGCTTAATGAAAAGAAAAAAAAGTCAACAATCTTCAGGAGAAGATAATAGAATGGACAATCTCTACACCATATTACCTATAACACTGAGTGTATAAACAAATGGTATTTAATATGAGAAGAAACAGGAAAATGGCAAACAGTCAAGGAAATAATGTCAAAAGAATAAACCCTTCAAATGACCCAGATATTGATATAGTATATATTTTAAAGTAGCTGTTATACATACATACATATGGCAAAAACTTACAGGAAATATGGTCTTAAAGAATGAACAGATAGACAATCTCAGCAAAGATATAGAAAATATAAAGCATATAAAGTTTCTAACTCAATTTGGTATCCCTAGTTGCTTCATATTTCATATTATTCAGAAGACACTGAATGATTTTCTGTTAACTCTCTATTTTCACACTTTCGAGTCTAAATTGAAAAATAACCCATGACTTATTTAAGAACAAGTACACCAATATTCGCAAACTATGACACAGAATCCAGACTACATCTTTAAGAAGATCAGATGCATGGTAAAGGTTAACTGTACTGAATCTGAAATAAATATTATTTTTTTACACATAAACAAGTTGAAAAACAGCTAAGGAAAATTGGCAGGGAGGAAATTAAGGCCTATTTTATTTATATAAGGTGACATTAAAAACTTAAACAAAAAATAAAAAAAGACATTTGTTCAACAAGTGAGATGAATAGAAAATAGTTACAAACAGGTTAGACATTAATCCTACTGTGATGGCCAGTTTTATGTATTAATATCAACTTGAATAGGCTATAGTCACCAGTTATTCAGCCAAACACTAATATAGGTGTTGTTTTGAATATATACATATATGTATATGTATATACGTAAATGTATTTATATACAAGTAGTTTGTACTTGTAATTAAAACCTATGATAAATTTACTTTAAGTAATGAAAATTATCCTAGATAACCTGGGGGTGAGTGGGGCACTGATTCAATCAACTGGAAGGGCCTTAGGAGAATAAATGAAGCCTCCTGGAGGAGGAAGAAATTCCACTTGTGGACTGAAGGTTAAGCAAATGCCTGAGAATGTCAGCTTCCTATTCATTCTTGATAGCCTTCCCTATGGATTTCAGATTTATTTAGCCAGCTCCCAAAATCACATAAATCAATTTCTTGTGATAGATCCCTTCACATATGTGTGTTTTGTGTGTGTAGGCTTCTGTTGCGCATGAGTCATAGGAAAGTTTGTTCTGCTAACAAAATAATTTCATTTTGAGATATGTTTGTTCCATTTATTTACTTTTTTTTCTTAAGACAAAGTTTCGAAACTATCATTTTATAAAGTTTGAGTTGTTTGACATGCTGTGGGTTCTACAGCTACTTTTTTGAAGAAGAAAATCACTTTTCAAGTTCAGATACTAGGAATCACTTTTATAGTGATTTTTTAATTGCATAATATTGCCTCTGATAACATAGCTCAATGCTAAATATTAGATCTTGTATTTTTAAAAATGATTCGTGATGTCTACCTTTATTGGCTGATGCTTCTGGTTCCTATATTCATGTTCCTCTAGGGATTATTTGTGATCTAAAAGTACCATTGAGCCTGTGCTGGGATTGTCTAAGAATCAAATTTAAAGACAATAGTGGTGAGGTTACGAAAATAAGAAAACACTGCCAATGACAACCAGAAGTATTTTTAAAGCAGAGATTAAGCTTATATTTGAAGTATAAATTTGCCCAATTGCCGCTAGCCAGAACCCAGCTGACTGGTCCCAGCACAAATACAAGGGAGGCTGGGAAATATTTTTCTGTGCTCAAGTGAAAGCACATAAAGAAAAAATAAATAAATAAAAGAAACATTTACTGCTTAAGAAGATAGGCTTTGGCATAGATAAGCAAGGCATTCAGAACAAAAGCAGCTTATTGTAACTAGCGATCTGCAAATGTCCTGTTTCAGAACAGTATAATTCATAACACTTTGGGTAAGGGAAGTGATATATGTACAAACTTCTGGAATGTGTTGGAGTGTACTTTTAAGTATTTCTAGTAGCAAATGGAAGCAAAGTAGTCACAGATTGATCTAGTTGAACTGTTTGAGAAAGCACAGCTTTAAGAAGAATTGAAAGTTTTCCCATCATTGTCTTTTATCAAATAGATTAACATCACGTTTTCCTACAGAATAATCTGGGCAAAGACTAAAAAATATTGACTTCATAAACTGACTTTTATTCTAAAAAACATTATCTTGTCAAATCTGAAGCTAACTTTTAATTGACACAAAAACATATGGTTAGGGGCACCTCCATTCGGGACCCCTTCCCACTCAGGAGCTCTGACTCTTTGCTTTCAATAAACTATCTTCTTAAAAAACAAAAAATATGGTTAAAATGAAGAAAAAAACAAAACAAAACACAACAAAACCGCCCAGCAAACTTTCTTTATAATTAATGCACTTGGCAAAAAAATTAAGTTGAGAATATTAGCATGAACTCAAATGCATGATGAATATAGAATGATACAGTTTAAAATTTAAGTTCTTTATATATATAAATCGTTTATGATACTTGTTATCTGATCACTTCACATCTTATATTCCCCTCATCAATACTATTTGAACTTATATATCACTTTTCAATTAAATGAGACTATATATATATATATATATACATATATATATATATATATATATATATACACACACAGACACACACATATATGTATGTGTGTATATATATACACACATACATATATATCAACATTGCTTACAATATCTAATGGCACACCATGCCTATGGAGTAAATTCCAACATCCGGTGTAATTTACACTCTTATCTGATCCAAACGTACATTTCCACTTTTATTTTCCACAATTTTATTACCTCCAACCATTGCTTCAGCTGTATTGTTTCCCTGGCTATTCTCACCCATCATTTTTAAAGTCTGATAAAATGTTTCCTGCTTAATGAAACCTTCTCTGATAACCCAAGGTTAAATAAATAACCTTAAGATTTTCCTTCCAAAGCACTCCATCATATTTATTTCAGCAGACGTATATTGAGGCAATGCAGCATAGTGGAAAAGGCATTTTCCACACCGCAGTATAAAATCTTGATTCTGCAAGTTCATATTATGCAAGCTTAGGCTTGTTACTCAAATTTTCTGAGCCTCAGTTTGCTGTTAAGTAAATTTATTTTATTTAGTAACATACAAATGTATGATAGTTAATTTTATTTGTAAACTTGACTGGATCACAGGGTGCTGGAATATTTAGATAAACATTATTTCTGGGTGTGTTTGTGAGTGTGTTTCTGGATGAGATTAACATTAAATCAACAGACTGCGTAAAGCAGATTACTCTCCCAGTATATGTGTGGGTATCACCCAATCAGATGAGGGCCCAAATAAAACCGAAGTGGCGAAGGGAGAT
Organism: Rhinolophus hipposideros; assembly: GCF_964194185.1. NCBI lineage: Eukaryota > Metazoa > Chordata > Mammalia > Chiroptera > Rhinolophidae > Rhinolophus > Rhinolophus hipposideros. The sequence continues at coordinate 35,768,294 of NC_138061.1, read as the reverse complement.
TTCATCCCTTGTCTGCTTGACTGCATAGACTGAAACATCAATTTCCTCCTGCCCTTGGATAGAGAATTAAATCATCAGCTCACCTGGCTCTCAAGCTTTGGGACTCTGACTATATTACACCAATGGCTTTCTTGGGTCTCCAATCTGCAGGTAGAACATCATGGGACTCCTCAGTCTCAATAACCGCATGAAAAAAATTCTTCATAATAAATCTCTTTGTGTGTGTGTGTGTCTATGTGTGTGTGTGTAATCCTGTTGGTTCTGTTTCTCTAGAGAACCTTGACTAATATAGATTTGGATACCAAGAGTGGTTCTAGAGAAACAGAATGTTAAGGATGAGTATTCTGAATCATTTCCAGGGGTCTGGAATTGGCTCAATAATCTGATGAGGTTTAAAGACACTAAAGACACCATTTTCATTAGTAAAGAAACAATAGTCCACGCTGTGAACTGTTCATAAAGATACAAAAAATATATTCATTGGAGCTCCCTAATCAACACTTCATAAGAAGCAAGGAATGGTGTGACTGTGTGTATATTTTCTAACTTTTTTTTTTTTTGAAAATTAATGGATATAATAAGCTTGACTTGTTGTTCCTAATGTCCCTGGACAATGTGGTGAAAGAGAAGGATGAGTTCAAAAATCAAATTCCCAGCTCAAGAGCCTGAATAAAAGTCATTGACTCTCACCTTGTACTGAGAGGGATTTATTCTATAGTAATTATTTAACTGATCAAAGTAGGACATTAAATTTGTGAAGGAGACATTAATAATCACTTTGCGAAAACAGTTAGAAACTAAGATAGACTGTCTTGGGCAAATAAGTACCCTATATATCTCACCTCAGTTTTTTATGCTTCTAACCCTGCTCTAGAAAATGGTGTGTCATCCTCAAACAGAGTCATCTCCAGTTTTCCAAATTTGTCACTTCAGTGTTTTTAGCTCATACCAGCATGGACTGAGACAAATGAGGCAAATTAAGGTCAAAACTAAAGGGGAAAATAAAAAGAATTTTCATTCTGATCACAAGCTAACTGAAACATTAGCATTATATTATATTAAGTGTCCAGACTCTCATTTAATTTCAAGCCCTCAAAATTTGTAAGGAATTTATAGAAGCACTTTGATGAGAAATCCGCCAGGGGGAAAAAATAATAATAACCTAGATCCTATAAGTGGCTTTTGATTGAGCTGCTGCTATAATGTTCTGAAGCAACGTGGAAGTAAAACATATGAGGAAAGGGCTGACTTATATTTACAGTTCTGTCAAAGATCGAACTATGCTCCACTGTCTGTTTTATTGACATGGGAATGCCTAGTGAAGGTAGAATGATGTTAGTATACAGTTTATTAGCAAAAATGTTTAAGAAACTGATGATTTGTACAAAAATGGAGCCTCTGGGCAGGGATAAGCACACTGGTAACTGAGCTTCCATGACTCTCAGGCTTCTGGGGATATTTGTGTCCTCAAACACTTTCCCTATTCTTGAAAAGGGAAGAGATACAGTGAGGTGTTTATTTCTCTCCTTTAGGAAAATAACTACTTGATGACTCTATGCTTCTGTTAGTCTTTTTTTTTCTTCTAGGAATCTAATGAAAACAGTTTGCCAATTTATATAATGAAGCACACCCACACACAATTTTTTTTCCTGACTACATAAGGGTATTTGCTCTTTTGGAGCACGTGGATTGAACAAACAAACAAACAAGCAAACAAAAAGAAACCTTCAGATATCAAATGCATAACAAGAACATAGCCTCAATTTTCCATCTCTGTTAAGAACTAGGATCCTAGGAGGAGAACTTCATGTAAAAACGAGAAGTTCCTTCTGAAACTTTAGCTGAAGATCATCCATTATAAAATAAAATATGCTAAAATTTTTCCCTATATTTATAGTTTCTTAAAGGTAGAAACTAGAATTTTAGGAGGAATTACTTCTTTAAATTATATATATATATATATATATATATATATATATATATATATTTTTTCCTATACTATCATCTTTCCAAGATAATCTAGGGAAAGCAAAATATGCATATTTATTCTAACTGTGGAAGGAAAACAGGTAGTCTTAAAAATGGCATAGTGGAAGTACCTCAATAAAAATGTTTTCCTCTGTTTTCTGTTTGTTTGTTTGATAAATATAACCACATTAGCCCTGACCCCCTTCATCAAGTGCTGACTGAATACGGTTTTGTACCTTGTCTGAGGTATCCTCTTTGAAAATTATTTCAGATTACGAATATATAAGTTTACATCCACCCATAATGACATGCCAACTGCTGGCCAGGTTGGGTTCTCAGGCTAATGGTGGAAGATTTTGAAGCTCTGCAGCAACATCATCAGCATAATCCTCTCTTGTCTTGAATGGCTCCAGTGCCACCCCCCCTTTTTTTCCCTTAGGGCTATGGCAGAGCTGGATATCCAATGACAGGATTTAGCCTCATATGTGCCTCAGGAAAGAGTGATCTATGCCTCCCCCTATAGTCAGGGGTCTGTGCAGTCTTCCTCAGCATGTGCTTTGTTAATTATTTGCGGAAATAACTGACCAACAAAACTGTTGTTCAGTTGACTCCAATGGGTTAAAAAACCCTTTTTCTCAGAGCTTATTTCCCTTACATTCTATGCAATTTGCAGTGGTAGAATCCAGCCATAGATTAAAACACTGTGTATTTCAAACTTACAAAAGTTCACAGGAATAGAGGAACCATTGTACTTCTAATATTACCATGGTAAAGCAATTTAAATGCCAGAATGTTAAAGTTAGAATATACATCTACATTGAGATCCCTGATAAAAGTGGGATTTTCCCTATCGTTTATGCATATTTGCTAGAATACAAATCCAAATACAAGAGGTGACAAGTCTTCCGTCCCCACACCCACTAAAAATACAAATTCCAAAGAAAGGACTTACCAGGAGGTAGCCAAAAACTCTCTTGCAATCTGTACTTTTTACCATACACCTTAGGATTTATATGGAAAGAATAAACATTTTGTTTGCAAGAAAACATTTTAACAAGAGCATTATATGCTTCATAGTGAGTTTAAGCATTTCCATTACCTCCCAGTGATTATATGGGTATGTGTGTGGGGGGGTTGGAGATTGTTTGTGTGTGTGTGTGTGTGTGTGTGTGTGTGTGTGTGTGTGTGTGTGTGTGTGTGTGTGTGTGTGTGTGTGTGTGTGTGTGACGGGGTGTCTTTCCCTCACTACCTGGAAACTAGATTGAATAACAGACTTGTCTTTAAGAGGGAAACTGACATTTCAACCCCTGGCTGGATAATTGTTGAAACACAAAACACTTTCACTAAGCCAACTTCATGCACTAGGAATGCCAAACAAGAACTTTCTATAGGGTGTCCCGCACTTGGGAGAACTAGGTGCAACAGGAATACAATTTCTAATGGGCATAGTAAACACCACGGATGTCAGTCCAGCTTCAGGTATTTGGAAGGATCCTAGCAAAGACCGTGTGTTGGCTAGAGGTGCCTCCAGTACAAAGAAGGTAAGATGCTCTGGGATTTGACTGGGAAGTTGTAGAGGTCAGCCTGTAGTATAGAATTATGTAATTTGAAATTATCTAGAGCTAAATTAATATCAGCTCATTAACATCATAGGAATGGATAAGGAAAAGTCCAGTAATCTATCTCCATGTTTCCAAATGACCAAGCACATGGAAATATTGACTGGAATCATGCCCTTTTCGTTTAGCTATTTTTATTTTGTGCATGCAACAAGAACATAAAGTGCTTTAGAAGCAAAGTGTATGTCCAAATGTGTTTGTACTTCACAATGCTTAACACAATATTACTAATTGTATAGATTCTCAATTTTTATTGACTTGGCATCGCATAATGATCCATTAGGAATTGCAGGAAGCTTTTCCTATGCCATCAGACATTTTCATAGTTGTTATAAAATACACAATTTACAAGGCAAGAGAATGACTTGATTTAGCTTATATACTGCTTTATGTGTGTGTGATTGTCTCTTGTTTGCATTGAGCATGATTGTCTGTTGTTTGCATTGAGCATGTGTGTGTGTGTGTGTGTGTGTGTGTTAGCATTTTATAATCTTGTAGAGTTCCAGATTCTTTACATTCTGCTCTAAATAACATATTATGGAATATTACAACTATTTTGTTTTTTATCTATGATAATCAGATATGAGTCTCAGTATTTTTTAATATATAAAAGGAGTATAATACATTTTATCCATAAAACTGTGTTGATGACATAAAATGAGCTACTATATGCAAAGTGCATGGCATAAAATATGTCTCTACTACTAGGAGAACGGGGAACAAGGACCACAGCAATCCACTGTCTATAAATATCAGATATAAGTAGAGCATCAGTTTTATTCTGACCCCGTAATCAGAGGTAGGAGACAAATCCATAAAATATAAGCAGTTCTCATTAGTCACGGTAGTTATGTTCTATATACTTACTGCAAACACTGAATTAGTGAATATCAAATGTTGCTCTTAGGGGAAATACAGAGCTAGTTTCCTACAAGACTGTGGTCACATTTTCATCAACCTATCGATAGATAACATTATCTTATATATACATATTTTTCGTCAATTTAAATATACCTTATTTAATATATAATGTTGATTCATTAACATTGAACCTATGACCAACAGCACTATAAATCATGAATGAGCCTATCGAACACACACATTTTCTCCACGTGGCAACTTCCCAGCCTTCTTGCACTTAGGAATGCTACACAATACTTCAGCTTTACCTTTGGTAGATATTTTAAAAGAAAAATCACCAAAAAAAGTACAAAAATGTGAAAAATATAGCACTAAGTAAACAGTGAAAGGAACACATGCCTAGTATGAAAATTTAAATAAGAAGGTAAAGCACTGCCTTGTTCATGTTCAGCTGAGTAGCCCGTTAGGCTACTCAAATCATTTGCCACTTTGTGCATGTCTGCAAATGACTGTAAAACTGTTATGAGGATCGACTTGGGGGTTACAAATAAATTTAGAAAGTAGGAAAAATTGCAAAGATGAAATCTGCATGTATAGAGGATCAACCATATTTTCAAAACATACAAAATCTCTGATCGGAGGAAACATCTAGAGTAAGGGCATCCCTCCATTTTATTTAATGTTAGAATGTGCAGGGCATATATGCTTACAGATTTCTGATGAACAGATACATCTTTATTGGATACGAAACAGTTCATCTGATTTTAGGATGCAATAATGTCATAGACTTCAGAAATTCAGACATAAATTACATTTTGATATAAATAAGGCATAGTTTTAAAATAATTGTGTGTCAATTAAAAAATACACAGAATAAATTGAAAGCATTTTTTTTTCTGAAACTTAGTCTAACTCTGTAAACCTACAAAAAGATATGGAATAAGATTTTTACCTCATGCTATCTATTACTGTTGTTGTTTTCCTTCAGAAATAAGTATAAAAAAACTTGGATGTCTATGATTTACTCATTTAATTATAAATGCAGTAAATCAGAAAATAGAAGTTGAAAAATGTACTATCTGACAACCTTGTCTCTGAATTTGTACCATATGAAGGGCTCATTAAACTTGTAAAGGCCCCAAAGGATTTTTCCTGCTTTGGTTTGTTGCTCATTCATTGTTTTCCAAAAATCATGACAGTTGAGTCTATTTTAAGGGTTACTCAAATCATTTTTTTTATAATACAATAGTTGAAAATATGAAAATTATGTTTTATGTACCAGATTGGCCTACCAATAATTATACTTACAATTATCCTATGGAGAATAACAAAACAAAAAAAGGAAATTAAAGTCATTATCTCTCCTCCATTACTTTCAATGAACATTTCTTTGACAACACAATACATATAATACCAAACAGCAATTCAACAGTTACCCATAATAAAGTGCACTGATGACCATTCAAAAGTAAAGCTGAATCTACAACTTGAAAATTAGCCTAATGATCCTACCACCTGTCCAACTGTTAATGAAAGTAAATGGACCTTGTAAGCAGCTAGAAAAATTCAATCACAGGAATTTCATGCTGCTGTGTGACCTGTATTATATCCCCTATGAGGATGAACCGACTAAGCCGTACAATTCAATTCGGTCACATATTTATTACCTGTCCACTTTTGCCACACACTGTAGTAGATACTGAGAGGGATTCAAAGCTGAGTAAACCGTGTGTCCTCAGGAAACTCATCTTCTAGTTATGGAGATCAGAGACACATATGAAAGACTAGAATGCAGGGCGACCTAAGGTAATTGATGCAGATGTACATACAAACTGTTATAGCAATTCAGCGAGGAAGGAACATGTCATTGTCAGAACCAAGAAATGTTTCATGGGGCAAATGTATGTGCAATAGACTTTGGGTAGCTGGAATAATCTCCATGCAAGAATGTGGGAAAAGGGAAGTTCATCCTGAGATAGAGTTTTAACCTTGTATGTAGAAGTATACAACATGTGATGCTTAGGAAAGATATGCAACCTAAAGGAAGGTTTTATGGGAAATAGGTGTGTGTGTGTGTGTGTGTGTGTGTGTCTGTTAGACTGGACATGTGTCAAGTTTGTCAAATATTTACAATACCAGAATGAAAAGTTCAAACTTAAAGTAGAAAAATAAAGAAAGCCATTTGAATAGGAGAATAACATAATAGATGGGAGCTACGTCTTAAAATTATTTATCATGGATCAGATCATAGGTGAGTTTAGACAAGTAATATGTAAAAGAGTGAGACCATTTTTAATCTATTATGGAGACTTTGTGCTTTTTATCTATTTTCCTTTTGGATGTCCTTAATTCTTTTAAAAAGTTGCATCAATTATTCCTATTTCATAAAGGCTGAAGGACTTTAAGTAAGTTGCCCAAAGTAACAGAGCTAGTAAATGATGAGCTAAATTATAAACTGATTAAAGAGCATAGAAAGCCAATGTTAGTTGAATGACCAAATAAGTAAATGAATAAAGGAATATTTTTGAGTGACTGTAATTCCTCAATAAGTCTGTTCCCTATCCCCAAGGAAATCTGTAATTAATTCATCTTGAAAATGTTCCCCTTGTGATTTTCTGATATATGAAATTGCAGAAGAGGTTCCCCTCAAATTAATGACTTTATAGAACCTCATCATATTTCATGGGTTTAGATGTAGTTAAAGATTATGTACTACAATTATTTCCAAAAACTCTGATAGGTGTTCTCTCTCTCTCTCTCTCTCTCTCTCTCTCTCTCTCTCTCTCTCTATATATATATATATATATATATATATATATATATATATATATATACGTGTGTGTCTGTGTGTATACATATATATACACACATATATGTTATATATATATATATATATATATATATATACATATACATATATGTTAGTGATTTCTAAGAAGTTCTCATATTTGACATCCTTTGATCTTTCAGGCAGAAAGAGCCCTAGAGAGAGAGAGAAACTCCGAGGGGCAGTGTGGACTTTTGAATTGGACTCCGCTTCAGCACTACACAAGAAGTCTGGGGCATGTGATCCAAACAAAATTAAAATACATGCTTACATAGAAAACCAACGAAGAACGAGAAAATTGTTTTAAAATGTTATAACGCAATGATCATTTGAAGATAAAAATACTTTGTTGAAAACCCCATTTTATTGCCTGAAAGCTGAACTTTGAGGCACAATATAGCCTACTCATTAAGAGCATATAGTCCAGGGCTAGACTGTCTGGGTTCAAATATTTGTATAACTTTGAGAAGTACACACTTATTCTGTGTACCATGTATGGAATGGGAATAATAACAGCACTATGCTCATAAAATCAGTATTAAAAAGTAAATATAGACTACTTGATAGAGTGACAGGCACTTAGTAAATGCTGTATAAATATTTATGATTTCCCATTAAATTTTAAGTTTTAAGTCATCTAGATTATTGTGGGCCTTACAACTGAAATAATAATGATAATCACAAACATTTACATTCCAAGATCGAAAGGTAGGGCCAGGGCAATATCTGAAGAGGAACTGCATTGATTCTTATTTTCTGTAAAAAGTAATTCCCCCCAAAGGAGCCAATATCATACACTGGGTACATGAACTAAATTTTATGGCTTCCTAGGAACACTGATTATGTGTTTCTCATAGAAACAGGAGGTTGAATCCAATAATGCAAACAAAACCCACAGTGAATCTCTGGCAGGCTGGTTATCACAGGAACACTCCAGCTATTCTTCAGAGGAACCATCAAAGGGAAGAAAAAAAAAATATCAACACTGGCAAAATCAATCCCCAGGAAAAAAAAACCCTTAGTTTTGGTCTCAGTTTTGTTTTGCTTTTTCCCCCATAGTCAACAGGTTAGAATTTCAATTTCCATTGAAAATCTGCTTGTTGAGAGAAAATTGAAAAAATAAAATACTATAAAAGATGCATTATCTTCGGTAAACTGAAGGAAGAGTTGCAGTTGGTGAAATTTCTTGGCATTTTGCTGTAAAAATTCATTTCTAGTTTCTCCCAGACTTAAGGGGTGAAACGATTTCAAATGGAACTACCGATCCAAGGTGTTAAAGTGCAGAAGTAACAATATTGAAATATTCCTATCTTGGATTCAGTTCTTTCATTATCTTATTATTTCTTCATTAGTATACCTCTTTAGATTACTAGTAAAACCTGGAGAATAAACATCCATTTTATCTGGGAGATAAATGTGTATACTACCACATTCTTTTTTAAAATTTCCAAGATCTTTGGGAAAAATATTTAATCTTTAAAATGAAAAATATGTAAAAATCTTCAAACTAACAGGTTGACTCCAAGGTGATGCAAAATATGTAGTAATTCTATAAAAATTTTTACCAGGACACACCTGTTGAAGAGGTGTCCAATCAAAGGTAATATAACCTTGCTCAATTGTTCCTACAAAAATGATTATATTAACAAAAAAATATTATAGCATGCAGGATTTGAGACCATATAATATAGAACTTTATATTAATTGGAGTTTTCCCACATTCAAAAAGCTAGCTAGATTTTACTTAACTCTTACTATATACCCAATTTGTGTTAAATGCTTATCATTACCTTGTTTCTATTTTTTTAATTAAAGTTTATTGGGGTGGCAATTGTTAGTAAAGTTACATAGATTTCAGGTGTCCAATTCTGTAACACATTATCTATATCTCACGTTGTGTATTCATCACTCAGAGTCAGTTCTTTTTTACGAACAACAACCTATAGTGAAAGGAGTATATTATCATCCTTTTACAAAAGAAAAAACACAAAACACTAAGGAAATGAAAGATTAATAAACTTGCTCAAATGTCATGTGGTTTTAATAGCTACTTTGCCATGGAAGAAATATTTGAACTAGGCTGATTCCCAGGCTAAGCATGTAAATGACTCTGAGAGCTTAGACTTGATGTGTTAGGCAGAAAAGAATCATTGAAAATCTCTGAAAAGACAACTAGCAATGAGGAAAAGACTGCTCTGGAAGGTTAATGTGCAGAAAAAAACTGAGAGAGAAAAACAGACAGAGAGAGAGAGATATACATCTTGGGGTCAGGTCGGGCATTACCAAGGCTGTGTAATGAAGCAGGATTGAGGGGATACTGAAATCTCATAACACTTTATACCCCTATGAGATTTTAATAGCATCTCCTCACAACATATGGCACAGATGTATTGTTATCCTCACTTTATGGATAAGAAACTAAAGCTTTCATAAGATCCAATGATCGTTCAAGGCTGACAGCTAGTAAGAGGTGAAGCTGGGGTTTAAAGCCAGGCCTGTCTGATTCTAGGGCCTATGTAAACACCAGGCAATATTGATCCATTTTATGTATATAAACTGTTCTGAGCCTTACAACATCCTTATGAAGCACACTGAGATTTGGAGAGGCTAAGCGATAATCCAATAATTGAGATTCAAACCCAGGCTTGTTTAGGATGATGGATAAAGTTATATAAAATATGCAAGTGAACTACCTTAAAGGAAATGGTTGAGCCAAGAAAGGATCTAGCCTTCTGCTTCATGAAAAATCAGTTGCAGTTCTAAGACCAAAAGTCCCTTTAAGGTGGTTTTAATATTGAAAGAGTTGTTTTCATTTTTTTTATTTTTTCCCCCACTAAGACAATTTTTATAATTTGGAAGTTCTCAGCTACTGTTTATTGTTGAGTGCACCAAGGGTAGAATTTCTAATATAAGGGACTTAATCAGCATTGGATCTTGTGTGTGTCTGTGTGTGCGTGTGTGTGTGTTTCAAATAAGGGGAAAATGCTATAAAAACTACTGTATTTCTCATAATTTTTTATGAATTATAGTTAGGACTTCTATCTAAGAAGCTGAGCTGTCAAAACCATCTTAGTTCAGACTGTACACATATGTGCTCTCCTTCATACGCTGAAAAGTACGATAACCACTTCATGTTATAGAGCAAGACTCAGCATCAGTTTTGATGGGTTCACATAGGAGATAAAAAGAGGTGGGAGCTGAGATTAGATAAGGGTAAAACAAATTATTAGAAAAAGGAAAAAATGACAACACTTCTGCTTCTTGGAAGTTGGTGCTTGACAACTTAGGCCTTTCTTCCTTTTATTTGTTTTTTTCCTGGATTTGGAGGTTGCATGTCAGTTTGTTCCAGCACACCATGCTGTGGCTGAAAGACTGACATGTCCTTCCCTCAGATAATGATGGGTTTTGGCTTCCTGCTTACTAACGGCTGCAGGCTCAATTTAGAATCTGACCCCAACACTTGACTCCAAGTTTCCTTGATTTCCTTTTTCCCAGAACACTAGAGATTTTTGTTGTTATTCCTTAACTCACATTTCAAATAGTGTATTGTAAGGTTAACCAGTTTTAACTCATTAATTTTAAGTCCTGTAGAACATTGCAGAATGGCTATAAAACTGCACATGTATAAAACTTCTTGAAATGCTTTCCATAAATCAGCAGTTCTTCTAAATTTCTATCATGCATGGGAAATACTGTCAAGTCATTCCCAGCTCTTCTCAGAACTGCAGCAGATATCACAATGGATCCTGACACTGGTTCTCTTGAGCTTGAACTTGGCAGTCATGTCCAAGTGGCTAATTCTATTTATTTATTATAGTCTATTTATTATGCTTGCTCTAAGTTCATGCGAAAATATCCAACTCAAATAATAGACATGACATACTAAACTGAAAAAAACCTCAAGTTCTAAAATCTTGGGGGAAGGGTTAGCTCTACAACTAGAATCATAGAATCAGTAACTTCTATATCAGCCGTAGCCTTTCTCTTCATGCCAAAGACAAAGAGTCCTGATGCAAAATTACCCATAGATACATGGGTTTATTTCTGGACTCTCACATCTATTGCATTGATTTATGTAACTGTCCTTATGCAAGAACTGCACTTTTTTTTTTTTTTATTACAGTAGCTTTTCAATGATTTGAAATTGGGCATTGTGAAACCACCTCTCCCAATTTGTTCATTTTTCAAAGGTCATTTTAGCTATTTTGGGCCCCTTGTCTGTCTATATAAATTATAGAATCAGCTTGTTAATTTCTATATAAAAGCACGCTAGGATTTGATAGTGACTACATTGTGGGTTTTCCTTATCATAGATTGCTATATATGATCTGCAATTTTTAACAGTACATTTTTGCATTCATCTCCACGAGATATGTTGGCCTGCAGCATCATTTTCTTGATTCTGTCAGGTTTTGGTATAACACTCATGCAAGCATCATAAAACTTACCTACCTCTTCTATTTTCTGACATTGTACAATGTCAAAAGATTGACAATATTTCCTATTTTAAATGTTTATTAAAATTTACTAAAAAAATCATATGGTCTCAGAGTTTTTTTAGATAAACTTTGACATCAGATTCAAAACATTAATACATAAGGGGAGCATTCCAATTTTTTAAAATTAAATTTATTGGGGTGACATTGGTGAGTAAAATTATGTTTCAAATATATAATTCTATAATACATCATCTATATATTGCATTGTGTGTTCACCACCCAAAGTCAATTCTCCTTCTGTAACCATTTTTGACCCCCTTTACCTGTTCTACCAAGCCCCCTCCACCCCACCTCCCGCCCCCGGCTTTACCCTCTGGTAACCACAAACCCACTGTCTGTATCTGTACTTTTTTGTTTGTTTTTTTTGTTTGTTTATTGCTTTCAGTTTTATATGTACCACTTATGAGTGAAATCATATGGTTCTCGACTTTTTTCCTTCAATAGATGACTGGATAAAGATATGTTATATATATATACAATGGAATATCACTCAGCCATAAGAAAAGATGAAGCACATGGATGGATCCTGAGACTACCATGCTAAGCAAATTAAGTCAGAAAAGTTGAGTATCAATGTTCTATTTCATCTTGATTTTGTAAGTTATATTTTTCAAGGAATTTGTCTGATGCATTTGAGTTTGAATGAATCAGCATAAAGTTTTCTTTTTGTATTCTCTTACTACTCTTTTCATATCTCTACGCTCTGTAGTGATGCACCATGTAATTCCAGAAGCTGATAATTTATGTATTGAACATTGCATCAATGCTTCTACAGCTTTTATTAATTTAGTTTAGTAATAAAAATGCCTGGCTTTGTTAATTTTCTCTATTGTTAATCTGTTTTTTTAATTCATCTTTATTATCTTTATTATCTTTATTATTTCCTTTCTTCTACTAATTTGGCTTTAATTAGCTAATTTTCTAGAACCTCACTGGGGAAGTTTAAATAACTAATTTCAAATGTTTCTTCTTTTTTAATAGCAGTAATATTTTTAAATTTCTTCTAAATACTAGTTTATCAGCATCTCTAACATTTTGATATGTTATTTTTCATTTAGTTCAAAATATTTTCAAACTATTGATTATTGAGACGTATTATTTAATTCTCGATTATCTGAGGCTTTTATATTTATTTTGTTTTTGTTTATCTCTAATTTAATTCTAAGTGATCATGCTCTGTATATTTTCAAATTTTGAAATTAAATCTAAAATACATCATTGTCTATTTCATGAGAAAAAGGATACTGTCTTACAAATGCACAATACTTTTATCAAAATCTACAGCTGATACTGACACAATATTATCTAAACTTAAGACCATATTTCTATGTTACCAATTATCATACTAGTGTCCTGTAAAAACAAACAAACAAACAAACAAAACTGGATGCAGTTTCCATCTAGAATCACATATGGTATTTGTTTGTTTGGCACTTCACATGACTAAATTCAAATTACACATATTAGGTAAGGAATACCACAAAAGTGATGTTATCTCTTTCTCAGTGCATCCCATCAGCAGGAATATGTTAGCTTCTCCAGGCCTATTTCAATTGCCACTCTGGTAATAAAGCCCTTTTTTAATCTCTCTATTTTTTCCCCTGAACTATCATACCATCTGAATATTTTTATAATAATTATTACTTAATAATATTATTCAATCAACCATGAAGCCCTGTGTGCTTAGAGAGGCAGAATGTATAGAACTAGCGGTTAGAGAATGTGGCCTAAAGTCAAATTTCCTCTGTACAATCTGCAGACTAACACTTCTACCTATATAATCTTGGCTGCTCCATCACTTCTCTGTGCCTCACAGAGGTTACTTAACATATAATCTTATGTCTATTGTAAGAATTAAGCAACAAAACAAAACAAAACAAAAAATCTTGCAAAGAAGTTAACACAATACCTGAAACAGAGTAAGTGCTTAATAAAAATGAACTATCATTTTATGATGACTCTGCCTTCTTAATACTATACTTACATGCTTTATCTTTAATGTTACTTTCTCTCTTCCCTGTTCTCCTATTCTGACTGCCTTATTTGATGTCACCTTCTCAGCACAGTTTCCAAAACCACTTGCTGCCCAATTATACTCTAATTTTACTGTTACATTGGTCTTTCCAAGTACAAATCTCACCCTGCTTCTCAAGTAGTCTCTTGTTTAAAAGTGTTTAGAACATCTGCATGGCTCATAGGATAAAGTTAAATTTCTTCAGCATGACAAGTAATTCTTACTATTTTCACTTTGCTTTTGTTCTGCAATTATATCACTGTTGCCAGATTCCTGAATTTTCTATGATGTTTCACAAGACTTGTCTTTGCTGATGGCTCTACTTTTTTCTGCCCAGCTATTGGAGAGGCTCATTCTCTACTCCTCCCTCCTACTAAATCCAATGGGAGAATCCGACCCACATTCTAAGTTTCACATGATATTACTAATAATTTATTTTTAACTATGTCAAGCCAATCACTTTTTCATGTTTGCATGCCATACCATATCCCGACTGCTAAAAGAGAACCTGTAACTACTGTTTACTTATCTATCCACCTTTATTAGCCAGTCATACACATGAAGATGAAAACTATGTCCTATTTGACTTTGTATATCTGATCCTTAGTATGATTAACATGGTGGTTTGACCTGAATGCTTATTAAGTGTTTTTGAATAAATAAGTAAATATTATAGTTAATGATGTTATCATATTTTTTGGTCAGTATGGACTCAAGAAAGTTGATTTTCCTTTGACGAGGGCATGCTTGATGATATCTTCACTTAGAGACTCAGGTCATTGAGGTCCCTAGACCTGGAATACCATTGATTATGACAGAAGAAGAGGAAGCATTGTAAAATATACATGAAAATTTAAAGGTTGCCACTGGAAGTAATAGCCATCACTGCTCCTCACATGTCACTAGAATGGTTTAATTCTACTATGTAAAGTAAGAGAACTAGACTGCTATGGAAGAGAATTATTCACCATAAAATCATCATCTATCACATCCGATTGTGAACTCCTTAAGGGCATAAAATATATTTCATGAATCTGTGGATAATTTTTTAAATGTTGCCCATAACATTTATGGAGTAAATATTTTTACTGAGTTTTAGTGAGTTAATAAATGATCTCATAGTGATCTTTTTTTTTTTCATATTGATCTTAAACAGCAATGCAAATAATGATGGCAATTTCAAACAAAAAATATATCCATAAAATATATTTGTTCAGAAGACTTCATTTAACTAAAATGTTTGTTGACTCACTTACATTTCCCATTTTAAAAATTCTTACAAGTTTCAAACCAGAAAACATTAATTATATTATATTGAGCCTCTACCCTAGAGTGTAATAAAAATAATCCTTGGGATTTTGCCCAAACACTCTCTGTTACTATTCTATCCTTAAATAGTTTAACTTGCTATGGTAGAACACTATCATCTACAGACATCAATCATGTGTGGGGTGCTTTAATAGCACTTATGTTTTTCTATGAGAAATTAAGCGTCATGTTTTCACACTACACTAATTATCTCCAGTGCATATGTTTTAATCTTTTCTATCCTCACTGAACACAAACCTTCCTCTGATCTAATGTAACATTTGTGCATTCAATTACATATCTGTAGAAAACTTACTGCTACTGAATCCCCACTCAGGAATCCTTCCACAGGTCATCAGGTTTATATTGTTGGCCCCAATGAATGAGTCATAAGTGGGTAGAACCTTACTGAAAGTGGTATGAGAAATATTTCAAAGCATTAGCCTAAACATTGATGATGTTTAACTCAATGATGATGTTGTGACAAGGATCTTTTTTATTTCAAAATCACAAAGAACTTCAAGTTATTCAGAGGATGAAAGGTACAATAAAAGAAGAAAATTATAAGATTTTCCCCACATGCCATATGTGAATATCCTACATTAAAATACAGAAATGCAAAGAGAACAAGCATCTAAACATTTTTTCCCAATGTACAGTGTCCTGTGAGAGTCTCTTCCCTCTGATATTTTATTTCAGTGATTTAAAATTAAAATGCCATACCTGTTACATAATTGCTGATTCTGTTACCTAAGTAATCAGGCTATATATACAAACAGTGATAACATAAATGATATTATAATTTTTGTCTCTTTGTAAGTTTACTTTTAAGAATTTGGAGATAACTTATAGGTAGTTCAATCCAGGGAAAATATGAATCATAAAAAGTTCTTCATTGTTTTCCAAAAGTGTCCTCTTCTCCATTTAACATAAGGTCCTCCTTTCCCTTCTGGGGTTTTGAACTCTGCTCAGCTCCCATTCAAAATGGGAGAGTAATAGCATAAGCCAAAAAATATGCTTGAAAAAAGAGACATATATAAAATCCATGTCTCAATATTCTGAGAATAGATATTATTTTTAAGCAAAATATGACATTCAGAAAAACTGACCTTAGTAGTCCCAAAGTAACATTTTAATTAACATTACACAGAATATATTCTCCAAATACAATTTATTAAAACTAAAAACCACAAGTAAAAATATCTATTTGCAAACCTTAATATATTGGAAATGATAAATAGTATTAATCAGTATCTCTTAGGTAAAATCAAACTATAACAGAGATTACAATATGATTAGAATTAAATATTAAGGGAAACCTCTTCAGGCCCAAATCTGTGAGAATGAACAGAATTAAATTGTTACATTATACATCCCATAAAAATTTTACTCTTTTGTATACATTTATCAGCGAATAAATTATTCAAAAAATTAATGAAGAATTAAGTACTCTTTTTCTACAGCAACTGGACAAATGTCAAAATCAAGGAAGAAGACAATAGTAAAAGAAAGGATGAACACAAATAAATAAATAAATAAATAAATAAATAAATAAATAAATAAATAAATAAACAAATGTATCATTTAAAAGAGACAAATAATAAACCAGACCTGGGTTTTTGAAAAATAAAATAATTAATAACCAATAATATAGAAAAGTCTCATTAAAACTGATCAAGATAAAATATAAAACATGGAATAAGTGAACACAGAAAAAAAAAAAAAAGGACAAATCCAGAGCTAACAGTTTGACGAATAAAATGTTACCAACTACATACTAGTAAATTTGGTAATACATGGCCAATGAACAAATTTCTGGAAGAGAATAAAAAATGCTATGATTGTTTATGAAGAATTGAGACCTTTTAAAAAGGCCAATAATCTTTACAGAATTTGAAATAATCAAAGAATGCCTCTCTACGGCAAAAGTAACATACAGATAATTTTTTCAAGGGTGTTTTCTCAAACAGCCAAGAAATACAAGCTCTATATTGTAGAGGGTATTTCACAGTATAAAAAAGAAAGATGAAAAGTTGATCCATTTATTTTATAAGACTCAAAAATAAAATTATAAGCCAATAATTTTCATGATTATGGATGTAGACATCGTAAATGAAGAGTATGTATAATATCTATCTGCATAACGTATCAGGATCAAAATAGTTTCATACCAGAAATACAAAAATGGCTCAGTATCAGAGAATCTATCAATAGAAATCACATTAATGACGTAAAGGATAGCATCTTATGATTATGTAATATTTTCCAGAAAAAATACACGATAATAGTATTTACCTCTTTATGACAACTTTCAGGAAACTGAAAAAATAAGAAAATTCAATAAACTGCTAAAATAATTGATAAAGCAAAAACCCGAATGCTAATGGAGAAATTAAACTCATTTCCATTAGCATGCAGGAATACTATAGTCTGAATGTTTGTGTTCCCCTCAAATGCCTGTGTGAAAATCCTAACCCCTACAGGAGATGGTATTAGCAGGTACGGCCTTTGGGAGGTGTTTAAGTCATGAGACTGAAACTTTATAGAAGAGGCTCCAGAGAGATTCCTGGCCCCTTTCACCCCTTTCCCTGTGAAGACACAGAGAAACATGTCTGATGGCCCTCACAAAGATGGCCCTCACCTGATCATGCTGATACCCTGCTTCAGGTGTCCCTGTCCCAGAACTATGAGCAACAAATTTCTGCTTTTTAAAAGCTATTCAGTCTGTGGCATTTTGCTACAGCGGTCTGAAATGGACTAAGACGGGATATGACAGAAAGGGCCACTTAATACAGAATTCTACTGTACAAACACGAATGGCAAACTTACATAGTAAACATGTTACTCTTACCCGAAATAACCTACAAATTCAGTGCAATACCTATAAAACTCCCGGTGTTCTTTTAAAAATCAACTCAATAAAGGCAATTCATGAAGAAATAATGTCTATAAAGACCTAAGTCGAGTTTGAAAAAGACGGACATAGAGGAAGGAAGGACATATTATATTAAATATTCAAACTCATTTCAACACAACTGCATTTTTTGAAAGACATGTGCTATTGGCTGAAGAACAGAAAAGTAAAATAACAAAACAGATAGATGTTAAATGGAAGTCTGAAATATGATAATGGTAACCCACAAACTATGTGGAACTAATATATTGATCAGTAGATGACATTAGAGAAAAACTGTATTGCATCTTTACTCTATGCCATGTGAAAAAATAAGGTAGTTTATTATTTTATACTGTTTATATACTCTAGTTCCAATAGATTGATGAAAACCAAGACCCTTTAGGGATGAATTAAAGCCAGAAAATTACTAAAGCACAAAAGTGGGGGGAAATAACTACTAGAAACAAAAGTGGGAGATTGCATTTTTCACCAAAGAGAAATGACTTTTTAAAAGAACATTCAAAAACCACAAAGCAAAAAGCAAAATGCTGATGTATATCACTACAAAATAATTAGGGATTTCAGTTAAATCTAAAGGCATGATAGACAAAGTCAACATAGAACACTGACTTGAAAAAAAATATTTGCAGGACTAAACCAACAAAGGATTCATATCTATTAAAATGAATTATATCAAACTGCCATCTGAATTAGAATGCACTCAACAACCACAAAAAAAGACAAAAATTATAAAGCAGCATAACATCAAGTATTGGCTAGGATGTGCAGAGGCACAAATCAAAGTCTAGTTGGCTAAAAAGAGATTATATTGGTAAAGCTATTTTGGAGAGTATTATTGAAATCCAGGATGCATATACAAAAGGAATCAGAGATCTGTCTCCCAGGTACAAATTCTAGAAAAATCCTGCAAAAGCATATTGAAATACAGATAAAATTATACCATCAAGACAGTGTTTGTGATAGCAGAGAGTTTGAAGCAACTTAGATTTCCATGAATAGGAAATGGATAAATAAATAATTATGGTAGATACACACTATGACATGTTTCTGTAAAATGCATCAGTAAAAACAATAAAGAAGAGGTACACACAACAGTATCAACAGAGCTTAAAAATAAAGAGCTGAATGATCAAAAACACATAATCACAAATGACACTACCTAGTATACAAGGATGGGCTCCTATGTAAGCCATATTTGCAAACCTTTGTGGGTAATTCTCAGTCTGTGTCTTGGAGTAGCTTTAGTTGTAGTCACCAGATTGGCATGATCCTGCTCAAGCTCCGGTTTGCTCCTAGAACTATCAGAAAGCTATCCCTAAAGGATCCAAGGCTACAGACTGACTAACCAATGTATCCTGGCCCCCAGGCCAGGTGGGTCTACAGGACTTCCAGACTTACAAAAAAGTTTCAACAACAATGGCCATTCCTCAGAATAACCCTGCAACCACAGGGAGAAGGCTTCACACATTTCTGTAGCTCCATGCATTGAGGGATGCTCTAAACAATACTCAGATTCATCTAAAAATTTCTCAATACGTTCAAAAAGCTATACTAAAATCTCACCAAATTAATTATTTTAATAGAATCTAACCAACTGGATCCTTTATGGACAAATGAAATTAGCTGGAAGTCCCAGTATTCTGAGGCTAACTAAAGTTCTCTTCCGCCATCTAGTGACAAATTTGGAGAATGCAGACTTAAATTGATAATGGTAGTGAAATACAGACTATGATAAACATGATGCTTTAAAAGTTCAACCCAGAAGGATACAGTCAGACGTGTTGCACTAATTTTGTCTCTAAAATACAAAGTAAAAATCACTTCTCAGGAAATGTTTGCCTAACAATAAATACCAGAAATTGAGTACAATAAATCACTGCAATTCCTGTGGGTATCACAAAGTGCTGGTTTAGTGGAAAAAAAAAATCTGGAAGCCCAATGTAATGCATATGCTTTCTTTTCACCATATCATTCATATATATATATATTTTTTTTTCTTATTTTGACTTTCTTTTATCTTTTATAAAATAAAGTCTTGCTGAGGATGAGCTCTGTACACAGCAGTTTAGTTGACTATTTTCAAATAAGCTAAATCTAGAGCTCTCTCAGCAATATTTTTATTGTTCTTGTCAATTCTTCCATATCTTCTGAACCACTATGAAAATAGTCTTAGCTCAGAACTTAACCTGTGTCCAAATGGTCACTCTACTAAGTGGTGTCCTTTAATCTTATATGTCCTTTTTATTGAATAATGAATAACGTTCACTAACATTAATATGGAAAGATAGTTATCACAACCTTTTTTGTAATTATAAAAAAACCTAAAAGCTAAATAATAATCAGTAGCTCTTAAATAAATTACAATTTCCATATAATTAATAAAATCATAGAAATGTATATTTTTATGTAACATGGGGTAATTATCTCTCCATATACAGGATGGGCTGCTATACAAATCAATTTTATGATATATAAAATATATGCATAGGAAATTATTTATGTCAAATATATGTATGAACCTATATAATATGTAAACTATGTGAAATATGTAACTGAGTGCTGTACATTAAAATAATAAAGGAAAAAAAAAACATACAATAATTTTAATACATTTATTCTCTCTAATCTGTGTTATTATGAGTAATTTTAGATTTATTTACATTTATAGTTTTTAATAACGTATATATTACTTCTAGAATTGAAAAAAAAATAGAGCTTAGATGCCATCTTTTGCAATCAACCTATTTTATAGGAGATGAAAATTAAGGCCCAATGTAATACAGGCAATTATTGACACAGCCAATCCTTGAATTCAGGTCTAAAGACCCCAGTGCTCCGAGGGTTTTCTATGGTCAAATTCAGGGTGTGAAACCCAAAATTAAGATGTATGACTCTGCATCCATTTACAATTTGACTTGATTTTTCCTGAAATAGTAACAATTGTTGCTCATTTCTGCATCCAGCAGCTGCTTTTCAGAGGATGGAATAAAAATTGTAACTCACAACCTTTCATAAGGCCACCAGTCATCAGACACTGACACCTCTTAGAATTCACACAATCTTAAATCAAACACAGTTACCTGGAAGGAAAAGCTCCTTAGAGACTTCCTGACTTCCCTCTAGCTTAGAGATCCATATTTCTTAATCATCTGAGGCACTGTTAAAAGGAGAGTGCAAAATAACTGAAATTTCACTTGCTGCTTTCAATGTATTATTTATGAAAGAGAATGCCATTTGAAAAAAAGTGAATCAGAAATCTGAATACTTTAATATAGATATCTTTGTTAAAATTTTTAAATATTTTCCCTTTTTAACCATTATTAAATTGAGAACTATGAAATGAACTGATAGGGCTAGAAGGACTGGGAGAAGAAACACGTACAAAGACTATTTAGCATTCTTTGCCTAACAAAGGAAATCTCTGTTTCAGTACTTTACGCGACAGGTTCTAAATGTATGCTGGTGTTTCTGCTCCATATTTTCATGGGTACCTCTATTTTGATATAAAATGCTCTCTTAGGCTAAGATTCTAAATCTTAGAATTGAGAGACCCTACAAGACATAGCCCGTTCTCAATCTCTAGTTAAAGGGAAGTAATATAATAACATTTTGCAGATTACATAATTTAAGTCTATAAAGATCAAGTAAATTACTCAATGTATCAAAAATACTAAGTGAAGAGAGGGGAACCAGAACCGATGCCTTCTGCCAAATTATTTTTATATATTATATTTTTTATATATGCTGTACAATGTTTTAAAAATTATACAACTTCAAAACCCAGAGTAGAATATTGGTAACAAAGAATGAGTTTAAGAAGGATGGAGAGAAAATGTAAATAAATAAATAAATATTCAGGTTCCACTTTTTCTTTAAATATGTTTTTTATGTTATGCAATTATAATAGCATGTTCTAGTCAAGACAGTAGCAAGTATAAGTATAGCATAGTAAAGCATTCTTAATTTTTTAATTGTGTCCAGGCTTATAGAAGGAATATTACTGAGATGGGTGAGAAAGCAGTAAAAGCTAGATTTGCAAAAATATTGGGACCTAAAAAGTGACTCATATGGTCATATTCCTGATGCCAGGAACCTGAAGAAATTAGGCGAAAAATGGAAGAGCTAACTGGATTAACAAAGACTGACTGTGGTAAAAGGTATTAAATTTTTCCAGTAGATACTGCATTTATCAATTCTTTGTAACAAAAATGAGAAAGATGCATTTTCTAATTAAGACATATTAATAAAAACTATTACTATATGCTATTACTATTACTATATGTATCATGTATACATTCTATAGTCTGTGAGGATATTGTATGTCCTCCAATATTGGTTTAGCATATACTACATGTCACCTACTGTGCCAGTCATATTATTTTCCATGAAAAAAATAATAATATAAAGAGGTAAACAAAACAGGCTGTGCTATGGCATTTAGATTCTAAAC
Source organism: Rhinolophus hipposideros (assembly GCF_964194185.1). Classification (NCBI taxonomy): domain Eukaryota; kingdom Metazoa; phylum Chordata; class Mammalia; order Chiroptera; family Rhinolophidae; genus Rhinolophus; species Rhinolophus hipposideros. Next base: position 35,745,831 of record NC_138061.1, on the reverse strand, counting down.
AGAGACATATTAAACTATTACTCACACACGTGAGTATTTAACAAAAAATAAGTACTCTGAAGGAAACTGCTTACTATGAGAGAGTAGATTCCAGAAAGCAATTTAGATTTATGAGTAAGAGTAGGCACAGAAACATTGAGAAGAAATTGGCTTGTAAAGTGTGTGTGTGTGTGTGTGTGTGTGTGTGTGTGTCTGCATGTGCATGCATGCGACAGGGTGGATTGGAATACTTCAAGCAGAGATAACATTCTGTGAGGATGCCTAGTTCAAGGCACTGAGACATTATTTGCAACGGGAAATTAGCTGGAATTCCCAGTCTTCTGAGGCTAAAATGATAGACAGAGACCAGAGTGTGTTAGACCTTGCAGACCACGTTTAAACTTCTGTAAGGTATCCCGATTAAAAAGAAATGTATTGAAATATATTTTTTAAAGAAGGGTTTTCTAATCCATAGTACAGGTAATTGTAGAAGTGTGCATACAGGCTTATCTTAGAGCAGAATCAAATTCTTTGATGAGAGTGCACTTCAGTAAGAAGTTTGAAAAATGAGCAGTCACCTCCAACTTCACTCAAGAGAAGGGAATCAACCCAAACCCAAGACACATGTTGCCACCAGCAGACACAGAACCTGCCCCAGGTATCTTTCACTCCCTGGTTGTATTAGTGATTGTACTGCTGTTCTGCTCAATGTATCCTAGAGATTTTTGCATTTAAAAAATTGCATTGTTAATAAACATTATACATGATCATAATTTTCAAAAAGTCTTTAATTATGATTATCTTTCCCCAGAGCCTGTTTGATAGTTTCCTCCATTCCAACCTAACACTCCTCCCTTGAGTTTCAAAATAGTGTAATCTTTTATTCTTTTTCAGAAAAACACTGAAAATCCAAGTGCACAAACACACACACACACACATACACACACACACACAAACCTTCAAAGGTTTTTCAAATGAGATAGGAAAAATTATTCCTGGAAACAGCAAAATATTTGGAGGTTCCTACAACTATATCTTGTAAGAGTTGAATTTTGACAGTTGAAAAAAAATTGCTCCATCATTTGATTCCATGAAAAATAAAATACAAAATAATTTCTATTTCCTCACCCAGGGCACACAACAGTAAAACTTTAAAATACGGTTTGCTTTATTAGGCTAGAACATTATAAAATATATTGTAGACATATACATAGAAGGGTGGATAATACGATGTTGTATGGTGATTAGGAAACTACTTTTGAGACACTTCTTTAGCTATGAGTAGGATAACAACTTTCTGTTTGTTTTTGCTTTTAAATTTCATGCTTTTCTTTTTTTTTTTTACTTAAAGTATAATAGACACTTATTTTGATTCACCCAAGAAATTACCAGTTTACTTCCAAAGTCTTGGCATAATTATTAATAAATACTTAATTCTCCAAAGTTACCCAGTTTAGACTATAAATTGTATGCTTCTTATAATAGTGAATTATATGTGTCAACTTATTTAGGATATATATATATATATATATATATATATATAGGCATAGATGACAAATGACATATTGGTTCTCTGAGAACTCTGACATATTTTTCATAGTTACAAGCATATGAACATTTGAATAATGATAATAATAACACTAATTATAACTGGAACTACTAACGGATGATTCCTAGTTGCCAAAATTTTAATTCATAAAATAATGAAAATAATTTCTACCTCATAGTATGTTTATTATGGGTGTTAAATGGAATCCGGTTTGTGTCTTACCATTTCATACCAAAAAAAAGTTATTTTTAGAAAAGCGTAAGTTAAAAATCGTTTTTCTCTGTATATGTTAAAGCCGATATATATTTCTCCTTGGGTCACATATTAACCGTTAGTTTATCTTCCTTATATGGGCTTCCCTCATAGGAAAGCCCATATAAGGCTTTAAGAAAAGACTGGCTCTTCTTACTTCTTGGGGACATACGTCGGTGCCTTCTGCCTAGGCTTATCCACCTTAGTTCTGAGGAGAGAGACCTCCATTCATGGATGTGACTGAGACGAGGGGAAGAGTGAGGACTGTTGAACAATTCCCTGGACATTTCCCTAGGAGTTCTATCCCCTTTGTTCTCCTTGGTTCTAAAAACATTAAGTGCTATACTCAGCCTTAAAAAGCTTGTCTCACAAGGGCCAGAGAGAACATTTCTCTCTTCAAAAGCTTCCAGAGGTACATTTTAGTTCCTAATGGAGTATGAACTAAGCATAGCAATAAAGTCCCCAGCTAAAAGCTCAAACTTAAGCCAGAAAAGTATGTCTTTAAAACATGCGTACTTAAGGCTATTTCTATCAAGTTTACTTTGTAGAAATTTAGCCACATGGTGAATTTAATCATAATTGGTCAATTTCATATAAAATATTTATTTTCAAAACAAGTGGCCATCCTCTACTCTGTGAAAAACACTTTAATACTAAGGAGTAAAAAATGCTCAAGTCATAGTTCTGACTCCAAGCCTTAAGTTCACATAGGACAGATAAAGATTGGTGAAAATTACTATGATATAAAATAAATCAAATGAATATCATAAAAATTATAAAGATACAACTTGGTACAGTTCAGTGAAAGAAGAGACTGATTCTGGCCGAAATAGTTCATTAAGGAGATGGTATTAAAGTTGTACCTTTAAAAAATGAGTGAATTTTAACATTTGACGATGAAGAAGAAAGGCATCACATATGGAGGGTACTTATAAGCAAATATTGGACTTGGGAAATGAAGACAACTTACGGGGAGAACTATAAGTTCAGTTTCACTTAGAACTTGGAGTATGAGGAAAGGAGGAGCAGGGCATAAGGATGGATTTAACTCTCCTGACATAGATTTGCAGGATAAGTTTCCAGGAGGTGACAAAAATCCATCCGAGTTTTTGTTTTTGTTTTTATTAGGGCTGATACTATTTGAGTGACTATGGAAAGGTAAATATGACCGTAGTGTTCTGAATGGCTTGGGTATGTAAGTCTTATTTAAAAAATAATCATCATTTTTTTATTATCAATGCGAGAGAAAAAAATACAGTAGTACCTCGGTTTTCAAACGTCTCTGTTGACAAACATTTCGGTTTATGAACACCATAAACCTGGAAGTATATGCTTTTATTTTCGAACACGCCTCTGAAGTTGAACATGTCACGCGACTTCTGCTGAGTGCAAGATTCTGAGGCCTAGGTGTGGGCTGCTTGCGAATGTTTCAGAACTCGGTCTTCCAAAACAGATTATGTTTGAAAATCGAGGTACCACTGTAATGTGAAATAGGGACATGTCAGTAGAATCATGGGAAGAAAAGTGCTTTTTGTAATGTCATATGAGTAGAGAGAGAATGAAAAGGATATGAAAAGAGAGAGAAGTTCAAAGATGATTACAGTAGTTCAAACCTCAATGACTGGAACAATCTCATCTGAAATAGGGCAGTCAGAACAATAAGGAGAGGTTAAGTTTTGTTCAGAAGGGGGGGTGCTTAGTATTGTACACTTTGAGTTTGAGATACTCGTGCAAGGAAATCCTAGACTATGTCTTCCAGGCTACTGCATTTCTATTCTTCACTTTTATCATTTTTATTATATAGACACCTCCAAATGATATTAAATAGTGAAAATGATAGGAAGATACTTGCCCCCTCTTTTAAAACAAGAAATGGTTTGTAAGTCATGATTTTCAACAAAGCTTGCTTTTGGTTCTTCTATAGTGAGTTGCTGTATTTTAGTGATTTTCCTTTTAGATTTACTTTATTTAGAAATATATGTATGTGTGGGTCTAGAGTTCTTGCAAGATGTCTTGATGAGGATATAAGACTTAATACATGAAAAATGGAGTACTGAACTTGAGACTAAAGGAGGTTAAATGAAGCAGAACGTGATTCCTGTATGGATATGATGGAGAGAAAAGAAAAGAAAGCCAAGGAAAGACACTTAATCACTGTATTTATAAAGTGGGAAGAAAACAAAACGTGGATGCAATGAGAAAAAATATTTTTAAAATAGGGTAGTGGATCAATAAATGTCTGGAAGAGAAAAACATTTATTTGCATATGATTAGATAAAAAGGTGAGTCATTTGGTTATTTTGTTAATCAATTATTTTGTTAATCAATTGTTTTATAATATGTTGTTTTATAAACATTTGTTTTATAAACATTACATTTTTATGAAAAAACAATTGTTTTATAAACATTACATTTTTATGAAAATAAATTCAAGTTTCTAAAAATCTTAAACTAGCTTTTTAGGAGGTATTACTCTCTTAAATATATTTTGTTTTTATTTTATATATGTTAAATTTCAAATATTTCATTATTTCTTGCTGAATTATAACTCCTAAATTAAAATTGTCTCTTCAGGTATTTATAGATATGTGAATGTGGAGAGAGGTTTGTCTCTTTTCTCTAATATGTATATTGTATTTTCATTACATTATCAAGAACTTTCTAAACAATGTTAAATATCAGTGGTAATGGTAAGATAATTCCCTCGTTTTTCCTTTTAATGGTTTGTAAGTCATCATTTGCTACAAACATTGCTATTGGTATTTTCCTAGTTGTCACTATATTTTACTAATATTTTCTAGACTTATTTCTAATGATTTTGTTAGGGATGGTTCCTTTTTTTTAATTCACTCAATATCTGTTGATATTATATTGCATTATATCTTTGTTGTATTATTTCATATTCATTATAATCATATTTTGATAGATTTTGGCATAGCTTCCCCATGAACACACTTCATGTTTTAGTGCAATAGTTCCCCCTATTCAGGAAATAGCATGGATAGTGTATCCTTACTGCTATAAAAAAAGGACAAAAGAACAGAATGTAGAAATCAATAAAATCAACACTTTGCTCCTGCATTTCAAAACTCTAAGCTCAAAAGACGCAGAGCATAAGCAATGATTTCAAAAAATAGATGGAGAAAAAAGCTATTTCGCTGGGTGGCTAAACTAGACTCTGGAATAAGGGAAGGAACAGATTTTTTAGTGCAACATTAAAGTCCCTGGGAAACATGTATGTACCTTACTTATCCTTGCCCCTGGGTCACTGTATATGTGTACGGGAAGGTCAGGGCGGCTAGAGGACTGCTGGACAGTGGAAAGCCAATAGGGGTTTATTACTATAGCAGAGGAAAAGTATGCCATATTTCTCAAAAAAATCTATGAATACATAGCCGGCTGCTTACATTTTCTTTTACAAAGGATTCCATAAACAAAAACAATAAACACATAATCATTTCAAAAAATATGCATATGAAAGAAGAGAAAGTCATATTATGAACACAAAAGTTATCTAGAATTTGAAGAGGCAAAGACAATAAACTTTTAAAATCACATTGTATACACATTTTAAAATCACATTTTAAAATCACATTAAAATCTATATAGTATTGTAGACCATTGTCACCCCAATAAATTTTCATTAAAAAAATTTAAAAAGACAGAGGACCTACATAAGCAACTGACAGAGGTGAAGTAAAAATGTACAATAAATATGCAAAAAAATGTACAACACTAAAAGTGAGATCAACATAAATTAAGCAATGTGAAATACTTTTTTTTAATCTACAGAATCAATACAGTTTAAAATATTAAAAAATAATAACAATAACGAGTTTTACTCCTGGAAGAATTGAAGGCTAGACACTTCAAGGGACTTCTGATAAAAAAATAAATAAATCCTGGTTAAAAAATATTTTTTAGGCATTGTTTGTTTCACAGTAATCTCTGAGAGCTCCTGTTTCTCCTGACCCAAAGTGAGCAGAAAATGGAGCAGGGGATATAAGCAACATTAAGGCTAGAAATACAGTAGTGGCTAAAGATAAACACATATCAATGTTGCAGTTAGAATATTGAACCGGATGTCAGCTACAAATGGCAGAATTTATACTGAGACTTTGATATCAGAATCTCTAAAGAGAGTTGATTTAATCCCAGATGTCTTGCAACTCAAATTCCGCTAAAGCAAACTTAAATTCTCTGTGAATAAAAACCATTCCCTATTTAGGCTCCTGAGATTCCACAGATTTAAATTAATCAAATATGAAGTTACAATAAAGCTCATTAAAAATTACAAAGAAACAAAGTATCATTAGTGTTAGCAGAGAGGTATAAAAGAGTAAGACTCACAGATATAACAAATTGAAACTATCTTAGATAGAATATATATATATTCTCTTCTTAGATAGAATATATATATATTTAAATATATATATATATATATATATATATATATATATATATTTAAAGAATATAAAATATTTATAAACTAAAGGTGGAATAATCACCAAATAAAAGACTATGACAAACATAGGTATATATGAAAAAAATGAACACCTAAACATAAAAATACAATGTATGAAATATAATAAAACTTAGTGAATAGGTTATCCATTACCCCAAACACCCTGTAAGACCGAATTATAAACCACAAGAGAGAGAGAAAAAACTTAGAGTTAATCATAGAAAGACAAAGAGATGGAAACTAGAAAAGAACGGAGACTATGAGATAAAAGGGGTAAAATGAGAAAATGGTACAGTCCTAAAAGGTTTCCACAATAGTTCTTAGGAAACCTGGAGAAAGCAATGGCCCATCCTAAGTATAGACAATAGAGATACCGTGGCAGGTGGTGGAGCAGAGGAATAAAAAAGCTCACAGATAGGACATGCCAGAAAAGACACCCCACATATAGATGTCTATTACCCACAGGAGGGTTCACCTAACACGCTGATTACCAAAGCAAGAAGGAATATTGTGAGAAAGGCAGCTTCAGCACTGACCAATGGTGCTTATCTTCTCCAGGTCAGGACTAAGGCTAGGAAATCACTGCACCGAAGTTGGCTCGAAGATTAACTGAAAGGATGAGAAATTAATGAAATAATAGAGGCCTGGCGGCAACATTTAAGCATTATAAGAAAGTCAAATACAATTATCACAATGAGTGACAGGATTCCAGCAGGGATCAGGGAAGGACCCTTGACCCACAGAGATCTCTACAGATGGGTACTAGAATATGGCATTTCTATGGGCAAGATTGATGTCCAGCCCACAAGGGTGTTTTTAATCTAGACATCCAAAAGAAATGAAGATGACATAATCAGGTTGCTGAGGGAAGCTACTCCAATAAACAGTCACAATCTCTTGCTCTTTGGTTTCTTCACTGGAGGAATAAGAGATACAATAATAGGGAAAGTCAAGTGGAAGCCTCTGCAGCCAAGACAAGGGAAAAAGAAATCTTATCCTGGAAAGAGCTACAGACTTTAGCATTACACTCAAACAACTAAAGAAATCAGGGGTGGTGATCCTCATTATATCCTTACTTAATTTAGCATTCTTGTCCCTACAAAAGTCAGACGGGTCCTAGAGGGTATCAGTGACCTTCTGCAAACTTAACCAAGTGGTAACCCTATTGCCCCACATACTCATGTGATAATTTATTGAAATATATGAATACTACCTTATGTACATGATATGTGGCCACTGATCTAGCAAATGCAACCCTTTGTCTCTCTATCACAAATTCAAACCAAAACAGTGTGCATTCACTCATGAAGGATAAAAGTAGACATCTATGGCCATTTCCTAGGCCTTTGTTATTTTCCCAACCTCTGATAATAGAAGCTAAAGGGACCTAGATTATTTGGCCATGCAACAGAATATCATAACTTCTTCACTAAAAGTATAACATTATGTTAATCAAATCAGATGAGCCAACGGTGGAAAATACATTGGAGGCCTTATATACACATGGGTACTTCAGAGAATGAGGAAAAATCTCGTGAAGATTCCTGGTCTCATATTTGTGCCACATTTAGAAGCACAGTTGTTCAGGGCATGCTGGTATACCTTCTCCTAGGTAAAGGATAAAATATTCCTAAATATTTTTAGGGAGAACAATATTTGTAAGCCTCTTTAAGTTCATAAGCAGTAATTAATGGAAATGTTAATCAGACCCATATATAACGTAATACACACACATACAAAAAGAAAGGAAGGAAGGAAGGAAGGAAGGAGGGAGGGAGGGAGGGAGGGAGGGAGGGAGGGAGGGAGGGAGGGAGGGAGGGAGGGAGGAGAGAGAAGAAGAAAGAAAGAAAGAAAGAAAGAAAGAAAGAAAGAAAGAAAGAAAGAAAGAAAGAAAGAAAGAAAGAAAGAAAGAAAGAAAGAAAGAAAGAAAGAAAGAAAGAAAGAAAGAAAGAAAGAAAGAAAGAAAGAAAGAAAGAAAGAAAGAAAGAAAAGAAAGAAAAAGCTGCCAGATTTGAATGTGGCCAGAAAAGGAAAGAATTTGGCTACAGATCCAGGCTGTGGCGTAAGCAGTCCACCTGGGCCATATGAGTTGGCAGACTTATGGTATTTGTGGTGAGGGAAAAACAAAAAACACTCTGGAGTTCATAAGTGCAAATAGAGGACCACAACATAGATGCCTATGGTCTTGTAGTTAGTCCATGACATTTACCTCAGAGAATTAAACACTTTTCAAAAGGCAGCCTTTGGTGTGCTATTATTAGGTCCTAGTAGAGACAAAGAGATCAAGAGGCAGTGTGGCTAAAACTGCCCATTATAAGCTGGGTTCTGTCAGACCCACTAAGACATAAGGCTGGGCAGTCCCAGCACTAATCCATTGCAAGATGTAGGTCGTAAATCCACGTACAAGTAAGTAGTACACACTCTCATGTCATCTGTCACTACTACACAGGCGCCTCTCCCTCAGCTCTCAGTATTGCTATATGGGAAGTTTCTTATCACCCGCTGATGGAGGAAGGCTCATCCACAGTTAGACTAGCTCGGTACTTGTGTACATGGACTATGGCTGCTTTACAGCTTCACTCATGCTGTTCCTGAGTGACAACATGGATGGAAAACCCTCTCATTGGGCATTTCTCCCAGCAGAGCACATACTCATCATTTGGTATGCAAAGGGAAGTGGCCTGAAATTTAATAGGTACATGAATGGTAAATGACTCAGTGGGTTGTTTAGAGAATTGGAAGGAGAACAATTAGAAGGTCAAGGACAAGGGGATCTGAAAAGAAAAAAAGAAACAAAGAAGCATGAGGACTGCAGTAGTGGGTATGAAATATGAGTATGTGTGAGTGTGTGTTAATGTTAATCAATCAGAGCACATCCACTAAAGAATAATTGATGACCATTATATGGAATTGTAACACCAGTATTTAAAATGCATAGGTTTAGAATGAAATAGTAAAATTAGGAGTTACCTCACTTTCCATCACTCTCAGTGACCTGCTTGTAGAATTTATTCTTCTGTTTATTCATGTTTAGGTTTTATAAGTTTTTAGGTTGCCTGTTGTATAAGCCTCTGGAGTACAGGGGGAAAATTTCCAAGAGACATTGCAAGAGTCCTGTTAAATGTGAAACAATGGCTGTAGCTTGGTCACTTCAAACTCATTGTTCTAAGAGTCCAGCAAGAAAGGATCATCAAAAGGAGGTAGTACTTTGGTTAAAGATGAGGTGGCATCATGTAAAATTGCCACCTGGCAATCCACTCGGGCATCTTTTCTGACCACTTTACCAAAACCTGATAAAAATAAGGGCAGTAGTCATGAACTGAGAAGAGCAAGGGGTGGCTCAGACTCTTTAGGCATAAGAGTCTGGAACACCTCATCAAATAAGACACTTAGACAAACCTAAATGGGAACCAAGGGTAAGAAGCATCTAGAATGGATGGTGAAGAAACAAATGATTAGTACGAGGTATGATTTGAGACCAATTTCAGTGGTCTTTTAGTTTTCTTAAATTACATTAACCATCATCTTGCAAATTTCCTCCAGAATAGTAACAATACTGGAGGATCTATCGTGTTTCCCCAAAAATAAGACCTAGCCAGACCATCAGCTCTAATGCATCTTTTAGAGCAAAAATTAATATAAGACCCGGTATGTTATGTTATGTGTTATGTTATGTTATGTTATGTTATAATATTATACCCGGTCTTATATTATACCCTGTCTTGTATTAATATAAGACCATGTCTTATATTAATTTTTGCTCCAAAAGACACATTAGAGCTGATGGTCCGGCTCGGTCTCATTCTTGGGGAAACACGGTATTCTCAGACCTTATATAAAACAGATGTATGTTAGAAGCTCAGTGAACTGTAATAAAAGCTGCTCTGTGTTACACAGATTCCCTTCTTCAGGGCTGAAGCACCTACTTCCTTAGAAATTGGGAGTTTAGGCAGCCAATATCCTGCAGCTGTGTCCCTTTCCAGGACTTACCCTTGATAATGAGGGTCACTCTGTCCAAGGTTACATTTCCCATTACCCGAGACAGGAGGCATCCAATATATGCCTGATGCAAGGTGGGCGAACCCAGCCCTTTTGTCCTAACTCGGGACAATTCTGCACAACCATTCTCCCTCTACCTACCACTGCTTCCTTATTTCCACCAAGGTTTTGATCTTGAGAGAACTTCCCAATAAACTTTCTGCACATAAATCTCTCTTTCAATGTCTGCTTATCCTATGGTAGAAAGATATACCTCATTCGAGAATAAGAAGACATAATGTAATAAAGAAATAATTTCTGTCCAAATTGATCTATAAGTTCAATTCAATTATAATAAAAACATGAAGGGGGATTTTGAAGAATTTGATAGACCTATTCTAGAATGTATTACTAAAAGTTCAAGAAAGTCAAGATATTTCAAAAATGAAAAATAAGGAGATGGCTCTATCAGACATCAAGACATTATATGTAGATATGTACATTTAAAGATACAATAAACAAGTTAAAATTAAGTTAACTTTATAAAATCATTGAATATTTACAATGTTTTAGAAAGAAAACAATTTTAAAAACCGTAATCTGGTGGCAACATTTTAGAATGGTACAGAACTTTCTTATTTAAGCAAATTATCTGGGCTTAGTTTTAATTCTTATATTTTTGGGTGGCACTGAAAATCATACAATGCCTATAATTCACAAGTGCAAGCTAGCATCAGAGAACTCTTACTGTAAGTGTGGTAACAGGATAATATGTGAATATACATAAACATGGGGGCATGTCAACAGGAGCCAAACAAAAGAGCTCCCGAAAACTGTAGCTAGAACAATTTGATCAATAAAATAGAGTAGTATTGAATTCTAAGTCAAAATATAAAATAAATACCCATGACTTATGCTGATGTAAGTAGATAATTGAATAAATAAATGTGGGAGAACAGACAAAGCTCTTGTGCAGAACAATTTAAAATAATTTATGTAGCTACTCAGCCCTCAAGGAGGTGGAATATATCTTTGCATTCCTTACATGTGGGCTGAACAGAATTGCTTCCTTCCAAGTAATACAGAATGAAAGAGATGGGAAGGAAGAGTAACTTTATAATGGAGAAACCTGGCAAACACTACTTCATCCAAGACCAAGGTCAGCATCAACAGTGATGACTCATGTTGATAAGTACAGTGATATGATGTGATGAGAATGATACTTTACCTGTGTGGTCTTCCACTCGAAACCTCCAAACCTTAGTATAATTGATTGAAAAACAAACAAAAAAATAAAACAAACAAAAAAACCAGAAACATTCCAACTGAAAAACATTCTATAAAACAAACTGTCAATATTCCTCAAAACTTTCAAGAGTATCAAAAACAAGGAAAGTCAGAAATGCCCAGTGATGGCAAATATATTGTGGTATCCTGAATGGAATGCTGGGTTAGGAAAAAAAATAAAATTATACATATATATGTAAAAACTAAGAAAGTCTGAATAGGGTATAGAATTTAGTTAATAATAATGTATTATTATTGGTTCAGTTGTACTTACTAGCATAAGACAACCCTTAATAAGGATTTGTGGTGCACCAGAACTGTTTGTATCATCTTCTCAAATTCTCTGTAAATATAAAATCGTTCCAAAATAAAGTTTATTTTTAATTACCCACATTTTCTTTTGGGGCTATTGTAATATCTGTATATTCTTAAGGAGGAAGTTACTGTTTTTTTTACAAAATAACTTTAGAAGTATAACCTAAACATAGTTTTCTATAATGAATAAATGCACTACCAACAGAGAGATTGGGGGCATAATTCATAGATTCCCCTCCCTCTTTTTTGAGAAGAAATAGTGTTATAGAAAAAAAAAAAAAACAACTGAGCTTCTACATAATAATCCAGTAATCGATACCATGACTTTACATATGGTTGAAAATTTTAAAAATACTATATTTTTTTAATAGTGCATTTCTGAGAAATGCAGAGATCCAGGTAAACTGTAAAGGAACAGTTAGAATCTACTGGAAATACAGACCGTATTTTAGCAGTAATAGTTACTCTGCTTTTAGAAGACCAACAAAGGAAAAATAACAGCAGAGTCTGTTCATTGTTAATAATAGGAACAGGAGCTATTTTTTATAGTGAACTCATTAAGTCCCAAGTCCTGTCCTATGCACAGCTTTACATACATTCTCTCATTTAATTCCCACAGCAACTCTATGAGATAGCTTATTATTTCTTTCCTTTTATAATGTGGCATCTAAGGCACAGAAATACTACACACAGAAATTCTTACATTTAAGAAGTGGTACAGTATGAATGGGAACCAAGCTCAATCCAACTATTAGGTCACTTGTCTTAATCATTGTCATTACCAGAATATATATATATATATATTAAAAGAATGGCAATTTAGCTTGTGTTATAGCTGCGTTTTGCTGCTGTACATAAATTATCTTAAAGTTAGTGGTTTACAACAATTGTTTTAGTGAACACCTTAATAATTCTGGAAAGATGAGTAAAATCAGCAAAGAACCCAAGAGAATGACTAGTCAATGCATAAAATAAAGGGATAATGAAATGTTTACATGTGAACCAATAAACCATATATTGTCTACTTGACTTTCCATCAAGTCTGTAGATATCCAATTAGTCATGCCCTGACTTTGCACAAAGTTGGTTACAAATGGATTTTTATTTCAAAGGCCATAAATAAAATGACTTTCCTGGCTTTTATTGCTTTGAAAGCTAATATAGCTTTCCTTATTTCCTATGCTTCAAAACGTCTAGCTGAAATGACATAGGACAAGAGGTGATTTGTTAAGCAATAGTGTTCATTAGTTGCTTACTAATAAGCAATTTCTTGAAACTAAGCAGTTTTCAGAGGATGCTCATCAGAGCAGAGGAAAACGCAGAGATCACTCAAGGAGAAAGAGCTGAAGCATCGTGGAGCCTGTCTTATGGAAAAAGAGCAGGTGGACTACATATTGCAAATTGTATTGGAAGGAAGAAAAGTCCTGCTGAGAAATCAGTGTTTTAAAACTGTACTCAAAGTACTTACTTCGAGCAAGTCCATAACGACTAAAGCTATTCTGCCTCTAATAAGGCCCTAGAAGCAGTCTTTCAGATTGATCACAACACATCAATGTGGCACGCATAAGATGGAGACTGAAGATTTAATCCAGTTCAGATCAGAATTCTTACCTCAGGCATATGAGTTAAGATCTATCACTAATTGTTTGGTTAAGAACCACCAACAACAAAGCTAACATATATCTTCAATGGGCCATTTTATATATGATAAACCAGTATTTTAATATATACTTATCAGTATGCAGTTTGGAGACCACACTCTTCACAAATTATTTTCATGTTTAAAACATCACACAGATGCATCATGAACACATACACATACTCCTCATACACACACACACACACACACACACACACATACACAGACAAAAGTTCTTCAAGTGTTGTCGCATGTAGATAGAAACTCCATGTGCAGGCCACAGAATCTGATACTCAAATGCAGAAGCAAAATTAGGAAAGCAGCCCTTCATGTAGAATTGTGTCACTAGGGATTTGCTGTTGTTTTTCCTACGTGACTTTTTTCATACCTTGTCCATGTGCTAGGAGTCATATAAGTTTGTTGGTTCCTTTTACAGTTAGTCTATGCTTACCTTAAAATAGCTGGACATTTAATGTTTTTAATATAGAAATTTCATATTTTCCCCACTTTCCTACATACTATTATTAAGTAAAAATAAATTTTCAGATATACATACTTATATATATATGCTTATACAAAAGCATCATATCTTTGGTAGACTTTTATAAAAATTTGCACTTACATTCTTACTCTAAGTATGCTTAAATTCGTTCTTACTTAAATTGCCCCAACTACCAGGAAAACATGAATTGCCAATCAATTTTTAAAAAATAGAAATATATTTTGAACACAGTGGAAAAATCAGCTTAATCAGTAAGACCTATGCTTACTATGAACAATTTTTAAATGAGACAAAGCAGGAAAAAAAATCATCAATACATAAAAGAACCTGCAGAATGAAGGGAAAAAAGCTCTTTTCAATTTTTCAGGTAAATTATTCTATAAAAAATCAAAGTCTTTATAATAGCTATATGTTTTAATTCATTTTCATCAGTTTATAATTTATTTTTTTAAAAAACTTGTATTCTGCCCTCTCATAAAAAATAATCTCTTAAATTTGCATGGTATTATACTATGGCATCACTTAGTGTTTCTTGCTGTTTCTTAGTTGTATGTTTTCAACAATTTTGTATCACCAGGGCCCCAAAGAGGAAAATACAATGCAATTTCAGTGAAGTAATCATGTTCTATTACTGTGGTGATTTCAGAATGTTACCAGATACAAAATCCCTCCAATTGACATTTTAACATGCATGGGGAAATCTCACATTTTGTTACAATGTTTTTGTATTAATCATAAACAATGGTATAATTTTTAGGCTTCTCGAAAATTCAATTTGTAATTATTACCTGTGAAGTTTCTAACAGATAGAAATAGCACAGTTACTCCAGTTAGTCCATGCTGTTTTTTTGTACTATGAGCCAGAAACATTTCTAGAGTTTTTGTTTTTTTAATAATGTACCTCTACCTTTATGCAAAGTTTGAGATATATGTTTACTTTTACTAATTTATAATATATAAATGTGGTTATATGTGGAGTGTGAAAAAATATTATAACAGAGTTGACAGTGCCTAATAACAATGTTTGTTATTATATGTGATATATGTGATATATATATGATATATATGATCATATATGTATAATACATATAATTAAAAGGTCTTTGCATGATTCTTTGCATGATTCTAGTCACTTTACATCTTAAATACTTTTAACAAATCAATGATACATGTAATTTTATTTTACCCATTTATACAAATGAGGCCTTGGAAGAACAGAAAGATTTAGTAACTTGCCAAAGGTCATATAGCCAGTAAGAAGCAGAACCAGGATTTACTCAGCAGGAGTTCTAGCCGGAGTAGGTGTTTTTCTTGACTACCTTACACTGCCTCTTCTGATGTGATCTGCAATTATTAACTCCCTTAAGCTAAGGTGATATGAACTACCATAATTCCTCTCTAGCAAAATGCCATCAGTTTTAAGAAAAGCCATAATTTAATAAGATATTTTTAGGGGGAAAAAGGGGGGCAAGAAGGGAAAAAGGGGGTGAGAAGAGGAGGGGAAGAGAAAGAATGAGTGACAAGTTTCCTTTGACGTCAATTAGAAAATTTAAAAATTGAGAAATTAAATTTAGTTAATTAATTAGTATAAATTTAGTTAATTAACCTAATTTCTAAATTAAGCTTTTGTATTTAGAAATAAGTATTCTGTTAACTCCAGAGGTCTTCTAAGACACGTCAGCAGAAAAAAAATAAATAAATAAAAATAAAAAAAAGTTGCTGATGAAGCCTAACATCTGGTGAAAAGTATCCTGTTGTTGAGGAAAGCAGCCGAGAGACTCAAGAGGCACGCAGAGATCAGGGAGAACACAGCTTTATTACCCCGGCGGGCTCAGCGGGATTGTTCCCAAAGACAGCACTAACTGGGATTGGGCGCTTTATTTTATACGGTTAGGCCTCAGGGTTGGGGAGGAAATCTGGACGGGGTGCCGGGGAGGTCCGTCCCTAGCAGTTGTGATTGCTTAAAATTGTTTTGACAGGCAGGCCTCTAACTATGGTGCCCGCCGGAGACTGCT
>NC_138061.1:35563364-35729650 GCF_964194185.1 Rhinolophus hipposideros | reverse complement strand
TTAGCATGAGAACTGCTATCTTAAGGTCAGGGTTAACGGCCCCTGGCTTGAAAAACAACCTAAGTGTAAACACAACCTGACTGTAAATTCCAAGATGTGGGCAGTGACAGCAAGGAGACAAGCAGCCCTGTAGCTTATCTTATACTCTTTGAAGCTGTGTAAGTCCTGCAGTTTATCATATACTCCTTAAAGCTATGTAAGTCCTGCAGTTTAATTACTGTGTGCCTTGAAAATGCTATATAAACCCTGAGTTTTAAGTGTTTGGGGTCCTTGTTGAAACCCGCTGCGTCGGGCAGATACTCGGACCCCAGCTAGCTGGAAATAAACCTCGCTGTGTGACTTGCATTATCGTGTGACTTCTGTTCACTTGAGGAGGGGTTGACTCCGGACCCTAACATTTGGGGGCTCGTCCGGGATCTTAAGACCCTACCTCAGGGGAACAGACGACTCCCGATACCGAGGTTTATTCTGGAACCGCGGCAGGAGGTTTGGCCACCTCCAATCAGGGAAGGGCTGAAACAGGCCCTCGGCCGGAGAGACTGAAACAGGTCTCTGCCCGGTCATCAGGGAAGGGCTGAAACAGGCCCTCGGCCGGAGAGACTGAAACAGGTCTCTGCCCGGTCATCAGGGAAGGGCTGAAACAGGCCCTCGGCCGGAGAGACTGAAACAGGTCTCTGCCCGGTCATCAGGGAAGGGCTGAAACAGGCCCTCGGCCGGAGAGACTGAAACAGGTCTCTGCCCGGTCCCAATTGAGAATTCTCACGGGAAGGAAGGAGCGGGTTACGACCCTGGAGGCTCCATTACTGGAAGTCGTGGGAGACGTCCCCGACGAGAAGGTGGCTCAGCGACGTCCGCAGTGGACGCCGTTTGGACGAGCCCCCCTGGGTAAGGATTCTGAGTGTGGTGTGACTGGTGTGATTGAAACGGCGCCTGTGGATGTGGTGTGGGTGACCGGCCGGTGGGTGTTGAAAAGTCCTGTGCGAAGTTGTGTATTTGCTGGTACTGTGTCTTTCGTCCTTTCCTTTGCCTTTTCTTGGTTTCTCTTTGTGACTATTATGGGACAGGCTCAGGTAACACCTAAGACTCTGCTCCTGAGCCACTTTCCGGAAATCCGCGCCAAGGCTCGTAACAATGGCATGGAAGTGAAGAAAGGTAAGTTTGACACCTTCTGCTCTGCAGAATGGCCCACTTTTAATGTGGGCTGGCCTCCCCAGGGGACTTTTTCCCTAGGCATTATTAAGAAGGTCCGAGATATTGTTAATCGGCGCCATCCGGACCAATATCCCTCCCTGATAGACCTAGATTTTGAAGGGACTCCCCCTCCCTACGCGCCTGTGGCGCCGCTCCAGCCTGAGGCGGCTGCCCCTCCCGCGTCTGCTTACTCCACTGTGCCCCACGCAGGGGCTGCCCGAGCCTCCTCCCGGTGCAGGCAGATTCCCCCTCCTTATGTGCCTGAAACGCCGCATCAGCCAGAGGCGGCTGACCTTCCTGCGTCTCCGCATTCGACCGCCTCCCCCCTCTTCCTCTCCTTCCCCCTCCCCCTGCCCCAGCCCAGGGACCAGCGAGAGGATTGAAGCCCCGTAGAAAGCGTAGAAAGCGGGAGAAACCCCGGAGGAGGAGCAGCCTTCTTCCTCCACCTCCGTTGGGGCGCCAACCCTCACTGTGCGAGCACTAGGAGGAACTGGGAGAGATGGGGAGCCACCCTATCAGTATTGGCCTTTTTATTTTCGAGTAGTGATTTGTATAACTGGAAGGCCCCAAATCCCTCTTTTCTGAGAACCCGAAAGTCTAACTGATTTGTTTAAGTCTGTCATGCATACGCAGTCCCATCTTGGGATAATTGCCAGCAGTTTCTTAAGACCTTATTCACCACCGAGGAGCGCGACCGGATCCTCACCGAGGCTAGAAAAAAATGTCCCTGGTGACAAGGTGCGGCCTACAGCCTTACCAAACCTGATCGTCGAGCGCTTTCTCTTGAATAGACCGGATTGGGACTTTGGGGATGCAGAAGGTAGGGAGCATCTCCGAGTCTACCGCCAGACTCTTATGGCAGGTCTCCGAGTGGCGGCATGCCGCCCCACCAATTTTGCCAAGGTAAAAGCTGTGATGCAAGGGGAAAATGAAAGCCCGGCCGTGTTTTTAGAACGCCTCTATAATGCATTTAGACAGTACACCTCGTTGGACCCCCTGGCAGAGGAGAACCAGTCGGCTGTAATTATGTCTTTTATAAACCAGGCTGCCCCAAATATTAGAAAAAATTATATAAGCAGGAGGGACTGGGAGAGATGACTATTAGGGATTTGATGAAAGTAGCGGAGAGAGTCTTCAACACTTGAGAGACTCCCGAAGAGAGGGAGGATCGTATCAGGAGAAAGAATCAGGAAGGAAGACAGAGAGCATCAGAGTAGGGAAAACAGGAGGCAGCAGAGGGAGATGGCTAAGATCTTATTGGCAGGCGTGCAAGGCACAGTTGGGGCGGGACCAGGTCCAGCTGGACCAGCCCAACCGTGGAGACCGCGGCCCGACTGGATAGGGGGCAGTGTGCAAACTGAAAAAATATGGACATTGAAAGAGGGAGTGCCCCAAGCGCCAAGGCCAGACCAGGCAAGGCACACGGGTTCTGCTGGCGGGAATAGACAGTGACTAGGGGGGAGGGGACTCGGATCCCCTCCCCGAGTCTTGGGTAACCGTGTATGTGGAGGGGGAGCCGGTGGGATTCATGGTAGACACAGGAGCTCAGTACTCAGTTTTGAATACTGGAAGCTGGGATACTAAAACCCTGCCACTCTACCTGGAACACCCCGCTTCTCCCCGTTAACAAACGGAGGGGGGGGAAGATTATAGGCCAGTCCAGGATCTAAGGGAAGTAAATAAGAGGGTCGAAGACATCCACCCCACGGTCCCCAACCCTTATACCTTGCTAAGTCACTTACCCCCTTCACATGTTTGGTACACTACCTTAGACCTGAAGGATGCATTTTTTTAGCATAGCCCTGGCACCCAGCAGTCAACACATTTTTGCCTTCGAATGGCATGATGGCAATACGGGAACCCCCGGGCAGTTGACCTGGACTAGACTACCGCAAGGCTTCAAAAACTCTCCTACCCTGTTTAATGAAGCCCTGAATCAGGATTTGGACTTGTTTCGCCAGAGCCATGATTCAGTTGCGCTCCTGCAGTATGTAGATGACGCTTCTGGCGGCCCCCTCCGAAGCCGAGTGCCGACAGGCCCTGGAGACCTCCTCCAGGAGCTGGGGCGGTTGGGTTATCGGGCCAGTGCAAAGAAGGCTCAAATATGCAGGCAAACAGTCACCTACCTGGGATATAAGCTGAAAGAGGGAACCAGATGGCTGACAGAGGCCATGAAAGAGACTATTCTTAGACTTCCGGTTCCTACCTCCGCTGGAGAGGTCCGAGAGTTTTTAGGAACGACAGGCTACTGCCGGCTGTGGATTCTGGGGTATGCTGAAATAACAAAACCTCTGTATGAGGCAACCAAGGATAAGGCCCCTGGGCCTGGGGGCCAGACCAACAGAAGGCCTATGAGGAACTCAAGGCAGCTCTCTTAAGAGCCCTGGCCCTGGCATTGTCAGACCCCCTGAAGCCTTTTACTCTCTTTGTTGATGAGAAAAGGGGAATAGCGAAAGGGGTGCTAATGCAGCGTCTGGGGCCCTGGAAACGTCCGGTTGCCTATTTATCCAAGAAGCTAAATCCAGTTGCAGCAGGATGGCCCCCGTGCCTAAGGATCATCGCGACAATAGCCCTAATGGTAAAAGATGCAGATAAACTCACTTTTGGACAACATTTGAAGGTGGTGACCCCCCAGGCGATCGAGTGGGTCCTGAAATATCCCCCTGGTAAGTGGATAACCAATGTCCGACTAACCCTTTACCAAGGTCTCTTGCTAGACGAGCCTCGGATCATCTTCGCTGAACCCACCGCTCTGAATCCAGCCACTCTACTGCCGACCCCGGATCTGGAAGCCCCCCCCCCCCTGCATGATTGCCAAGAGGTCATGGCAAGAGTCACCCAGGTGCGCCCCGACCTCCAGGACACCGCACTACCCAACAGTGAGTTGGTATGGTACACTGATGGAAGCAGCTTCATTATAGACGGTGTGCGGAGGGCGGGCGCAGCAGTAGTAGACCAAGGTGGGAACATCATTTGGAGCGCCCCGCTTCCCCCGGGGACCTCAGCCCAGAAGGCCGAGCTGATCGCGTTGGCAGAGGCACTGAGCGAGCTGAAGGGAGACGAGTGACTGTCTACACCGATAGCCGCTATGCTTTCGGCACTGTTCATGTGCACGGTGCTATCTACCGGGAGAGAGGCTTTGTTACAGCGGAAGGAAAGGTCCTGTGCAATCTCCCTGAGGTACAAAGACTGCTGATAACCGTGCAAATGCCCCGGGCAGTTGCTGTTGTCCATGTCCCCGGGCACCAGTCTGCCCGGACCCCGGAAGCTAAAGAAAACCGGCGAGTGGATAAAGCCGCCAAAGTAGCGGCAGTAGCTTCATCATCAGCTTCGGCACTCGCCCTGCTCGCACCCGAGCTCCCGCGCCTGCCCCCGCGACCTGACTACACTCCGGAAGACCTGCGATGGATCCAGAGCCACCACTGCCCGGAGTCTGATCAGCATGGGTGGCATCAGGATGCAGAGGGAAGATTGATACTGCCGGCACAGCTAGGACTGTTTCTCCTCTCCAACCTGCACCAAGCCACTCACTTAGGAAAGAGGAAATTACTAAGGATTCTTGAGTCTGCCCCCCCTCCGGTTCCCCCGACAAACAGCTCAGATCCAAAAGATTGTGGATCAGTGCCTTGGGTGCCAGGCTATGAAACCCAGTAGGAAGGGGCCCCTGCATACAGGTACAAGGGTACGGGGGAGAGCGCCGGGACGGTGCGCCGGGACGGAGTTGGGAGGTGGATTTTACTGAGGTAAAGCCTGGGAGGTGTGGGTACACGTACTTACTAATCATGGTTGACACATTTTCAGGCTGGGTGGAAGCCTTCCCCACGAAACGGGAGACTGCCCAGGTTGTTGCTAAGGTGTTGCTAGAGGAAATTATTCCCAGATATGGAGTCCCCGAGGTTTTAGGCTCCGACAACGGCCCAGCTTTCATCAGTAATGTCCTACAGGGACTGGCCCGAGCGATAGGGACCAATTGGAAGTTACATTGTGAATATAATCCCCAGAGCTCAGGGCAGGTAGAGAGAATAAATTGGACTCTAAAGGAGACCTTGTCCAAACTGGCCATCGAGACTGGCGGGGACTGGGTGCCCTCTGACCCTATGCCATGTTCCGGGTCTGGAACTCACCATATAAAATTAAAGATGCACCAAACCCGGAACATGGCATCGTTCCAGGGCATTGGGTATGGGTGAGGAGACACAGGTCCCAGACACTGGACAAAAGGTGGAAAGGTCCTTATATAGTTATTCTGGTTACCCCCACTGCCTTAAAGGTTGACGACATCGGACCTTGGGTCCATCACTCTCAGGTACGCCAAGCCAACCAGCTGGAGCAGACAAGCTGGGGAGTGGACCGTACGGCGACACCCTGATAACCCTCTGAAGCTACAGCTCTCCTGACCTCGGGGAAACACCAAGCCCCTGCCTCGCCCAACGATGAAGTGGCCGCCCCTGAAGACCTCTACAGCTGGCCCGCACATGAGCAAGATTGCTCATTATGAACAACAAACAGGGGGGAAATGTAAGAGACTGTTAGCATGAGAACTGCTATCTTAAGGTCAGGGTTAACGGCCCCTGGCTTGAAAAACAACCTAAGTGTAAACACAACCTGACTGTAAATTCCAAGATGTGGGCAGTGACAGCAAGGAGACAAGCAGCCCTGTAGCTTATCTTATACTCTTTGAAGCTGTGTAAGTCCTGCAGTTTATCATATACTCCTTAAAGCTATGTAAGTCCTGCAGTTTAATTACTGTGTGCCTTGAAAATGCTATATAAACCCTGAGTTTTAAGTGTTTGGGGTCCTTGTTGAAACCCGCTGCGTCGGGCAGATACTCGGACCCCAGCTAGCTGGAAATAAACCTCGCTGTGTGACTTGCATTATCGTGTGACTTCTGTTCACTTGAGGAGGGGTTGACTCCGGACCCTAACATGACCTGCATCTGACATCTTGTCTTGGTATAAAAAAAGAAATCACAGGGATAGGTAAACTCTAGTGAGGTTAAAAAAAACAAAAACAAAAACAAACAAAACAAAACAAAAGCCAAGAACTTTTGTCAGATTCTAATGGGTCTATGACTCCCTAATTCTTTAAGTCACTTGACTACATGATAAATGTTTTTTTTCATTCCTCATATCAGATGGATTGACCTGATGAAAAAAAGACCAGACTAATAATATAAACAGTATTCAAACTTTTAGCTATATCATACAGTAAAATTCAATGATGGTAAACACTGCAACATAGAGAAAAAGCAGGGATGTTTAGAGCTCATTCATAACCTGAACGTATATGGTGAAGGAGAGCAAATATGCCATCCCAAAACTGGCTCTTTTGTGCCACTCTATGAAACAATCTAGTTAAATTTTATGTTTTCATTAGTAATATACAATGTACTATGTGTCATACGTCTGATTAATTTAAAATATGCAAATAATAGTGACTAATTCTAAAGGTAAGAAATTCTGTGAAATTATTTCTAAGCAAACACTTACTAAAAAAACAAAGATCTGTCATTTTTCCTAATGTGTACATAGAATTGATATTGGATGTTTCAGCATAGTTTTCAAATATTATCTGCCACTTTCAAATCTTCAAAATTACTTTTTTCATATGACTTACAGAACTCCATAAATTATTAAATTGGTTGCTCCTTCAGATAATAAGGAAGGAGTTTGATCCCTACTATTATTTCACCTTTAGCTTTTTACATATACATGACCACTAAAAATAGTGTTGTTTTCTTAATAGCACATAGCATGAAATATATATATATATACTTATATATATATGTATATATGATATGTATACATGTATACATATAGATATATATCTATATATACATATATCTATATATACATATATATACATATAGATATATATACATATAGATATATATATGTATGTATATATAAATATAGATATAGACATATTTTCCCCTCAATCTAGATAAAATTTACTTTTCTACAGTCATCTATATGAGATGGTTTTCCTTAGATATCAAAGTGAAACTTTCAGTTACTGAACACCTACCTGTTATTTTTTCAACTACATTTTAACAAGTACATTATTTATTGCTTAACTAATATTTTAGTATATTTGCTTCACTCAAAAACAAGGGGAGCTCTTTTCTCCATGAACTTTCTTACGGGACACTTATATTAATACACCCGTATTTTGCTTTAATCACAATATGTGATCTTCTGACTTCAGGGGAAAGCTCACACATGCCAACCCTGGCCATACGGTGGGGAAATCCATGCCTTAGGAGCAGAGCTGGTTTAGGTGCCCTCCTCCCAGGACCTATTGTTCAGCAGGTACCCACATTGTGCCAAGACCTATTATGAAACATGTTCTGCAACCAATGACCCTGGTACAAAAATAACCTATTGACTATAAATTACTTCATTAGAGCTTTCAGAACTGTGATGGTGACTTATCTCATTTCAATAGTAAAGGGGTTTTTAGTGCAGACTACGTTTACTCTCAGAGTATTAAAGAAATTTACTAAAAGAAAAAAAGTTACGTGTGGAGAAAATAAGGCATGGAAATGCTGCTTTAAGAACAAAGAGGATATTATCCCAGTGCAATGTTTATTAAAACATTTTCTTTCGCACTATAACATTCTCTTTATGAAGCAAAGAAGTAGGCACCTCATTGGTTATAATCTGAACTAATTAACATGTCATTCGGAGTCTTCCAGGAAATTTCCTGATAGACGCTTAGTTTCTTTAATTTCATACTTACACATCTTCATGTATATTCTATGCTTATGAATGTTCATGTATATGTCTCAGTTTAATGCAAGAATGAATACAAATTATTTGTAGTTCCTCTAATATACCATTTCATTTACTTCATACTCAATCTCTTCTTTCCCTACTTTTAAAATTTTGAGAAATGCTTATCTACCTTTTCTACAAGTAAACATGACCACCTTTCAAAATCAAGCACAAATGTTACTCTCTCTAGGAAGTATTTTTACCTCTTTACCCACTTTTTTTTCCTAAATAAAATGGAAACACTCATTTATGTACCTTCCTATCACAACACCTGCCATTATTTAGTACACCAATACTCTTACATGATTCTTTCTAACTAGAATACACACCCTTGAAGTCAAATGTACTTCATTATTGTATCTCAGAGCCTATCACAGTGCCTGATATACAGCTACTATTTCATAATTCTACACTGGATACAGACAGGTAATATGAATGCAATACAGTCGTGAAACAGGTAACCTGGGTTTCCTCATACATTTTCTTTCTAATATCTATCTCTACAAATCTGGAAAAACCTACACTTTATACTAAAAAAACAACAAACAAAAAACTGAGACTAACATTTTTAAGTGAATTGTCCAAAGACACATCTAGTGATTAACTCATTAGAACCCATAGCCATCCACTGTCATGTCAAAGCTGCCTGTAACTTTATACTTCCTCTCTACAGGAGAGTGCACTTAAATGATCTCTAAAAGGCCATGGCTCTGACAGTTCTTTGTCGTTTTCTATAAGGAATAATTCCAGTAGTGAAGGATAGAATTATCTTTTCTTCTGGGAGAGAGATTATTGAGTGGAAAGCAACAATCTGGCAAAATAAATGAAAATGCCTGAGCCTTGGTCTTTGAACAGGAAAGCTCTTTTAGCCAGTGCAGGATGATTATCCTGCCTTATGGTTTGTATTCCAGTTTTATTTGTTTATTCCCCCCAAGCCTACCCCACTCATACCCATAAGGTCTGGGAAAGATAATTTGGGATATGATTTCTTCCAAGAGATTTGGAGAGTAATCATAATATTGGAGGTCAGTCTCAATCATATTCGTTTGTAAAATGTTGTTTGTCATTTATCATTGTACATTAAACCAATGAAATTTAACCATATGACCTAAAGCAAGATTTTGTATAAGCACTTTAAAGTTTCTGGTTTCTTTATAGTTTTTTGTTATATTATGACTTTCTAATATTTTCCTATACATACTTTTTGATTATAGTTTTTGTTTTGGTAAAGCTTATTGGGTAATTCTGAAATTGGGTAATCTCTGAAAATGCCATTAAAACTATTGTGCATTTTCACCAATTTTTGAAATTCAGACTAAGTAAAATTAATTACATAGTTTTTTTAAGTGCTCTGTTGTTTTATTTATATGCACATTTTTTCAAATGATTTCTTCCAAGAGATTTGGGGAGTAATTAAGTTATATTAACTTAAATCAACAAATATTACTATAATGTTGACTACAAAATATAGTAATGCATGACTTTCTCTAAGAAAATTAAACAAAAATTTACAAATCATAAATGATGACCTCCATAATCCAGAGATGCTTGAGATATAGCAACACAAAGAAGATAATGGGGAAAAAAAAAAAAAGAAGAGAATGGAGGTGCGAAAAATCACTTGGAGGAATATGGAGGAATATGATTCAGTAAGAAAAATAACTGAAATTTAAACTACATTTTCAAATACTCAGTAAGGTGCATGAAATGTATACACACATATATTTATACACACATTCTTTTATATACAAGTATTTATACACAAATTTATATACACATAAATTTTAGTGTGACACATGACTATATTTTATAATGGAGAATAATGTTTTACATAGTTCATTTGAAATTATAAATACTGGTTATTTCCTAGGCCATTTCCTTAATATACATGTAAGGTAACAGAATATGTTTCTGATGGAATATTGAAAGGCCAATAATCAATGCCATATATCAGGTTTCTCAAGTATGGGTCTTCAATTACTGGCTGAAATATTAATTCAGGTAACTATTCTATAAATTCCTAGTCAATTTAAATTAAAAAGATAGTTGAAGAGTTTATCTTTTAATACTGTGCAATCCAATACAGTAGACCCTAGCTAAGTGTGGTATTCAATTTTTAATTTAAATAAAGAAATGAATAAAGTTAAAAATCCATTCTCTGATTTAAATTAGTCACATTTCAAATGCAATGCAGTCACATATGAGTGATGACATCTTATGGGACAGCACAGATACAGAATATTCCCATCCATTCTATTGGGTAATTCTGGTCTATTAAGAGAGATGCAAGCCAATAATTAACTGCAACACAACATGACATGAATATTACAAGCAGGTATCAGGTACTAAAGTAGTAAAGAATAGACATTGATTAACTTTGAATAAAGTGGATGGAGTTGAGTATAACTTCAGAGAAAAGATAAGCTTAACATTAGAAAAAAAAAGAAACATAAATCACTCTTTGTTTTCGACTGTTATGTTCTTGAGAAATGGCAGACTATCACTACTCTTTATTGATGTAGATTTTGTTCTTTCAGGAATAAAGGACAATCCTTTAGTGATGAGAAAGAAAATGCATATAAATTATGTCAAAATTGCACCAACATCTTTACAATAAAACATTCCATGGAAGGAAGTCCATTGACATAGTAACACATCATGCGTGCACATGTTTTGTCTTTTTGTGTAAGAAACACTGTCTCAAGAGGAAATATTAAATTAACAAACCAACAAAAATTTCTAGTATCCAAGTGTTATATAATATACAAGAGCTATATATTTTACCATATTTTTGTAAAATGTGCTTTATAGCATCAGATGGAACAGAAGAAAACATTCTCTAAAATAAGGTCTTCTAATTACATTTGCTTCAGTAAATACAAAGTGCAAATGGAAATTATGTGGTTTTTATTGGGAGTTTTTTAATTTGTCTGTTTGTTCTTTGATAATTATCTTCCCTTCCATTACACAAAGATTTATTAAATTGGATAGAACTCCATCTGCTTTTATGTTTCAGAGCATTTGTGTTTTTTAATATGCTCTTCTACCTAATTACACAAAGGTTATAGACAGCCAGTTTCTCTGAAACAAGTGACAAAGTATGGCTTCTTCATTTACAAAAAAGGTATGCTTTAAAGTCATTTTTTTCAAAATTGTACGAATATATCTAACTCGCAATGTCCTATTTAAATATTTACAAAATCATAAATTTCATTAACAGCTATCAGTCTTCTTAATAACTACCAGGAACTCAATTGGTCATATGAATGCAACATTAGATTGAAAGACTTGCTCCAAATCAAATCAAGTGTACTTTATTATTGATTTACAGGAAAAAAATAAGTAGAAATATTTAATGGATATCATATACTGTGAGTTTGTCCATTTTATCAGTAGACGAGTCGGCATTATTTTAAAAAAAGAATGCATTTTAACTGTAAAAATCTCTGAAAGGACATGCTCTAGGTGTTGATTGTTCACCTGTTGAATAATCTGCATAGTTAAAATTACTTGGAAAAAGTATTTCAATTTTACACGGCAAACAATGTAAGACTTAAAAGCATATGATATAGCGGAAATAATTATTAGGTCACTTATTTTTAATCATGTTCTCAATCCTCACTCCCTGTGTGGTTTTAGACTAGTGTGCTCGTCTCTCAGTAAACGATTTCCTCCATTTCCCAAACTGGTATAATAATGCTTCTTAAACGTAATGAACAAGGACACTGTGGCACTGTATATGATAACACTGTCTTTTTATATTGGAGACAATTGTTCTGAAAAAAAAAAAGTAAGGCATGATTTTAACTCTCTTTTTACTCTTTAGAAAAAAATTGGTGAAAGTATTGAAAGAAAACTCCTTTTCAGTGAATGAAATGTTCCATAATGGCCCTTTGTAATTATCGGTGTAGCTTTGGACAAAAACTTTAAGTGAGTAGCAGATAAAATATGTAGGCAAAATATGCACCAGAACCCAAAATGCATGTATAGTTTTCCTGCTTCCCAGTTTGCTCTCCGACCATGATCTGACCTTTCCAAACATTGATGGTCTTTTCACCCTTGTGTCTCAAACCCTGCCTTCGAATAAGTATTGCAAAGCAGCACTGTTTATTCATCCATTTTCTCTTGACACTCTGATGTTTTATAAGCACATGTCTGTCTCCCTAGCTGTATTTCTTTCTTTCCCAAACAATAGAGACTACATCCTGTTTTGTTTTGTTCTTAACTATATTACTTAGCCCAGTATTTACAGTTAATAAGTGTTCAGTCAATATTGATTGAATTAATTCAATAATACCTTTTTTTTTTCCCCAAATGGTACCTTTTATTTGGCATTGTGGTCTGAAATTAAAGGAATAATGATCTAGCTACCAGAATAGCAAGTAATGGTTACACAACACTCTACATATAAGATAAGCTCTGTCTTACTATTAAAAATGCTACATTCTCTTTGTTGTGGGGATCCTAATCACAAGTAGCTTCCTGAAAAAGAGCACATGGAGAAGGTGGGGACCTTCTTCAGAAAAATATTTTTATTCTGTACTAAAATACAGTTTGAAAATATATAACTCCGGGATGGGGGAAAAGGAGAGAGAGGGAGAGGGAGAGGGAGAGGGAGAGGGAGAGGGAGAGGGAGAGGGAGAGGGAGAGGGAGAGGGAGAGGGAGAGGGAGAGGGAGAGGGAGAGACACCGAGACCAAAAGGGCAAATAGCCAAAGAGCTCACACACTAGGCTAACAGAAGCTCTATTCATTAGGCAAAACTCATGAGGAAGAGAGGTTCCATGTAACTGACTGCATTCTAGCTCCCCATGCAGCAGTATGACTGATGCAGACATCAAGCTCAGGAAGACTTCTCACCCATTGGGGGTGAGGCTTTTAAGCGACATTATTAAAGAACCACACCCCACCCCAGCTGTGATCACAGGTAGTGTAAAGTAGTGCTATAATGTGGAAAAACTTTGCCTTCATTCCTTTCTGTCAGCTTCGTGCTCATGGAAGAAAGCAGCCCTATCCCCTCGCCTGGTATGATTAGGGCATTGGGGTTTAACGTCAGTGATTGGACAACATTAAACACTAATCTGTAACAAATTTGTATCTTTACTAAATATCTGCTCCCTTTAGGGACATCAGTCTTGGATATAGGTTAGTCCTTATTTCTCAGTCTCCTCCTACGAAGAATCAGAAGCCATACATTTCAACGGTTGTACAATTAGCATCTAACAGACATTTGTAATGTCCAAGATTTTTTGTTTCTTTTTTTTTTTTTAAATCTCTGATTCCTTAATAGGTTTTCAGAAATCCATGTTGGGGTGGGTAGCAAAAAAAACTTTCTTACTGTGCATAGAGAAAGCATACCAATGCATATCAGATGTGCTGAAGCAGCATTTCTTAAACAAAAATTCATGAAGACAAAAGAATGAATAGGTGCATAAGTCTCTAATCGCCCATGCTTTCCAAGGATCATCAAGGATTTAGTCTGGCCTGAACATCAGACATGGAAAAGGGAACTAACTCCTTGGGCTGTGGGGCTTAAAGCTACCTGAGTCTGAAACACCGGTGTCTCACCTGGTATGATCAGGTGCCAGAATGCAATGATACCGTGATGCAGCAAAACCTTAGCACTAGACCAATACTGCCAAGTCTTCACTCACTGTTGGTAAAGATTCATCATTCGCCCTGGTGTGCTTGGAAGCTGGAATACAAACTTTTAGGCTGAGGTGCAGACGCTTAAACCTTGGGACAGGGAGCTGTGCAGGAAGCCAATTTCTTTTCCCCAGGTAGTCAATCCAACAGGTAATCAGTCCTAAACAGGTTAATCCTTATTTAACAGTGAAGAATTATATGTTGAAAGTCATTTTTCCTTGAAAATCCAAATGTCTCTTCCATTATCTTCTGACAATGTTGTTTTCAGAAGTCAGATGCTGTTCTGGTTCTTATCTCTTTGTTTTGCTTTGTTTTAATCAGGCTTTTCTTCCTTCTTTTTAAAAGTGTGTAGGACAGTATCCAGAGACATTTTTGACCCTAAGAATCTTAAATTCCACAATGATATATTTTATTCCACGCTTATTTTCTACAGATGTGCTAGACAAAAATAACGTTTTTAATCTGAAAATCCAGCCTTTCAATTTTTAAAATTTTAGTCGAACATGACTTTGATGGTGTCTTTCCTTGTAATTGTTTCCATAATTCTTATTACTCAATAATTATGTACCTTGAATTAGTACTCTCATCTTTTTTTCTCCTATTTTATATCTCTAGATACCCTGGACAATAGTCTCATTTCATCTTTCAATCTGCATATTGGTAGTTTCAATTTTGCTTTCATATTTTAAATTTTCAATAACTTTTTATCATCTGACTATTTTATGTAAGATACAGATATTGTTGAATGCAATATCTTTTTATGTCTCCATATACACTTTGTATGATTTTTGAAGTTTTCTTTTTCTTACATGATCTCACTTTCCTCTAAATTGTTACCCACTTATCTGTCTAATTTCACAAATATCAAGCGATCCTAGGTTGTCTGTTCCTATTTAGGAGTTGCTTAATTAAAAGTAGTTTGAAATATCTGTGTCATAGGTAGGGCTAACTGTTTGAATATTCTGTTTCTTTGAGGAATCCAGTATTATTCACTCTCTTCTCCTGGAATGATGAGCTTCCCTCCCCTAATTAAACCACTACCAAAATTCTTTTTTTTTTTTTTTCCTTTTCATACATGGAAGACAAAAGTCTGCATGACAGCATTTTAGAACAAAGTGATAAGAGATGGTGTGAGTGTCAGGCAGAGAGGAAGCTCAATATTCAAAATATAAACTTTCACTTTGTCCTCCTGTTTTCAGTGTGGTCCCTCTGACTTCTACCATGACTTCTGTATCCAGCCCACGTATCTTATGCTTTATGGTCTCTAGAAAAAAAATCTCCACTTTTCTGCCAGAGTAAGAGGCCATCAGTAAGGTTTTGGGAGTGCAAAGGGGATCTGTGGTTCCATGCGATCTTTAGTCAGGTTTTAAAATAATACTCCTTTATCCAACACTTACCAGGGATCCTGGATGTCATTGATCCCTGAGCTTTTTGGGGACTGTATAGTTAATAAATCCAGCTTTACCCAACATCAGCCTAGAATGTAGCTTTCTTGGGCTGAGTCAGTCAACTCCTACATCTTCTTTTCCGTTCCAAAATATAATTTCTAACTGTCTATGTCCTTGTCAATATCGGTCACATAATTAGCCCATTCATCTCAGTTTAGTGAGGTATCTGGAGAAAGCCAAGGTGAATTTACCACCTTTGTCTAGAAACTTTACTATAAAATCCACAGTAATAAGCCCCACAACATTTGCAAAGGAGGTTGGGAGATTACAAGTAAATTCTTGAGATTATAACAATTTGCTTCAGAAAAGTTGCACAGCTGCAATCATGCATTTACCAGTGTTGAAAAACAAAAGAAAAATGATAACTTCCAAAATATGTATGTAAATCTCCCATTGAAATCCTTTTAATCGGTTTTAATCTATCTGTTCATCTGAATGGTTTCATAGAAAACCTAAAAAAGGCAGTTAGATACCTAGGTCTCTTCATGCTAGCAGAAGTAAGCTTATCAGAGGGGAAAAGCTTGAGTTATAGGAAGACTGTCAAATCCTATACCATACAGTATTACTCTCTTAAATTAAAATTATGAAGTGCCAGCTGTTACTTCCAATTTTATTTCTCATAAATGGAAGAGCATATATTCATAATCTTGCAATATAAAGTGCTACAAAATATATAAAACAGCTGATAGTGCATAATTTACATGAGTTTTTAATATTTTTGTTCAGTACAAACAGAAACTTCCTGTGAGGTATATTTGTCACACGTTTTGGTCAATATAATTACTTTGGAGTTATATGGTTTATATTCTGAAATAAAGTGCTAATGAACTTTTCACCGTTAGAAAGCAAATAAGGAATTGGATTTTAGCTATGTGATTTTTAAAACTCTAGTCAATCAGCAAAATAGAAGTGACATCAATGAAACCATAAATTTATTTTTCTTCTGCAGCAATTATGCAAAGCATTTAAACTTTTAAAAAAAATAAATAAATCCATTGCTCTGACTGTGAAAACGGCATAAATAGCTTATACAAGCCCTAAACTAAAAGATGCTGATACATCAAATTGCACTTTTTTCTTCTACTGTATGTCCTACTCACAAGTAACACTCCAAATAACAAAAGTAGATTACTGGGTACAAAATTTGTTTTTTTTCTTTTATCTGACTATGATTTTGTGGTAGGATCTATATAAGTATAGATTATTTTTTATGAAATAGTAAAAAAAAATGACAAGGTCAATGAATCAAATCTTTTATTTCATTTACAAAAATTAGTTTCAATGCAAAGTGGGAATTCTGAAAAACAGAAAACTTGTAATTTGTTTTGAGAGGTCTGATATTAGCCTATAAAAATAAATAACAATCAAAGGATTCTACGTGTGACAATAAGAATTTATGAAGAAACTGTATGAAGAATTTACGGGATACTTTTTCTTACCCATTAATCATGTAATATTTTATAAAGTACCAACTTGGCTAAGTTGGAAACGTGTCCCAAGAATTACCTTTCCTTTATGTTCTATACTATTTGACCAAAAATTAAATTTATGAGACTTAGAAGGAGAAAGTAAAATAGTAAAATACCTTACTCTCTGCATATCATCATGATCAGAGGTGGTAACTGTCAGGTGCAGATGCAGGCAAATTCTATTTTGTACTCACTCACCTACGCTCCACTTTAAACTCTTCTTCCCAGCATTCAAGCTGATGACAAAAGTTACTGAAAGACCCCTCCACCACACACACACCCAAAATGCAGAGGCAACAGCTTTCCTTAGACTTCCTTAGTTCTTCACATTCCTACTCTGTGAGTTGGATGTTCCTGGATACTGGAGCTCTGGTTTGTTGACTTTTCTTTAATTTTCTAATTCTGATTTTAGAAACATGCTCCGTGCTGTTCTCAGAGTGTATAAGCTTCATTCTTACAATAAATATAATTTTCAATAATACTCATAATAGCTCTGATTATAGCTCTCCCAGAGATCGCTCCGCCCCCACTTGCCTAATGCTAGAAGCAGAACAGTAGCAGTGTCAGATCAAAAGAACAGGATATTTGCAGTTCTGAGAACTGTGGACCGCAGACACAGATTTGCAGCCCAACTAGTTCTGGCAAAGTGGAGGGAGCTGTGGAAGCAGGACCAGCTGTGGTGGTGGTTGCCGCCATTGCATTGGGCCTCCTCTCACAACTCACCCGGCCCCTGGCCCCACCTATTGGGCATATCCCTTCAGGAGTAAACAGAGCTGCTGAAACACAGGGGCTCTGAATCTGGTGCATGAAGAGCTTTGGAACTTCAGAAGATCTCCACATTCCCCCACAGAGGCGGCGACCTATGATCCAGGTGAACTGTTTACAGAGGAAAAGACCGCCTTCCAGGGAATCACCCCCCATTGTGTGAGAAGCAGGAATAGAGCAGAGAAAACATAACACTACAATGTGAGAGAGGAAAAAAAGGCTGCAGAGAGAAAATAAAACATTCTACCAACACCTACAGGAAAACAAAAGACAGACCTCTTTCTACCAACCTGTTGCACAACCCACTCCTGTAGATGTCTAAGAAAAGAAACGATAAATCATTAATTGCCATGAATAACCAAGGTAACAAGACAGCTCAGGAAGAATATAAAAAGTCAACAGAAATGAACTTAAAGATATGGGAATAAGTGACTTAAATGACAGATAATTCAGGATTGCAGTTGTTAAAAAACTCAATGAGACTCAAGAAAACACAGGCAGTTTAATGAACTCAGAAACACAATCAATGAACAAAATGAACATTTACCAAAGAGATTGAAATTTAAAAAATAAAACAGATTTTTTGGAAATTAAGAACTCAATAAAAGAAATGAAGAATGAAATAGCCAGCTTAGGTAGTAGAGTTGACCAGATGGAGGAAAGAATCAGTGACATCAAAGATAAAAATCTGTAAATGATACGGATGGAAAAAGAAAAATACTTGAGACTTAAAAGAAATGAAAGAACTCTATAAGAAAAAGTTTACTCCATCAGAGTACAAGTACCACATCTTTCAGACTCTATCAGAAAAACTTGTACTCCATCTTTCAGACTCCATCAGAAAGAACAATATAACAATAATGGGCATACCAGAAAGAGAAAAAAGAGAGAAGGGAACAGAAAGTACATTCAAACAAATAGTCAACAAGAACTTCCCAAACTTCTGGAAAGAACTGCACTCTCAAATCCAAGAAGAAAATAGAACAATTAATAACCTGAACCCCAATAGGCCTTCTCCAAAGCACATTGTATTGAAGCTGTCAAAAATTAAAGACAAAGAAAGAATCTTCAAGGCATCCAGGGAAAATAAGACAGTATCTACAAAGGAAAACCCACCAGATTATCATCAGAATTTTCAGCAGAAACTTCACAAGCCAGGAGGGAGTGAAATCAAATATTCAAACTATTGAAAGAGAGAAATTATGAGCCAAGAATAACATATCCAGCGAAGATATCTTTTAGATATGAAGGAGGAATAAAGACCTTTCCAGACATAGAAGCTGAGGAAATTTTCTAATACATGACCTGCACTATAAGAAATACTGAAAGGCTATTCGACCAGCATAAAGAGGGATAATTTGTGACAACCAAAACATAAAAGGGGGGAGAGTAAAAGCCTGAACCAGAATATGGGAATGGAGAAAGTAAGCATGCTGAAGAAAATGGGATACTCTAAATATGAAACTTTCTTTTACATAAATTTAATGGTAACCACTCAAAAAAAAAAAAAAATCCAGAACTGAAATATATAACATAAAAGAAGAAACAGAGAGAAAAATCATAGAACACCACTACCCAGAAATAAGAGACAAAAACAAAAAGGCAAAGAAACAACGGAGACACAGTCTTAACAGAAAACCAAAGATAGAATAATAGGAAATCCTCACATATCAATAACTACCCTAAATGTAAATAGACTGAACTCACCAATAAAAAGTCACAGAGTAGCAGACTGGAAAAAAACAAACAAACAAACAAACAAAAAAACCCAAAACGTAACCCAACCATATGCTGCCTCCAAGAGACACATCTCAGCTACAAGGACAAACAGAGGTTCAAAGTGAAAGGGTAGAAATTGACACCCAAAACAAATAGTATCCAGAGAAAATCAGGTGTAGCCATACTGGTATCAGATGAAACAGACTTCAGGACAAAAAAGTGTAACAAGAGACAAAGATGGACATGTCATAATGCTAAAGGGGACTGTACAACAAGAAGACATAGCAGTCATCAATATTTATGCCACCAATCAGGGAGCACCAAAATATACCAAGCAACTACTAACAGAACAAAACACAGTTATAGTAGGAGACCTAAATACATTATTGACAGCTATGGATAGATCATCCAAAGATAAAATTAATAAAGAAACATCAGCCTAAATGACACATTAGATGAAATGGACATAATTGACATTTATAGAGCACTTCATCCTAGAACATCAGACTATACATTTTTCCTACTGTACCTGGAACATTCTCAAGGATAGACCATTTATTGGGACATAAAACTAGCCTCAGTGAATTTAAGAACATTGAAATCATGCCAAGTATATCCCTGATCACAAGGCTTTGAAATTGGATAGTAACTGCAAAAGAAAGCAGGAAAAAACAGAAATATGTGGAGATTAAACAACATACTTTTTAAGAGTGACTGGGTGAAAGAAGAAATAAGAGGAGAGTTCAAAAGATACATAGAAACAAATGACAATGAAAATACATCTTACCAAAATTTTTTGGGATGCAGAGAAAGCAGTTCTAAGACGGAGCTTTATATCATTAAAGGCCTATCTCAAGAAACAAGAAAAATCCCAGATAAACAACCTCACATTACACCTGAAAGAACTAGAAAAAGAACAAGTGAAACCTAAGGTCAGCAAAAGAAAGGAAATAATAAAAATCAGAGCAGCACTAAATGAAATAGAGAACAAAAAGACAATAGAAAAAAATTAATGTGACAAAGAGCTGGTTAGTTGAAAAGATTAATAACATTGACAAACCCTTGGGTAGACTAAGGAAAAAGAAAAAAACACTAATAATCAAAATCAGAAATTAAAGAAGGGAAGTTATCACGGACACCACAGAAATACAAAGGATCATCCAAGAATACCATGAAGGACTATATGCCACCAAATTCAATAACCTAGAAGAAATGGACAAGTTCTTAGAAACATACAGCCTTCTTAGGCTGAATCATGAAGAACTGGAAAATCTAAATAGACCGATCACCAATAAGGAAATTGAATCAGTCATCCAAAACCTTCCCAAAAGAAAAAGTCTGGGACCAGATGGCTTCACTAGTGAATTCTACCAAACCTTCAAAGAGGATCTAATACCTGTCTTACTCAAAGTCTTCCAAAAAACTGAAGAAGAGACAATACTCCCTAACTCATTTTATGAGGCCAACATTACACTGATACCAAAACCTGGTAAAGATAACAAAAAGAAAGAAAACTACAAACCAATATCTCTGATGGATACAGATGCAAAAATCCTAAACAAAATTCTAGCAAATTGAATACAACAATGCATTAAAAAGATTATTCATCATGGCCAAGTCGGTTGCATCCCAGGGGCACAAGGATGGTTCAACATATCCAAATCCATCAATCTGATACATCACATAAACAAAATAAAGGACAAAAATTACATGATTTCATCAATTGATGCAGAAAAAACATTTGACAAGATATAACATCCATTTATGATTTAAACACTTAATGAAATAGGTATAGAAGAAAAATGCCTTAACATAATAAAGACCATATATGACAAAACCTCAGCTAATATTATAATTAATGGTGAAAAACTGAAGCCCTGCTCTATGTTCAGGAACACGACAGGGCTGTCCTCTGTTACCTCTTCTTTTTAACATAGTGTTGGAAGTCTTCACTAGAGTAATCAGGCAAGGGAAAGAAATAAAAGGCATCCAAACTGGGAATGAAGAAGTTAAATTGTCACTCTTTGCAGGTGACATGATGCTGTATATAGAAAAACCTAAAGACTCCACCAAAAAGCTGCTAGAAACAATAAATGAATACAATAAAGTTACCAGCTACAAAATCAATGTAAAAAAGTCCATTGCATTCCTATATAGTAATAATGAACTCTCAGTAAAAGAAAAAAAAGTGCATTTTGTAATTGCAACAAAAAGAATAAAATATCTAGGAATAAACTTAACCAAGTATGTGGAAGACCTTTATGCTGAAAACTATAAGGCATTTTTAAAAGAAATTGAAGAAGACACAAAGAAATGGAAAGACATTCCATGTTCATGGATTGGAAGAATCAACAAAGTTAAAATTGCTATATTATGAAAAGCAATATACAGATTTAATGCAATCCCCATCAACACCCCAATGGCATTTTTTAAAATAATTAAAACAAAAAATCTTCAGATTTGTATGGAATCGCAAAAGACCCCGAATAGCCCAAGCAATCCTAAGAAAAAAGAACAATGCTAGAGGTATCATACTCCCTGGATTTTAGCTTGTACTACAGGGCAGTAATAATCAAAACAGCGTGGTATTGGCAGAAAAACAGACACATAGACCAATGGAATAGAACTGAGAACCCAGAAATAAACCCACATAAATATGGACAGATAATTTTTGACAAAGAAGCAAAAAACATACAATGGAGAAAAGACAGCCTCTTCGATAAATGGTGCTGGGAGAATTGGAAAGCCACTTAAAAAAGAAACTGGACTGCTATCTGTCACGATGTACCAAAATTAATTCAAAATGGGTCAAAGACTTAAGCATAAGACCTGAAACAATAAACTGCACAGAAGAAAACAGAGGTATTAAACTTATGGAAGTTGGGTTCAAAGAGCATTTTATGAATTTGACTCCAATGGCAAGGAAAGTAAAAGCTGAAATAAATGAATGGGAGTATATCAAACTCAAAAGCTTCTGCACAGCAAAAGAAACCATAGACAAGATAAAGAGGCAACCAACTGAATGGGAGAAGATTTTTGCAAACAGCGCCTCCGAGAAGGGGCTAATATCCAAAATAGAATTTTAAGATAAAAGGAACTCATACAACTCAACAACAAAAAAACAAACAACCCAGTTGAAAAATGGGCAGAGGTCCTGAAGAGACATTTCTCCAAAGAGGACATACAAATGGCAAATAGACATATGAAAAAATGCTCAACATCACTAATCATCAGAGAAATGTAAATAAAAACCACAATGAGATCACCTCACCCCAGTTAGAATGGTTATCATCAACGAGACAAATAATAACAAGTGTTGGAGAAGCTGTGGAGAAAAAGGAACCCTCATAAACTTTTGGTGGGAATGCAGAGTGGTGCAGCTGCTATGGAAGGCAGTGTGGAGTTTCCTCAAAAAATTACAAATAGAATTACCATATGACCCAGCAATCCCTCTACCCAAAAAATCTGAAAACGTTTATCCATAAAGACATGTGTGATCCAATGTTCATTGCAACTTTATTTACAGTGGCCAAAACATGGAAACAACCAAAATATCTTCCGATGGATGAATGGATAAAGAAGTTGTTGTATATATACACAAAGGAATACTATTTGGTGGTAAGTAAAGATGAAATAGTATCATTTGTGACAACATGGATGGATCTTGAGATTATAATTTTAAGCAAAAGAAGTCAGACAGAAAAAGTAGAGAACCATATGATTTCACTAATATGTGGTATATAAAAGTGAAAACAACAAAAGAAGAAGACAAATAAAAGAAGGAACAAAAACTCATAGACATAGACAATAGTTTAGGGGTTACCAGAGTGTAAGGGGGGAAGGGGACTCTAGAGGAGGATAAACTGGGTCTAATATATAGTGATGGAAAGAGAGCTGACTGAGTAGCGAACACACAATGTGAGATATAGATAATGTATTACATAATTGTACACCTATAATCTATGTAACATTACTAACAATTGTCACCCCAATAAACTTTAATTTAAAAAAAAAACAAAAAAAAAACACTATGTTTTACTCTAATAAGGAGGTAAATAAATCACATATTAAGTCACATCATTTACAAATATTACAGGAAAAATGTGGTACAGTTTGCAACTTCAGACTAGCAGCCATGCTGACCCTATCCTGTTTCTAATTATCAACTACCATATATTTTATTTGATTTGTCCTTTATTTGCTTTCATATCTCCATTTTTTGCTAGTCAAATGGTCATTTTCTGTTATTAACTTTTAATTTGTCACTGCAAATGCATACAGACACATGTCAACTTTCCTTTAGAAAAAAGTTTCCCTTAGAAATGAATCGTTCCGTATTATAGACTCAGTTCATATTAGCAAGACAAAGTGATTTTAATATGAATAAACATATATTAAAATAGAAATTTCAGAAATCAAAATGAATTACAGGTGTGTAACAAAGCACTACGTTGCCAGAGCCTTCAAAACCTTCACTAGCTAGGTTGGCATACTACCATTGCTTCAGCTATATTCCCTTGGTATTATCACTCTTTAATATGACAATTATATAGTATTGCTTCCTGTTTTCTTGTTTGTTTGTTTGTCCCTCCCTTTTTTTTTTCTCTTGCCTTTACCCTGTTTCAGATTTGGCAGTACTGTAACCTTTTCTGAGCCCTTGATATTCCCTCCCTTCATTTCTGATTAATATTTGAAAGACAATTCCTGCTATATGCTGCATCATTTTAGGTCATTATTTTTACAAAATTTAGGTCATTATTTTTACAAAATTATTTTTATAAAATCTTATGTCTAAAAGAATCAGCTTTCCTAAGATTTTAATACTGAACTTACATTTCAACGCAATTCAATTTAATAAAAGAGAAGTCTGGGGGAAAAATCACTGCTTTGTTTTTAGACATAAAGTTAGAGTTATAGGATTATATTAGGCTCCAAAATTAAAGCATTTAAAGACAATAAATCTTTTGTGTGTGAAATGCTAGGTGCATACTAATAGAAAGTGATTATTTTTTATATATGATATTTCAAAGTAAGGCAAATCAGTGTTTTATAAATTATTATCTGTCATAAAAGACAGTGGAAAAGAGTGCACCAAAGAAGTCATTCTCACAGAAGATATAAATTATCTTAAACATTTTTGAGTTTTTAGAGAAAAATAGATATTTGGGATATTACTAATGTAAAATGACTGATTTCTTTTCTAATTTTACTTCTATAACTTGTCTGTGGATAGACCTAGAGAGTATATGTATGTACACTTACACTTATGGACAGTGGACAGACTAGGTGTCCCAGTACCATCACATACCTCTTGGTGTTGGTAGCTTTGTGTACATTCCCTTTCCTTTAATGTGGATGGGACCTATGAATTTCTTCTAGCTAATAGAAACATGACGTAGGTAATATGAAGTATCTCCGTTGATTATGCTACATTACATAAGACTCCATCCTGCCTGTAGACTCGCTTTCTTACTCTCCCTCTAACCTTGAAGAAGCAAGCTGCCAGGTTGTGAAAGGCCTATGGAGATTCCACATGACAAAAAACCATAGGCCACCTCTAGGAGCTGAGGGTAAGTACTAACAACAGCCAGGAAACAAACAAACAAAAACAAAAAACTCAATACCACAACTGCAAGGAAATAAATTCTGCCAACAACTCAAGTGCTCTAGGAAGCAGATTCTTCTGCAGTTGAGCATCCAGATAAGAATGCTTTCTGACAGCACCTGGATTGCAGCTCAGTGAGACCCTGAAGCAGAAACCCAGATAAGCTTTGACTGCATTCCTGACGTACAGACACTTGAGATAATAAATATTTGTTGTTTTAAGCTTTTAAGCTTGTGGTGATTTGTGACAAAGTGACAGATAACTAACACACTTGCATACACACACTTCTACATCTATCTATGAGTTCACACTGATGCCTCCTATTCCAATCCAACAAGAGAGAAGAAATGATTCTAGCCTTCTTCTTTTTCTTAATTGTAATTCCTTTCTCCTGTAGTAAGAAATCTGACCCTTACTAACCACAGTATACTTTATTTACCCAATTTTGTACATGTGTGAAGTAGTTTCAAAATATCTAGTTTATAAAACATGTAAAATGCAAATTTACTAACTATAGCACAATATCTACATATAGTTATTTTTTATTTTTATCCTTACGATATACTGTCAAAATATTGTTTTAGGGAAGTTTACTGAAGTCAGTTCATTACTTCATCACCCCTTTACTCTGGTCTGGTTACGTTATTACTTGTAACATAGGTTCTTTTGTTACACATTGCATACTATTTGGGGTTTTCCTTATATCCTGGTTGACATATATTATTCATTTATTTTTTCAAATATGTTAAACATCACCACCGTCCTAAGAGTCAAAGCTAAACAAAGAGGTTTTTTTCAGCATCACTTCCCTATTATCCCTACTACATCATTCCCATGTCCCCCATTTTTGTACCCCATTCCCACCCACTCCTTATTGGTAACTGATTTCATTACTTTCTTATCATTCCTGTATTTCTCTTCTACAAATGAGTAAATACATGTGTATTTTCTCATATCACATTCTAGCATACTTCAGATGCTATTTTATACACTAGGGCTAATTCAATATTAGTTTCATGTACATCTTTGACATTTTGTACAGCTGCACAGTAGTCAATTGTGTAAATCTAATATATTTTAATCACTAATTCTTTTAGGTATAAATATCTAGATTGTTTTCATTTTTCTAAAATCTCAAACAATACTGCAGTAAGTATCTATGTGCAGAAGTATTTCTGTTTTGTTAGAGGTGTATCTTCAGGGAAGTATCCTAGAGGAAAGATTATCAGGTCAAAAGGTAAGTGCATAGAT
This sequence comes from Rhinolophus hipposideros, assembly GCF_964194185.1. NCBI lineage: Eukaryota > Metazoa > Chordata > Mammalia > Chiroptera > Rhinolophidae > Rhinolophus > Rhinolophus hipposideros. The sequence continues at coordinate 35,703,782 of NC_138061.1, read as the reverse complement.
AGATATGTTCTAGCCGTTTTCAAATTTCTCTTCAGACGAAAGGTACCAACTTGCTTTTCATTATAATATTTTTAACTGCCTACAAAATGCATTGGAATATATTTTTTTCCAATCTGATTTCCAAAGGAGACAAATTGTGTATCTGTATTGTTTTAACTTATATATTTTTAATTGTGAATGAGTTGGGATTCTTTTTAAAGGATTGAGGAACATTTAAATAACCTTTTTGAAAACTACCTTATATATTTTCCTAATTGGATTTTTGGTCCTTTGTCCTTCAAATTTTAGGTACAGATATAGATATAAACACACACACACACACACACACACACACACACACACACACACACACACACACACACACACACATAGCTTTAGTCTTAGATCTATGTTGCAAATATTTTTCTCATCCAGTTTGTCAGTTTTGTTTTTCTTTTGCCTATTAATTAAGGTGGTATTTGTCATGCGAAATTTGTGTCAAGTTTATGTAAATTTAGTAATCTTATGTTGACGTGGGATTTTGAATCGTAATAAGCAAGATTTACACATGAGTTTACAGAGAAATTCATTGTTTTCTTTTACAACATGATGGTTTCATATACTAAATTTAAATAATCTCCTCAGTTTATTCTTGTGTATGGTATAAAGAATGGTGCTAAATTTATCTTTTTCTGAAAGGTTACTCAGTTGGCCCAACACCATTTATTAAACAGTCCATTATTGCCTATGTGTTGGGTTGTGCCACATTTATGATATAGCATGCTCTATACTTTTCCATTTGTATATTGGGTCTATTTCTTGGCTTTCTTTTCTATTACACTGGTTTGTCTATTTGTGGAAAAGTGCCACGATGTTTTAATTATAGGGGATTATTTTATGCTCTAATGTCTGATATGTCTGGTCTTTCTATATAATTTATATTTTCAGTGGTTTCCAGACTATCTGTGCGTATTTATTTTTCCATATGAACTTTTGAATCAACTTGTCTAACTCCATAAAAACTGCTTCTATATATTAATTAGGATTAGATTACATTAATAAATTATCTTAATAAAACACTTTCATGTTCATAATGTTAATTTGTCCTAAGAATAAAGGTTATATTTTCATTATTTAAAAATCTAGAGTCTTTCAGTAGTTTTTATAGGTTTTTTCCTTTAAATTTTAAAAATTTCTTAAAAAATTAATTCTAAAATAGACTATGTTGCTATTCATAATTGTGATTATTTGTGTAAATGAAGGCTAATGATTTATTTTTATTTTTATTTTACCTGCTCACTTAATTTATTCTTTTATTATTGGGGCTAGTTTTATCATTAATACTCTAGGGTTTCACAAACAATTGTTATGTCTCTAATTGATTTATCTTATATAATTATACTGGCTGATACATCTATGAAAATATTGGAGCTTCGTGGAGAGAGTAGGCATCTTTTACTTTTTCCCAATCGTAGTGGTAATGCCCCATGCCTTTAGTATGTTTCCCCAATAATTAAATACAAGCTTTGGAACTAAAATATTATATATATATATATATATATGTATATATATATATATATATATATATATATAATATGTATGTATATAGATATATGTATATATATAATATATACATGTATAAATATATAAATATACATATATAAATATTTTATTATATCTCAATTGATGAGTGTTTTTATCAGAAATGGGTGCTGAATTTTATCAATGTATTTTTGGCTTTTATGGAGATAATCATATGAAGTTTTATTTTAGTTCTAATAATATAGTGCATGATACCAATTGATTTCTTAATATTAAATCACATTCTAATAAAAAACACTACTTGGTCATGATATATTCTATTCTTGATGTACTATCGATATATATGTATAGTACTTTATGTACTTGTACTTATTGCCTTATACTATTTTCTTTAATATTTTAATTACTGTACATGAATGATAACTAGAGGTATATTTTTGTCAGGTGCAAATGTAATGTTATACTTATTACAGGAATTTGGAAGTTTTGTTTTCCCAGGGTATGAAGAAATTAGAAAGCACTGAGATGATATTGTCTTTTAAAATTTCATAGAATTCCCCTGCAAAATCATTCCAGGCTAGGTGATTTTATTTGGTGGGGGTAATTCCTTAATAATTTTCTTTTTGAAATTAAAAACAAAAATGTCTTCATTGTTTATAAATTCCTTTCCACAGAGCTCTGAATACAAGTTATTTAGAAATAAGGAAGATATAAGGGGCGATCTGTGTGTCATAGATAGTAATGCGTTTTCACATGTTGCTTCACTATTACACTGAATCATTCTCATTAGATATAATTCAAGTTAATGTATTTTGTCTTCTCTAATAATAAATTGCTTCTTCACTTAAATACACAACACAGCCTTCTTCATACATGCTTAGATCACGACTCCCAGGCTAGTCAGAGTTGAGGCTACTAAATCTCTTAGTTTTACTCTCAGAGGCTGTCACTTAATAGTCAAGGTAAGCCTTTCCCTGTGGGAGTGTGAGCATAGAGAAATGGAGATGGAATAGAAAGATATATATGACATCTGATATTCAACCCATAAATAAATGAAAAATATATTTAACGTCTAAACCAACCACTAGATTGAGTGATCCATTTTTTTTTCTTTAATCTCAAAAATCTACCTGAGTTTAACCTCAAAAGAATTACATAGATCTGGGCTCCATTTGAAGTGCAAAAAGAATGCTATGTATTTCAAAAGCTGTATTTTTTTCTCTACCTAAGACTATTTTCTTGAGAGTATAAATCACATTATTAATGTTTTATTTTATTATTTTACTGTATTGGGGGGACCAAGATCAATTGTCTATACCTCTTATTTGCAAGTTGATGTCAAGGAAATACTAAATTATCTGAGGAAAAAGAAAATACATTCATCATTGGTACAGAGTCACTAGGATTCTTTACATCGTCAGTAGTAAACTGATCTCAGGACAAAGTTTAGGTGTGCAAATGTCACTGAGCATAATATATGTTGCTAAATGTTACCCACAGGAGAGGTGATAATTTCCCAACCTTTAATAACCACTGACTCCTCTTGATTACCACAAAATCTCAACTGATCTGCTGTTATTTGTAATTCAAATTCAATATCTTTAAAATAAAAATAAAGCAATAAGAGATATGTTCTTTTGTTTTCTACCCACACCTTTATGCTATGATTCCCTGTAGCCAAGTATGACCATGTGACTCACATCTGAGCTACTGTTGTCTTACTTTATTCATAATAAGAGAGAGAGAGAGAGAGAGACAGAGAGAGAGAGAGAGAGAGAGAGAGAGAGAGAGAGAGAGAGAGAGAGAGAGAGAGAAAACTTATAATACTAATTCTGGAATGCGGAGAGCTATAAAAAACAAAAGAAGCCAGAGGTAGGAGCAATGTGCATTTAGAATTTTCAAACCAAAGTGTTATTTTGTGTAGGCACAGGAGGAACGACGTTGAAGAACAGACTTCTCACCCCCACCACAGGTTATGAAAGGGACTTGTTAGGTGTCACCAGGAAGGCCTAAATCATTAGCATTCCCATTCTCCAGGTACTTTTATTGGAAAGCATTAACTAAATAAAGCCTACTACCCCAAGCCCACATAGCTCTATTCAAATTGCAAGAGCTTACACACTCATCTGCTCACCTGTGTGAATTCAATTTTTCCTCACAAATATCCTGCCCTCTGATGAAGTTGTTTTTAGAACTAACACATAAAGAAAGTGATGGAAATTTAGATAACAGGAGGAAGTAGATATAGAGTACAAAAGATTGTGCAAACAGAAACATAAAGGATAAATTGAACAAGCATCCTCTGTAATAAATGAAGTCATAAGGTATTAATTCTATAAATTGTTTCACCCTGTGATGGAAAATGAATCAATACCCTGATGAAATGGGAAGAATATTTTTAGCATTTGAAAAAAATCACATTTTAAATCTTGGCTCTTCAATTTAGTAGTTGACGGCAAATTACTTAAACTGGTTGAATTTGAGTTTTCTCACCTTAAATCCAAGTTAATGTGTATTTTATAGCATTTTTGCAATTTTTAAATGAAGTAATGAATTTTAAAGACCAGACACCTGTTTCTCTCTTAATACTATTATTAATGTTTACATTCTTAAGCTTGTATGCAGCTTCTATAGTCAATTAATTGAGTGATTAAATACAACTTCAGAGAAACACAGGCAATATTGTGATTATAAAACAAAAATGAAGAGGAAGAAAAACATCTCTGTACTTACAATATCGTTACTCAAATGCCTATGCAAGGGCATCCAGAAGCAGTTTCAATGCTCTCATTAGTATGTGAACAAAGAGAAGTGATTCAAGAAGCCATAAAATGAATCTATAGAGTTGTTAAAAGTTCCCTCCAAAATCCAGACTCGCCCTTGCTTTGGCCAAGTCATTCCACCCATCTGCTCCTTCTGGCAATTGTACAGCCTGCTAAGGATGCTGCCACCAAAGGCTCCTCTGAGTTGTTGATGGGAAAGGCACGAAAGTCAATGCAAAGCATCATTTTACTATACCAATTGGCTCACAAGCCTCATTATCTATATACGAAGTGTCAAAAGCAGTTTTTTTTTTCATTCTGTTAAATGAAAAGTAAAAAGCAAATAGGTGGACATTACTATTTGTAATTAGTTCTAAGCTTGTCAAATTTTACCAAACTGGCATTTCATTATTATGCCAATTTACTTAATTCCTTCCCCAAATATGTGGTCGATGTTACAAATGCAGTTTTTTGTTTTTTTTTTTTAACATTTAGAAGGTATCTAAAATTTTGTGACTGCAGTGTTTTGATTTAGAAAGTTAATGAGCTAAAGATGTCAATGAATTAAGGCCTATACTTTACAGTCAATACAATATGTGAAAAATTCTATAGATATAATATCTTATTTAGTATATGAACATGAATTATATTAAAATGGTCTTGTAGGGACAATAAACCATAAAAAGCTACTCCGTATATAAAACTCAAATATTGATAAAGTAGTAGGAGTGGGGAGCGGGCTGTGAGCTGACAAGGGCCTTGCAGCTGCAAGGTCATTCCCATGGGAAGCCTCGCCTCAGCAATCTTCCCAGAAAGTACAAGGTAACACTAATGCAGTCACAACTATACAAACTGGCCAATACACAAAACAAAATGTTCTAATAATACCTGCTTGTTCTGCTAATACTTGTTTGTATAGATAACTATTCTAAGACTGTATAAAAACTGTGTGTGAAATACAGACTATGCCACTGCTCCGCCATCCGTGGACAGTGGACTTCCCAATCCCAGCTTTCCTGTCTCTATGTCTTTTCTTAATCTCCTCACCCTTCCCCCTCAGGCAGAGCCCTCCTAGCAGCGCAGGCTGCTGCAGTAGGTAGAACCTTTTAAAGTAATGGGATATTATATTAATGTAATTCAATATATTAATGATATTAATGTATTTTAAGTAATGGCATATGAATAAACGTTATGGAATGATTCCATATTATACATGGCATCATAAATATTTCAGCTATTTTTAAAAAGTTAGGTTAGCACCAGGTAAATACATTTTATGGAGTAAATATTTCTTTACATAATTCAGATATCAGATTGGAAAGTAAATGTAATGTAAAGAATATATGATAAGGGTATAAGCCAAATATTTGGATATCAAGTGACACAATTCTTATTCTCTCTTCTTATATATAGACATTAATTCTGGACTAGCTGGGACAGAAAACTCCCCACTGACCACCCTAAAATCCACTAAAGTAAAATTAAGTTCATTAGACTTACTGCAATATGGGAGAATACCAGAATGATCGGGTCCTATATGACTTCAAAATGAATAAATTAGGGAAGAATATTTAAAGGGTCTTAAAGCTTGATGTGGGTAAAATTAAGGCAGGTCTTACAAGGTAGGGACCTGGTTGTGGTGGGGCTGAGTTTATAACAACATAGCTCTTGATTGTTAGGCACAGTGAGATGAAGGTCTTGACAGAAGCATCGATGAGTAAACTGTCAAGAATATCTTTGTAACAAAATCTTTAAAGAAAATCGTTCCAGTTAGTTCACACTCTCATATTCTAGGAGCAAATGTTTTTTGCCGGAAGTATCCAAGTTATTTTTTGTTTGGCCTCATACTATTTAACATAAGGATATGAGAGTATGCCTGCTAAATACTGTTTAACAGAGGCACACAAAACTATTTTTGATCTCATTATTGGTAGTTTTTCTTATTTAAGAGCTTTATGAAGATTTATATCATATAACATATAATTATCCCATTTAATGTGTTCAGTTCAGTGATTTGTTGATCTAGTCATAGCGTTGTGGGGCCATCAATACAAGTTAATTTTAGAACATTTTATTCACCCCCTAAAGAAACCAAGTAATGCCTTGGGGTTGGGTTCCACATTCTGTCCCATTCCTCCTTTGATATATCATGCTTGTGAGTAAAATTTCTAATGGCAGCCTTTCCAATCTCTTTAAGACTCCTCCTTTATTTTTTAATGTTGAAAAATTAGTTGCTGGATCTTTGGATGGGTCAGAGATTATGCCATAGCATTTGAGATCACACATCAAAGCACTGAAACATAGAAATATACTAAGAAAAAGGTTATCATTTGAGTGTGTAATCCACTTCTAAGCCAGGTACCCTGAGTGAATTGATTAAACTAAGAACAGACCCTCCCCACTTCCTCAATAGAGGATGCAAAAATATGGCGTTCTTGACCAAATTATAATGTTTCATGGCTTCCTTATGACTTTTCATTTATTTTTTTATAATAAGGCTATTAGAAAGGTGTGCAGTGCTTTAAGTACAAAATTTTCTCCCCTCAGGCAACATATGGTTCACCTTGAGTGGCCAAGATTACATTGAAACACGTTATTTTAAACTGCCACCCCTCCAGATTCATAAAACAGAAAAGAAGTTTTATGGTCTTCATAACATTGTTAGTATTCTCGCTGTTTTTTGAAATATACTATATTAATTGCCCATGCTGCTTGTAAAGCATAAAATAAAGAAGCTCCAGGACAAAAGAAAGTAAAACAAAATCCCCCTAAAGGCATTACAGTTATTGCAGTTAAATCATGTGGCCTATTTTCTATTAACTCCTGAATTAATCTTAGAATCTCTCTTTTCCAAAGATAGGAAAGTGAAGTGCCAAAATATGCTTTAGATTATCTCAGGAACTATCCTGATTATAAGTATTCACCCCTACCTAACTGGTGTATAGTACCTAATAGATTTTTGTACTGAAAAGTAAGTACCATCATAATGGAACAAGCAGTGATTTTTCAGATTAAAATAATCCCATGTGATTGATTATTGAATAGTGTTGTAATAGTTTGCAATGACTCATCCAAAGTGCATTACAGTATCAGGTGATGCAATATGTAGAAAAGATATCATTGGTGAGACCTGAAACAAAAGAGCTTGGGATTGAGTCTAATGAGCTTTTCGTGTAAAACCGATAAAATTGAGAGAGCCTCTGGATATGCTCCATCTGTTCTCCAGCTCTATTTCTGTGAAAGTTTGATTATCATGGCTGGCTAATACAAAAGGTCCCATTGTGTTTTTTATGTAGAAACTATAATCTTTATTTCTATGTATGTGATGTTAAAAAGTTTTAGACTTGTTTATATTGGGATTGTTGTTTTGTGTTTTTGTTTGTTTGTTTGTTTTGTTTGTTTTCTATCTAAAAAGTAGTGTTTGGCCCTTGCTGCATACAAAAGCATACAGTTCAAAATTTAGATAACATTCCTAGATACAGGGGTTCACCTATCATTAACTCCTAAGGGAAAAGATGATGAACTGTAGGAGGAATTGACTTAATTGTCTTTAAAGCCAATGGCAAGACTTAGGCCATAAAAATTTAAGCAGTTTGGGTTAAGTATTAGCGGTACAAGAAGTTTTATTTTTGTTGTACAACTTAATTTCTCTTGGGAGCTTTCCTTTCTTACTGCATAACACTTGCCTCTATCTAGTATAGGGAAGATTTTTTTCACAGTAAATTTCCCAGAGCCAGTCCATAGGGGTAGTAGGTATCATAAGCAGATACACTCAGTAACTACTGTATTAAACAAAGTTATAAAAGTTAACTTTTACTAGGATTTTTCATAAACTAAAGTATTCTAAATTTCATTGTGATTATCAAGAAGGTAAAAGTAAAAGTGTTTCCAAAATATATTTGACCATAAGTTAGTATATTTCATGGATAATCCTATGGTATATATAGTGCTTGGAAAAAGAGGAGAAAACAGTCCTACAGAATGATCTATGATACCTTGTTCTTACCCACCATTCAAGATCAGTCTAAACCTCCATGAAGTCTTTTTCAGGTAATTCTGGCCCACACTGACCTGTTCCTCCGCTGAATTTGTCTTACCATTATCACTTGGTTCCTTCTATCCTTGTAATACTCTTGAACTAATTCACATGAGGTGCACTTATTGAAAGATCCCTGAGACTATCTTGTATTGTTTAAGATGGTTCTCATTAATCTGGTATCTATGGTACACATTCCGGCTCTGTTCCCACTGTCTTCTAGATTCCTTTATCTGGAAGATCCTGCCTCTACATTTATTCTTTGTTTCCATCTTTCACCCTTCCATTGCCAGATGTTCAAATTTTACTTGTTGTTCAATGTCCAGCAGAAATGTACTTTGTATCTGAAAGACCCTCACACCCCCATACTCTCTAATCAGAAATAAACTCCTCTGAAGTGGCATAGCAGGTTTTTGTTTTTGTTTTTTTGTTTTTTTCCTGTTCTTACACACATCTCATTTTTCTAATTTACTTTTTGTTGGATTAACAGAAACTCTCACTAATCATACTTAGAGTATGCAACAAGTTTGGCCAACTGCTGTGATTTTGCTTTGCTCTGGGCAAAGTCTAAGTTGGTCTGGAACAGAGAATGCATTTTGAGGGTCTGCAGGAGACTGTGTGTGGCTAAAAGGACAAATCCTGCAGAGAGGAGAAGTGACTAATTGAGAAGTTTAAGTTGTCCTATAAACATATGCCAAGCAACATTCTTATCTATCTTCTCAGTAAAACTTGAGTAAAATCAACATAAATCATCATTGCCTTTGCAATTTGATGTAGAATAGGGGAAAGGAATATAGCAAAGTACTGAATCGATCCCCAAGGTTAGTTAGCATGGGGCCAAACTAACCTGCTAGTCACATCAAGATTGTATGTAATTGTTTTTTATAATTGCTAGTTTTTTTTTTTTTGGTTGTTCTTGTTTTTAATCATCTATATATAAAAGTATTGGAAAGATACCTTTCATGTTGGAAAAAAATTTGAATACTTCATATCTTTAGCATTTTGTTTTGGAAACAAAATAATACTTAACATTTATTTAATATTCAGAGTATGGGTGGAACCATACTGAATATATTATATGGATTAGTTCATTTAATTCCATGGGGTTTGAAATAACATTTCCCTATTTTACAGAATAAAAAAAAATAAGGCTGTGGGTTACCCAGGTGACTTATCTAGTCATGAATTGGTGGAACATGGGTAAAGATTCAAGCAATTACATACCAGAGTCTATCCACTCAGCCACTAAGTCATACTGAGCCCCACAGTGGGTTATCAGTTGCTAGATAAGTTTATATATATATATTTATATATATATATATACACACACACACACACACACACACACAGCCAAAAAATGTACACACATTTTACATTTTAATACAGAAAACATCTATATTAAAATTGTAATACTCAATATCTACCAAGAACAAAAGTTGAATACAAGTCACATTTGACTTCTGCAATTACAAGAGGTGCTCAAAGTGGTTACCATCAGCATAATTTTACTACAGTTTTTTCCTTTCTTAAAATGTGTATACATTTTTTTTTAGCACCCTCTGTATATATGTTGCTGCTTTACAGATACTTTTCATGAGTATATTAAGGGTTTATTTTTGAGATTTTGAGGGAAAATCATAGAGAAAATGTAGGGCTTCTTCCCAAAACACTTTCATATCAGAGACAGAACATTGGGCTACAAAGGGCTATACGTCAGAATCAGGATCCTTACATTTATCTTTTGCACTGGAGTTTTTAATTCAGCCTCAGTAAAATGACTTATTCACACTCGAGGTGTCACCAATAAGAGGACATAATTAGGAGTGAGATGCGGTAACAATTTATTCTTCGGCCTAAATGAAAGGACTAGAACAAGTTCCAGGATTCAGGAATATTGGCAGTACCAGTTCAACTGTGTCATGCACTGAGAAAATAGTAGGTGGTAAAACTCTGAGGTACAGGTGATAGGTATAAATTATCACCTTTCTTTTGCAATTGTCACCTACTTAAATATTTCTGAGAAAAAAGTATCGAAGCAGAATGCATCCAATAGACAAAAGAAATAAATCAATTCAAGAATGGAGTAAGTCAAATAGAAAAGAAAGCAAAACACTTCTCAGGAAACAAGAAAAGATTTGGCTTAAGTCTGCAAGACCAAACTTAATTAAAAAGGATATAGCTCAACTGAAAAGAAAGGCTTACTGTTTTCCCTGATTACTCAATAAAAGGCATTAGAAGAGCAGCATAAAAAAATACATTACCTTATTTGGGTCTGCTTTGATATGCTTAAAAGTGAAAATACAATTTATTAACAAGCAAAAAAAAAAAAAAAAGAAACAAGTCTTATATCATGGAATCATATAACATGGAGATAAGAATAGAATCTAACACAATTTAGAACTTATTGAGCTCTACTTTCTACATTTACATCTCTCAGTCTTATATCCTAATATTTTTCCAGACTTTCAGGCTCATTTAATGATTCATTTCCAAATGAATAATTTTTATTTTTCTTGATACAAAGTCAAACCATAGCAACAATCTTAAAACATGTTTTCCATTAAATTCAGAGCCACAAATTCAGAGAAGTGGCGATTTTTAGAGAATTTGAAAGTAATCCAAATAAGACATTCATTGCCAGGAAATATTATTAATTATCAATGACAAGATATTTGTGTTTCATCTTCCTGAAATTGAGTAATAGTAAAACCTTATTAAGCACTGACTTATTCAATATAATATGCAATACTGAGGGGACAAGAATATGGGCTAGAGGTAATAGGACAGTGTCATTCATGATCAGCCTTAATCACAAAGAACCTGCAAAGTAACTGTACTTCCAGGGTGTTCCTCTTTACCTGGAAAGCCCTGCATTTTGGGGGACAATACAAAGAGCTAGTTAGTCTTTATTTAGCCACGTGTTCATGGGAATCGCCCCCATCTTTAGGAATTTTTCCTCCTCTTTTTCTCACACAAGTTGCCTCAATAAATATCATAGCCTAGCTACTAAACATTTATCAGTGAGCCTCCAGAATTAATAAGACACAAGGAGTGTAAGGTCTGCTAAAATCTTTCTGCAGAACAGTTTTGAATTTGTTCCAGAAAAACGCCTGAGGAGATTGACGGCAGCCAAATAGACTGAGATGGGTCAGCTCATTATCACTTTATTTTAAACCTCAAGAAGAAATCCGAGATCAGCCCTTTAATGTATTTTTTTGTTCCAGGTGCCTAATTTGAAAGCTCATATCTTAACTGACTGAAAGAATGAGTAAAGGGTCAGGCACTAGGGAAATTCAAAGGGATGTATTTGCCAATGGAAGAGGTAAGCTCTCAGCAATGTGATAAAGGAGAAGGCAAACTCTTACTTTTCTTTCATTTTCCCTTTCTTTTGGTTACCTTGCTATAAGTACTTCCCATTGCTGCATTACATACAGCAAATTTATCCGATAAACACATTTGTGTGGAAGATATTTAAAAAGCCCCAACACCAAGGAAAAATTAACAGTGAAATTTCTGGCATCTCTGTAGATATTATTTTTTAATTAAGTATAATCTTTGACATTATGAAATAGACTAAATGTAAAACCCTTCGGTGATGGAAGTAGCCTTTCTATAAATGCTAAGAAGAGGGGTAAAGAGAATTTTTGCATCTGGAACTTTTCAGTGAAATACTGTGTCTGGTCTCCAACTAGACGGGGCAGCATAGGGTAGTGGTTAGGAGCCCAGAACTCATGCCCCAGTTATGAGTTCTGGGTCTACCGTGTATTACAGTGGCGCTGAATCTCTCTGATTATCAATTTTGTCACCAGTAAACTCAGAAGAATTATAGGATATACCTCATAGTCATTTATGAGGCTTAGTTGAAATCACATTTGTAAAGGACTTAGAATGGTGATATAGTATAGGTAATGGTCAAAATACCAACTGACTGATTTGGCATTGGCTAACAGAACTGGCATGAGTTTTAGCACCTCAGCAAAGTATATTATTATTATTCTTATCATTATTATTATTATTATTATTATCATCATTATTATTTTACTTCAATATAAAACCAATTATCTCAAATACTGCCTCTCAGTTATGATTTTCCTATTGAAACTACTAAAAACCATAAAGAAATTTTGTTCATAACACTACTAAATATCCAGAAAGTAGGGAATAAGTACCAGAAGACCAGAGGTTTCTTTCAAGAACTGTGCTGATCATCTGTGCTCTCTTGAGCAAAGTCTCAGATACTTTACCTGTAAAATGAAAATCTAATAATTTTGACCATCAACTCCCCATAAGATCACCAAAATAATTTGATAATCAAATAAAGTTGGGTTTTATTATCTACTGTAATAAATGGCAACACTACTTTTACAGTCTTAGTAGATTTCAAAAGGGATGGGGGTCAGGGACAGATATTTATGGGTTTAAAGAGTAACCTCGAGTAGTTTAAATGAGCCTTTCAATGGGTATCTAATGGAAAGTGGCAAAACGTCTTGTTCTGATAGTTAAGGATTGGATGACATTGTGAGGTGAAGACCTTGAAGTGAGTCTTAATAAGCAAACAGCTTCCTGATAAGCAATCTGTTTGCCTATTAGAGCAATCTATTGGCCTGAGAAGGAGGCTGTTCCCCCAGATGAACAACTATCATCCTGAGAAGAGGACTATTTGAACAGTCTATTATTTGTATAAATTGATTTTTAGCAAGTTCTTTCGGCAAATAAGACATTGATTGGTTTACCATTTTATCTTCCTGGGCGAGAATTCCCTGAAACAAAGAATAAAAGTCATATTGAAGAAGGTATCCTTAGTTGTTAGTCTCAAAAGTATGCTGTATAGACGCAGACAGTCTCACGTTTCAGTTTTTAAAAAGAAAAATACCTTGTTTCCCCGAAAATAAGACCTAGCCGGACCATCAGCTCTAATGCATCTTTTGGAGCAAAAATTAATATAAGAGCTGGTCTTATTTTACTATAATACTGGGTCTTATATAAGACCAAGAATATAATATAATATAATATAATATAATATAATATAATACAATATAATACTGAGTCTTATATTAATTTTTGCTCCAAAAGACACATTGGAGCTGATGGTCCAGCCAGGTCTTATGTTTGGGGAAACAAGGTAGTTTTAGTAAACAGAACCATATATAAAAATCGTAGAACCGTGTAGGTCTTTAGAAATCACCTTTTCCATATCAATCTCCTCACTCCCCCATTGATGGAAGAAGAAGATGACATTCAGAGAAAAAAAAACAAATTATTTCCCCACACTCTGCTTCTGGAGTTATACAGTCATGTTACTCCCAAGTCAAGTCTCTTCTGGTGGGTGCCTGACCTCATTATCTGATCAAAACACAACATATAAATCCAAGCTCACCACACAATGCTGCTGTTCTTAAAGTTTCAACTCTCTAACTTCTATACAGAGACAAGCTTCAAAATATTTATCTAGACGAGAGCTGACCAAAAGTAAATGAAAATGTGCAGCCATGTGAAAGTGGCAGGCATGCACCCATGCACAAGCACACAATTCAAGAAGATCACAGAAGGATACAGAGATTTAGATGGGGAAAATTTGCATCCAACTTAAACCAACAGGGCAATATTCTCAGAGTTTTCATCATTTCCTGACTAAGTATAGAGCTCATCAATATGCAAAACTGCTGTACATTAAGGAGTTTCCTTTATCCCCAAATCGCCTGCCAAAAAAGCAAACAAACCAAAAAACACAGTAATTTGAACTTTGGCAGATTGTTTTACAAAGTTATTACAGCAACTGAAAATTCAAACCACTAAATTATGCACAATAACCCAACAGCTAAGTTCCCATATTGATGATAATTAAGCTGGTTATAAATAAGCATTTGCTGTTAAGTGTGTATTTAAGAAAAGCCCAGCTTTTTTACATAATTCTGGTATTTAATTTGATCAGAAATTCACTAGATTCTAACCAGTTCTTTCTTAGACTTTTACTTTAGAATCTAATTGAAGTGTTTTTTTTTGTTTTTTTTTTATCTGAGGTTTGTTTGTTTGTTTGTTTGTTTTTTTAAGCTTTGAGTAGTTTGATTGCGAAGTATTGAGCAAGGGAGAATCATCCCATTTATTCTCTAAGGAGGTCATATGCCAGTAGTTAGACATGAAACTCTAGAACCAATTGGTATGCTGATTTTTTTTTTTTAATTATTAGCCAAGTGATCTTGGAAGAGTTAATCTCTCTTAATTTCCTCATTTGGAAAATGAAGCTTTTGTGAAATTTTACATGAGAAAATACATGCGGGAACACCTAAAAGCCAAATAAATATAAATGATAATTATCATGTATATCAAAAGCTTTTGTAGCAAAATATCAATAACTATGGAAAGCAGCATTTCCCAGTTATGTAGAATATTTTATTATAGTACTGTAAGTTTCTCTTTTTTGATAACTCTGCAACTGTTTCCTATACTATAACCTGCTTCTGATTCCCCACTCATAAATGAAACATTCACATGTATAACTAAAATTTATTCTGAGAGTAGTTATGGATTAAACACAATATCTGTTTTGTTGACTTCTACATATGCTTTCTTAATTGTCTACTTGATTGGTCAAAGTGGCTTGTCATTATGGGAACACGCAGTTCTGACAGCACCTACATCTACACATACAGCCTAATCACCTGATGATGTGGGGATGAGGGCAGGGTCTCCAGCTTCAGAATATCTAAGACTGTCTGAACTTTTCAGCCATGCATCACTAGGCGACATATATCAATCACATCTTTCATATGATTCCAGCATGATATAAATTATGTAAGCACATAAGAACAATGGCCATAAAGATTTTTTTTTATTAAAGCAGCTAGTCCAGTTTTGTTTCTTTCTACTCCACATTTTAGCCTGTGCACTTAGGCACACACACGCACACGCACACACACACTTTGTCACATGCAGCATTCCACCTGAAGATGTAGGAAAAATTAAGACTTTTCTATGACAACGATTTATTTTAAAACAAAAGAGACTATAACACCTTTAAGACTTGATTTAAAGTCTATCATAATCTCCTGTTCCCTTATCATCCCTCAATTTTCTCAATAGCACTATAGTCATGTGGTTTAAAACATCCATCAGCACAGCTAGACCATGGATTTGAGAAAGACCAATGTTAAAAGAGAATAGAAGAAATGCCATCTCTGTAGAATTATGAAAGGTTATTGAAGAAACATTTCTGTCACCTAAGTCTCAGATTGTGCCTGAAATTCAAACCACCAGAGTGCCATTCTTCGAAGTTCTAGATCAAATCATTTAAATTTTCTATACCTCCTTAACTGATAACATGTGATGTTATTTTTAATCATTATGATCTTAGTGGGGATGAATATTAAAAAGCTATTTTACAAGCATTAGAGTAAGCTGAGAAGCAACAGTGTATAAGAGGAAATTTGAAAGGCAGCCACATGCTAAGGTCAAAGTATGGCATATGGGGTTTTACTTAGGATGGACAGTTTTAGGCGGAACCCAGAATGGCACACACCTGGGATCTAAAATATGTGTGTGGAGGAGCTTCCAAAATAGCCAGATTATTTTAAAGAAAAAGAGAACAGTAGCCATAGACCCATCTTGCCAACTAAACCATCCTGCCTTTCTGTGTAATCAGTATAATCTAAGTAACGCAGGGAAAAAAAAAAAAAAACAACAAAAGAAAAACACCAAAGAAACAAACAAAAAAACCCATAGCAGTGCTATATGACTCCTATCCTTTCAGCAGTTTTATAATCATATGAGTAGGCTCTGATAGCACAGAAGCACAGTATAAAGAGGAAATCATTTTTATTATAAAGCTACCATTGTATAGCTATATACAGCCTATAAAGCAAACCTTTAAATAGCTACATTACATTTTCCTTAAGGGATATTTCAGTTACCTCTTGAAATGTTTAAGATTTAGAGGATGCCAATAAATGTCAGTTTTCAGGACCAACAAAGACTCATTTACAAATTTCAGGGAGCTATAACTTTTAAAGACTTAACAATTTTGAGTTTCATTTTAGAAAGAAAATTCATTTTCTTGACACAATAAAGTGTTTCAAGGTCTCAGCCATCTCACTCAGGCTTTAGAAAACACTAGCAGGTTCACTTTTAATGGGTTCTTATAGCCTAATTATTTTCCTCTCCTTTTTCATTTCCTTGTTGCCATTTCATTCACACTAGTGATCTAGGACTTGAGTTAGGGAGTCCTCATTTGATTCAGGGTAAGAAAACACAACTTAAGAGAAATTCCACAGCAGGTTTAAAAGGCCAAAAGAAGAAACAATATCCCATATAAAGGCTGAATTACTGGTAATTTTTCAAATGTATATTTCATTAAAGAAATATGAACATTAAATTTGTCTTATATTCACATAAAAGGAGAAAGTGTATTTAAATAAATGAAATAATATTAATTTACTCACATGAAAACTTAGTTTGAGTTTTAGAACTATAAATTTGACCAGTGTGAATGCTGAAAGGTTATTGCACCAAAAACAAGTAGATTAAAACAGTTTATCAAATGGCATTTCCTTATTATTCATAAAAATTTTCAATATTCCTGTTTTTAGTAGAAAGCTTTGTCATTTCAACCATTTCCAGAAAAGTCCCCAAAAGATAATCATCCATTATCCCTTGATTATTCTGAAGGTTCTTTAACCTGGGTCATTTATTCAAAGACATTAAACTCTATTCTTTGAAAAGCCAAGTAAGCATTTCTTTGGTAGTATTTTTACATTCTAACTGGGGATAGACTTAACTGTAAAAGAAGAAATTGTTAGATTTTAACTGAAAAATGAATATTGCTTCCCCTCTCTCAAGAGCCATTTATTTTAACCAGTGAATATGAAACATTTATCTTGAAAAATTCCTGCTGAGTGGATTAATCACTGTTCTGGGGAGAGAAGGTGTCTGTTCAGTGGGAATATCTAAATAGACAAGAAATTATCCCAGAGGAAGAATATTTATTTTATTTTAAACCTCAAATCCAAAATCTTACCCCAACAACAACCACAAATAATAACTGCAGTCATCATCATGGTTACCCAGTTTAAAAACTATTGCTATTCCAGAATTTTAATTCTTCCAGCCTCTTGTTCTACCATTTTGAATTAGGTTTAAATATAATCAATTTGTCAGAATTCTAGAGCAATCATTTAAAACACACTCACTTTCCCAAATTTAATGCCCTTCAATAGCTTCCCAGTGTCCTTAGAATAAAAATCCCATTTCCTGCTTACCACAGGAGACAAGGCATTATGTGACTTGATCCCAGCCTGCTTCTACATACAACTCCATCTCATTACATCATCCCCTTAGCTCATGTACTCCGGAAACATTGACCTGATTTTGGTTTTCAGATATGCCAAATTCCTTCCTTCCTTAGAGCCTTCACATTTCCTATTTCCCTATGTACTTTGTGTAGTTGCCTCTTTCTAACTTTGGTGGTTTCAGTTCAAATGCTAACTCCTTCAGAGAAGCCTTCCCTGACTGTCTTCCTACCTAAACTATTAATTTCATCCTAGTTACTCTGTGATTTTTCCTTTTTCCAGAACTAATTAGAATCTCAAATTAACTTGTTTATGGATGTATTTTGCCTATTCATTATGTCCTCCCTTAACATGAACATAATCTCCTTGGGAGCAGTGTGGAGATCTGAATGAAACTTCATTGTTCAATGTGAATCTCCTGAGCCAGGAACAGTGCCTGACATATTCGTATAAAGTGCCTTCACTGAGTATTTGGTGAATAAATGGTGGAGTGTGTTAATGAATAAAAAAATATGCCCCAGACTGGGTTGAAATCCAAAAGTTTGGCCTGTAAGTTGTATCTATACACATCAGTTCTCTTCATAATAATATCAAGATA
Source organism: Rhinolophus hipposideros (assembly GCF_964194185.1). Classification (NCBI taxonomy): domain Eukaryota; kingdom Metazoa; phylum Chordata; class Mammalia; order Chiroptera; family Rhinolophidae; genus Rhinolophus; species Rhinolophus hipposideros. Next base: position 35,685,584 of record NC_138061.1, on the reverse strand, counting down.
ACATTCTCCCTTAGACAGCTGTTTGTATTGAAGGAGGTGAGGTACATATATACAATCCTCACATTGCGCTTGGAGTACATAACTCATCTGTAAGCTGATGATCACCACAACGATGATTATTTATAATAATAATGATTAGCCTAACACACTGATCTGAACAAATGAAATGTCACCTAAATTATAAAAAAATAAATAACCCTCTCACTAATGAATGAATAATAGAGAGGTTGAATATTGCAAACGTATAATCTTTATTATTAATTCTAAATCACAAATTCTTTCTCTTAATTATACAATCATGAGATAAAAGTAGGATAGGAAAATGAATCACTATGTTTTTGACTAGACACATAAATACAATGGTACTAGCAATAAATATGAATCTTTGCTACTGGAATATTTTAGAATTTCCTCAAATTGAGACAAGCATTCAGCTTCAGTATTTGGGAGATCCATCATCATATCTCATCCTTGAATTTTCATGAGATTCTGTTTATTGCTCTCTGTGTATCATTACAGTAAATCCCTTTATTGGACCAAGCTCAGTGGACCTTGGTTATTTGCTATCAAAACAGCCAGAGATTATTCCACAAAAGTAAGCTATCTGATTTTCAGCAGCCTGTGTTATTCTTAGCTTGCATTGAAATTGATATTTATGACATGAATATAGAGTCTTTCTCATTTACTATGTTTCTAACTCCCTGTCCCCCAACACATCTGTACAACTACCAAATTCCTTCTACACTCAAAATAACATACTCTCAAAACAAAAATTTGGGGGCTCACTTCTTTGCAAATAGAGGTAGGGCTTGCTAATTATAGGGTTCACAGCAAAAAGGGGAGAAAAAACAAAAGATAATTTTAAACTGAAATCTTTCAGTAAAAATTGTTATGCATTTGGGAAGGGAGGGAGGAAGGGAAAGAGGGAGAAGAAAGGGAGATGGAGAGGGAGAGGGAGAGGGAGAGGGAGCGATTTTATTTACTGTTATAATGAACAATTGTTCTCTACTAAGAAAAAACTGAAAGGTACTGAAATTCTCCAGATAGGGAAATGACTAGTAAAATCTGGCACATATACTTAAGAGAATATAGTTCTTAAGGGAAGAGTTTGTTTAAAAGGAGTTAGCATTTAGTCAAACGCAGATATGAAGCCAAATAAATCAAATCCAAACTGTACATCTGACAGTGGACAATGCCATGATCACTTTATTTAACCTTTTTAGATCCTAAAGATAAATAAAGAATTAAATCTATCCCAATAATTGTTGTGTGATCAACTGGAACTACTACATAATAGAGCATTAATCTAAAATTAAAATGACCTGTATTCTGGGGTTATTTACATCTTTGTAAGTTATTGAAATGTGGGCAATTACTTCATCTCTGTAGCTCTTGGGTTCATATATGGTAATGAAAGTATACATGCTGTGCTCTACCTATCTCATGGAATTAATCTATGAAAATATTGCACAAATTAATGCATAAGTCATGTTACTCTTTGTTGTTAGTATTACTTTTATTGGATTAGAAATTCCTTGAGGGCACGAGTCACATGAGTGTTTATTAAGTGTGCTTATTAAGAGTGACTACTAAGGCAGTTAGCAGAATATCTTGATCAATAAAAATGATGTTTCAAAAAAGTTTTAAATAAGTTTCAAGATAATAGGATTAAATTGTTAAAACTATAATTTTGAGTTGTGTTTAAAAAAATAAAAGACCCATTTCAGGAGTGCTTGTATAAAATTATAAACAAAGAAGGAAGATTAATAAAGCCCTATACCATGACAATACAATGTGTACAAAATTTCAGTATTTTAATATAACTAAAAATGAAGTTTTGCAACTAGGACTATCGAAGTATTTTAACTAGACCCTATCTAAAAGATAGTAAACAATAAAATGGATAAAACAAAGCTGGAAATTATCATATTCAAAATAAAAGTTATTTTAAATCCTAAAAAGTGAAATACATATACTGTGAAGAAAAAAAAAGAAAATCTAAGGAATATGTGGCAAGAGCTATAGAATATGGTGTTTATTCCATGTCCTCATGGTTATCCCCATGGGGAAAAAAAAATAAGACATGTAAGGAATGAGTTTATTTTCTCTCTTAAGCATTCAAAGGAAAATAATAATAATGATGATAATGATAATAATAATAATAATAATAATAATGATAATGTTCCCTCTACCCCAGGCACAATTTGGCATGCTTCTCCTAAAATTGGTAATATTCTTTGCTGTAGTGTGCCCTAAGGAGGATATATGAAGAAAAGGAAACTATGGTAATAGCCATATTAATAAATATGTCCTCAGTGGCACAGACTCTGCTGGGCTATTTTCTACCATTATGTTATTTAAAATAATTTAATATTCTCTTGGATAATTGTCATTAATTATTTACATCTTACAGACGGATAAAATGAGGTCTTGAGATATTTAGTAATTTATCCAAGGTGATACAGCTTGTAAGTGTAAAATTCAGAGTTCAAACTCAGTTCCTGCTCTCCAAAGGTCTAACTCTCACTTCTTATACCATATTTCTTAAATTACAGAAATAAAAGCATATCCCAATGGTGATTCTTTTCTGAATAGTGCTCTAGAATTAAATTAATGGCTTTAGGATTCCAACTCAAAATTATATTTAAAAACTTGCCCAATGGAAAGAGAAAGCTATTGTCTCCAGAGCCCCTTTTGTTTTATTCTTGGAAAGGACAAGAACATGTTTACATTAATTATTCTATACTTTGTCAGTTAAAAATACCTTTTCGATTACAGCTACGCTGACATTTTACTAAAAGCAGTTCTCAATGACCTTAAACAAAACAAATAATTTATAGAATGGAGATAGTCTCTCTAAAAAGTGTTTTTCAGTCCATTGTTTATGTTTTTTAGTTTTCAAAAAACTATCTACAGACAGATCAGGATAATGATATTAAATAATAATAATAATAATAATAGTAACAACAATAATAATAAATTCAACCTATTCCCATCTCTTCACTCTAATAAGGACTTGGTTTACAGCCTTGTAGGACCATTTAAATGTGATCATTGGAACACAAGAGGTTCATCAGTGATGGGGTCAGTGCCATTAAGGAAGCAAAATGCATGCAATAAGAAATATGCAAATGAAAGTTTTATCCTTGAAGTAACAGAAAACTAATAGAGAAAGTGATTATAAAATGACTGAATTAAAATCCATATATGAATTTTAAAAACCCATTATATCAAGTAGCAAATTCTTAGCTATCCAGGTAAAATTTTCTCTGTTTCTACAATATCATTTCTCAGATATTGATGGAAATTTTACAGTGAAATGTTATTTAGAAAAGTAAATGCTTGAGGTTTTCCCTTTGTTCCTGCCTTCTTTTTGCTGACCAGGGCTGTATTATTAAACCACTGATCACTTGCCATCTTGGTTTTGTTTCTAGCGATCTTTGGGAGTTCTCACTGATGATGGCATTCTTTAGGTGATGTCATTGTTGGTATTGTCAAACTCACTTAGTTATTCTAGTGCTCAGAACTTTTACTGCACAGGAGAAAAGTCACATGGTGACATTTAAAGGCATGTGGATAAACTGGATGGAGAAGGGTCTGTGCACCCTTCAAATAGCAGCAAGTGGAAACTGCCTATTCTGTGCATATGAATGTTTGAATAATGAAATTCAGTGTTTGAAAGAAATTTACTCAAACTGAAAAAAAACCTAATTTAACATTAGGAGACAAAATATTAGGTTGGTGCAAAAGCAATTGTGGTTTAAAAGATTCAAAATAATGGGAAAAACCACAATTACTTTTGTACCAACCTAAAAGGATGTTGACTTGAGTGAAAGGGAAGAATTACTATTGCTTTAAAAACCAAAGAGCTCACTGATTTCCATTAAAATTATGGCTAAAGATCACTGGAAATTCAAAAATTGTGAAAGATCACTTCATAATTAATTAATATCCTTTTAAACATTAAATATTTCAGAAAGGTTAGAAGATAAGCCTGAGAAAGACAGTAAGAGTTATCAGTCAAATGATTTCCAAGAAATATGATTTTGCTCAATTTTTAACCCTCAGTAGGTTTGGAAGTACCTGTTCATCCCAATCAGATATAATCCCCTGTATATCCAGTAAAGCTTCACATTCCTGGCTAGGACAGGCTGTTTTCCTGAACCTCCTTCCCCTTAGTCACTTCACTACTGTTCTTCTCTCAGTGGGAAATGTTATGATTTTAGTCATCCTCTGTAACAAATATTATGTTAAAATTGAAATTTCATCTCAGGTTGAGCTGTTTAACCTCTGGTCCCTTGGACTTTATGGAAATTGTCAAGGTCACTGCTTTTGTTTAGTTAATGGATTTTCATTTTATTTTAATTGCCTTCAGAGACATTTTATACAGGTCAAATTTTCCTTTGATTTACACATAATTCTTTGCATTGCTGCTTTAATGGATATATTGAGAATTTAGATAGCAGCTGTTAATTTTTGAAGGTTTTTATCCTCTATTATTCTAGCTGCACTCAAAATCTCCTAAGAGGTTGAAGAAACTCTTGTAACTACAGCATGTGTAGGTCCAATCATTCCTTCTAAAGTCAACCCCATTCTATTTCAGCCTCCTGTTCTCCTTCCTCTGCAACCCTCCACGCATTTTTGTAATAATTTATTCCTCGTATGTTTAATAAAGGAAAAGACAGTTGTCCTTCTGAATGATTGTGTGCTACCTGAAAAACAATCTTTTGGGGAAGCCTTCCATTTTTAGGATGTGCAGTGAATAGAATATGTGCAGTGAATAGTAAAAACAAATAGTAAAATGAAAATAAACACCTTGTCTCAAAAGTCAGACACTTTGTCAAAGTTAACAGAGAATTAAACCTCCAATCACATGTATGAATTGTGAAAATATGCAGTTTTATTGTTTTGTAGGAGCCTTTAGAGTAACTTCAAATAATTATTTAGGAAAAATAATATGAGATCATTTAAAATTATTTATTTCCTAATTTATTTTAATGTCTCTTAATTGTTCTCTTAGGATTTGTATGGTGTATGTGTGTGTGTGTGTGTGTGTGTGTGTGTGTGTGTGTGTGTGAAATGAACTGAGTTTAAGTCTTCCCTTTAGCCATTATTCTTAATTCCTCATTTAGCCCATCCTTTATTCAGTAACCTCTCAGTTGGCTTCTGCCACAACTGCTCTTAAGTAATAATACTGGTAGCAATCATTCACATTGCATTTATTATGTGCCAAGAATATATGTGTGCTTTACATACATTAACTCATTTAGTCCTCACAACTATTATAGGTGATTGGTACTTTCATCATCCTCATTTTATAGATAAGGAAAAATGTTATGTAATTTCCTGTCTGAAATTAGTCTTTGTTTTACTTTAGATGCAATTGGCATGGTGCAAACATGCCATATTGAATGCTTGTGACTGTAGCTCTCCTGATATCAGTCCTTATGTTTACATGGATGATCAGAAAGAATTCACAAAGAAATATTCTTAAAATTGCATAGATTTTGGCCAAAAATTAAATAAGAGCATTATATCGTAAAATGTGCTGTAATTTTTTAAATCCATATCAAAGATATATATTTATGTATATATACTAACTTAACTCTATTTTTCAGGATTTACATTTAGAATTCTCAAAATGTAGTTTATTTCTCAGAATTTGCTTTTGGAATTCTCTTTCTTCTAATTCCCAGTAAAGATGCCTTTGCATATAACTCCTTAGGAGGCAACTTTTTTGTATAGTCTGTGCTTTAGGTATTATATTAACTTAAAGAGGTGTTAAACAGCAAACTATAACCTTCCATGCCATTACCAATTACATTCCTCCTTCGCTAAATGTACTCTCTCCCTCTGAGTTCCTGCCATGCCTAACATCAGTGAATGTCTCCATGACTCTCACATTATATTTTAAATATCGCATCCTTAATGCTTTCTCCACTGCCAAAGCTTTTAAACCCATTTTTTTAAGGATCCCGGAAACCTCTGATCATTGTCATTTATTTCTGATTATGCAGCTCTCGTATCACTATGCAGCTACTAATGTTGGCAAGAACAGAGTGCAAAAAGAAAATAAGCAGAGCAGAATAGACTCAGTTCTGATAACTGGCATGGCTAGCAATGGGCCCTTCACACACAAAAAGCAAGTATTGCAAGCAAGCACTTCCTTTCCCAACAATAATCCATTGAGCATCTTCTATAAGTTCAAGAAAAAAAGTATTAAACTTGGATATCAGAAAATTAAACATTATAAGGAAGCATTCAATTATGCCCCCATCACTCTTGAAAAAGCTATGTACTTTTCTGAATCTGATTTGTTTATATAAAAGTAAATTATATCATAGAACTGTGAGAGTTAAATGGGACAGAAAATTTTATATGTATTTTCTAGTGCATACTAGACAATCCAAAAATATCCATAAAATAATAAATGTAAACAAATTATGAACTTGCTATCCTCATACTTCATTTTACTTTATTTTTTTGTTTGTTTGTTTGTTTTTTTGACTCACAGCGCCCTTGAGTTAATATACATGTCTTCCTGCCGGGCCATGATACACCATTTAGCCTTGTTTTAATTATTGTCATCTGCTAGGAAATTTGGTAAAACCACTAATGAAGGAACCAAAATTTGTCAACAATTCTAATAATCCAAAATGGACAATTAATATTTAGTCAATCCAGCACCAGATTACATATCCAGCCTGGGTTGAGCTAACATTCAAAATCAGCAGCCAGTCTTCAAAGTGCTTTTTCTTTACTACATAAGACTGACTTTCTGTCATGATCTTACAGTTAAGCAAAGGAACTTAGAGGGATGTTCATTCTTCAGTAGTTTGCATTTGCTTAAAAAAACAAAACAAAGCAAAAAGAACTGTAAATTATATAGTTCTGTAGGAAATTTCTGCAGTGAATATGTTAATCTTTTATAGTATGTCTCACTTTCTTCCTTGGGTATTTTACAGAATGGTTATTCTTAAATGTTTTCATATAATTGTGATAATTCACTCCCAAATGAAAATTAGGGAGACCTTAACTAAAAAGAACATAATTATTGCTGCAAACTGCACGATGACTTTTTTTCTCATCTCTAGCCTTGAAGACACTGAAAGCTTGGATAAACAATCATCAACATTATACCATAAAGTTCAGGGAACAGATTCTGCCAACCATGACCAAGCTATCTTTATAAGTCATTTTACAGAAGCAAAACACCACCTAAAAATTAATATTATTATTAAACCACATTACCATTTTTTCCCAAGTTGTAATAGCGACTTGTGGAAATGGGAAGAAATTTAAAAATTGTGTGTGTGTGTGTGTGTGTGTGTGTGTGTATGTAGTTTTTTGTTTTTGTTTTTGTTTTTTGGGGTGAGGTTTGGGTTGGGGGAAGAAAAAGTGAAGGTGTACTTTATGTCACCAAATGAATATTAAGGAAATATATATATATATATATATATATATATATATATATATATATATATATATATGAATTGACATGGGTTTCTTAGACATCCATTTCATGCAGTATATATTTTTTGAAAAGCCCATATACAAAATGTTCTTTACATAGTTTTCTTGTGCATTCAGCATAAAGTTTGACTTTCATTTGACTTTTCAGAGAAAGGGTTTATAATGGAATAAATCTCCAGTTAACATAGTTTCTACCACTTATTTGGAAAAGGATTCCTGTATTAAAATATACTCCAGAAGAGGCTTCTTAATGGTCAGTAGCAAATAGTCCTTGGCAGGGCTATCACAGAATTGCATCAGTGTTCTGTCAGGCTCATTACACAAAAACACAAGGTGTAATGGCTGGAAGTAAAATATGGCCTAATCTTCAGAGGCTTAAATGAGAGGGATGGGCCTATGGATTAAGATAGAAATACCCCTCTTTTCTTTCAACTGGCTACTTCTGTGCCCAGATAAGGAGGCTCTCTGATGTGTCAGCTTTAAGGCTCTGATCTATTCAGAAAAGAAAATCTGAAAGAAAGAATCACATCAGCTTAATTCAAATAAAAGAGTCAGGTTACATTGAGAGAAAAATCCACTGATCTCATAAACAGAAACTGATAAGTTCAAAAGGGCTTAATATCCTCAAATTTGAATCAAGGGAGAATAGCTCACTTTAATGTGAATAATTTTCAAGCTTTTTATCTAGTCGCTTATGAGATGAGCTTGCTCCAGAATTCTAGATAATCCTATCCCCTACAATGCCCTTGGAAATGTATGTGGGTTGACTGCAAAATTACATCTGAGATGAAGATGGATAGAGCAAATTTTGGAAATTATTTTACTGCTACTGAATTCCTAGACAAAGTACCTGGCAGAGGTTTTTACAGTCAAAATGGTAAATGTGGGATTGACTACAACTTACTTGAGTATATTATTTATTTTTCTAATTTTTAGTATCACTGCGGATACTCAATTTCCCCTACAGACTACCACTAGATTATCATTTAAATTACCTACTCAGTTACACATAGGAAAGCAATGACAAATGCTATTTTAATCATTTGGCATAATTTCATATATTATTTCCAATTCACTTGAATGGGAGGGGACATCAAAATTAAAAAAAAAAAAAGCTTTAGATGGAAGAAAGTCTTATTCAAGAAATTGTATAGAAAATCCTCTGACTATCATTTGGCCTTGAAATAATAGATATTTGCAATCACAATTATTATTATTACTATCTTTTTCCAATTTTCAGGGACGAACTTTCAGGGTGAAATTCAGTAGGCAAATAACAGTTAACTTAATTTGCAATATAGCTCACCGCATAGCTCACTATCCATTTGCTTGTAATTAAACTTAGCTAGTTTGCAGTTTGACCCATCCTGATATTCAGCCATTTCCTCTTTGTTTTTCTCTTCACTGAAAAACTGAAGAACTCTCTTTGTTCACTTTCTCAAGGCAACCCATACCTTGCTAATTAACAACATCCTAACCTGAAAAGAGCAACTTCTTAAATCCTCAGGGGCCCGGATGTTGTGGACCCAGGATCACAACTTCCTAGCAGTTTTTTGCCGATAACTTTCCCGCTATGGGCCATAAAGTCTAAGGTAACATTCAGGAAGACCTGAGATCTCAGAAGACTCCAGGGGATGACTTCTCAGCTATTAGCCCTGAGACCTGCTTTCCTTTGTTCTTTCCCATTTACCCGCCTATAAAACCTCTTAATCATTCCTGGCTCAGGGAAGGTAGTTCTTAGTTTTTATTTATTTATTTATTTTTTTACATTAGTCTGCCATGTTCTCTAGCTTCTGGCATTTAGAATAAAGGATGCTTTTCTCCTCACCAACCCTTGTCCTTCTAGTTTTTGGCTCTTCAGGTGGTAAGCGGCACTGAACCAGAGTTTGGTAATACAATCACTACCTTTAGATAATAATCGTCACGCTTTACATACTATGAGAGTCACACAGTAGCACAAAATGCAAGATCTTGTAATGTAGCTGGTGGAAAAAAATATACAAACGCTCAAAGAGGTAGATAGTCATCCAAGCCAAAATTTAGGCCATAGGTAGTAAATGTCAAATAAAGGCTAATATCTCATCGGATAGAAGGGAGATCAACACTCTCCTTTGATATGGTGTGATTAAGACAGCCTTAAAACTAGTAAGCCTGGATTTGGCCTTTAAAGAACAGAAAAGGGTCTGATAAGCAGAGATGTGGAAAAGTGGGTGTCCCCCATATTGACAGCATAGGTTGATAATAGATGAAGTTTAGGTCAGAGTAAATTGTAACAGAAGAGCTGAAAATTTCAATGACAATACAATAAAGATTTATTTGTTACCCATACCAAGTCTATTGCTAGTCATCCATATTTTAGCTGGGCTATTTGGAGCAGTTGATGCACAGGTCACTTGGTAGAAGTGACACAACAATCACATGGTCTGTCATGACTGCAATGAGAGCTGAGATAAGTTCAGGGGTACACATGGATACCCACCTTAAATAGGTGGACTCTCTTAAGGAGAAACTAAAGAAAACAAACAAACAAAAGGAATATGGATATCAGGTGTCAAAGTGCTTTGAATATGAGATTGAGAGTTCATTTTATCTCATACATACCTGTTATGTACTGCAGACACTAAGCCTGAAATACGATCATCCAAAAGATGCAATAAAGAAGGAAATTATGAATGGAAATAAAAGGATAATTGCCAGCTATTAAAGATGGGAATAAAAAAGATGATATAGATAACTGCTTATTCATTGCTTCTTAAGAACAAAATTTGTATGTTTAGTTGAGTCCCTCCTGCCCTTCACCTGGTCCCCAAGCCTTGTTTATATTTAACATTCAACAGGTATGAATTGAGCAACATATATGTGTGCTAGGTTCGCAGGATGCTTTAGTAAACCAAACAGAAAAAGTCCCTGCCTGCCTGGAGCTTACATTCTGCCAGGGAGAAATATTTTGACTTTGTAACTCTGAAAAGGTCCAAGAAATTACAGTCCTTGATTTGCTGCTTCTTTTAAGAGCAACTTACCCAAATGCCCCAAACACATCAAACTACCTTCCCCAAAGGCAGTGCATCTCCTACCTCTTAATCCGTGTCCAGGCCCTTTAACAAGTACGTCACTGTAACACAGAGATCATTGAGTTGGTAGAGAACAGGATCTCCTGTCCCTAATAAACTGAGCTAATAGGATCCAATGTTCCTAACCCATACCCCTTAATAAGGGCATCACAGAGCCTCATCTCTTATAAGGACAATGAAAATTCACAGCCTCTCAACTCCATTTCTCTACCCTATGTTCTCAACATTCAACAGCCTTTAAATCCCAGGACACAAATGTCAATAATGTAGTCAGTTTCTTAGACAACTTAAACAGACTCCGGGTACTCCTTAGGCACTTCTAATGCCTGCTCCTACTATAGTTAATTTATTGTTGTTGTTTTTTAATATCATAATTGGTGTGTTTCTCTTTTATCTGTGTTTGTTTGTTTGTTTTAAGCAGTTCTCACTTTTGTGTCATCTATGTTACCCACCAAAGTACCTTATACATTATGTATTTTTTAAAAAGTCTACTGAATTGTATTTTATGATGCCAGGATAACAGACAGTTTACAAAGACAAAATGTCTTTCCACCAAATGCATAAGTGATCTCAAACGTTGTTAGGAAATTATCAAGCGCTTCCTGAAACAATCTCAGCCCACATATAAACTTCTGGTCATGTTTTTCCAAGGGCTTGTTTTCTGCACACAGTTTGCCCTCAGTCTCTGTGGTGCAGCAGTGATTGATCTCCTATGAAACCCCTGTGGAGAAAACAAATGAAATGGGAGAAAGAGACTTTTTTTTGTAACTGCAGTGAGAAAAAGGTCATGAGACCTCTTGAAGACCTCTGGTCTCTTTGGAAGTAGCTGCATAAAGACTAGGATCACACAGGTTATCACAGTGACTCCCGTCTAATGCGAGAAGAGAGCTAGACACAAAAATAAAGAAGAAAAACTGACTAGAAACTTGATGGAAGGTCAGCACTGACTATAGATACCCAGTTGAAAATATGAGGCTTGGAAGGATAAAGTGAACACAAGGAAGTCTATGATATAGCATTTGTTAAATAAATGTCTAATAAATTTAATTTATTAATACTATGCAAGTCTGTACCTTATAAAGACAGTAAATCTTCTCCCATCAAATGTATAAGTGATTTCCAAACAAAGAGGGAAAGATCAGAATCCCCTTTAAATTCAAATGCCAGATGCCTCCTGCCACTCCAGAGATATCAGAATCGCTTTGGTAAAAAGTCCTACAGATGGTTTGGAAAATGTGAAAAATACTGTTATTTAAAAACAGGAAAACAATCACCTCTCAACACGCATACCTTCCCCCAAACACATACCTCTCTACAGTTAAAAATGCTACAGTAAAGAAAGAGGACACAACAATAAAGTGAAATAGGAGGTTCAGAGTTGAACCAAAATAGTTCAGAGTTGGCTTCTAGATACAGACCAATCCAGGCTCCAGTCCCATTCTACCACATGGAGCTGTGTGACCTGGGCCAAGATACTTCAACTTCCTGAGATTGATTTTTTTTTAAATATCTAATAAAAGTGTCTATTATTATAAAGATTAAATGAGAAAATGACTTCAAAACACATAGCACAGTCCTTGGCCTATAGCAATGCTCAATAGATACAAGGAAGAGTAATAAATGTAAATAAAACCAATTCCTGTATCAGGACAGGGATTTGATAAAGGCAGGTCAATAGTATAGGTAAGAAAAGCTAGCACAGAGTGAGCATTTTACAGGTGCCAGGAGTCTTTTCAGAACAAACAAGTAGACTAGTCTGGAGGCCATGTGAGAGAGGAACTTTCTATTTTCACCACTATATCCAACACTCTTAGAAGGTACTGAGGAAATACTTATTAAAGGTAAAATAGCAAACTTAGAGCAGCCAACACATTATCTGAGGAGAACAAAGTCAGGGTTGACACTACCCAACCTCACAACTTATTAGTAAAGCTACAACAATCCAGACAGTGTGGTATTAGTAAAGGAAGAGGCAAACAGATCAATGAGACAGAAGATCCAGAAATAGAACCCACAAATACAGTCAACTGATCTTGGACAAAAAAGCAAAGGCAATTCAATAGAGAAAGGGTGAACATTTCAACAAATTGTGCCGGAACAACTGGATGTGCACATGCAAAAAAATCCAGACACAGACATTACGACTTTCAAACAATGAACTCAGAATGAACCATAGACTTGGATGTAAAATGCAAAACTATAAAATCTCTAGGAGAAAAATTAGGTGATGTTGTATTTGATAAAGACTTTAAATATAACAACAAAAGCACAATCCATGAAAGAAAAAAATGGTATATTAGACTTCATTCAAAGTAAATACTCTTGGCTGTGAAAAACAATCAAGAGAATGAAAAGAAAAGCCATGGACTGGGAGAAAATCTTTGTACTAGGCAACTCTGAGAAAGGGCCGTTTTCCAAAACACAGAAAGAACTCTTAAAGCTCAACAAGAAAACAAACAACCCCATGTAAAAATGGGCAAAAATCCTGAGCCGGCATCTTACCAAAGAAACCATATAGATAGCAAATAAGCATATAAAAATATGCTAAACATTATATGCTATCAGGTAATTTAAGTTAAAATAATAAGATACTGCTACCTATGTATTAGAATGGCTAGAATCCAAAACACTGTCAACACCAAATGCTGAAGAGGATATGAAGCAATGGGAGCTCTCATTTGTTGCTGGTGAGAATGCAAAATGGTACAGTCACTTTAGAAAACAGTTTATTACAAAACTAAACATGGTTTTACCATAAAATACTATAATCATGGTCCTTGGCATTTTCACAAATTAAATTAAACTTATGACCACACAAAACCTGAACATGAATGCTATATCAGCTTTATTCAATATTGACAAATCTCAAAAACAACCAAGACTGTCCTTCAGTAGGTGATGGATAATAAGCTGTGGTACATCTGGATAATGAGAAAATTCCCAATGCAAAACAGAAATATGAAGTAACAATTTGAAAACAAGTTATAGGTCCAATTCACAGGTAATTTACTGTCAAGTTGTGTAATAATAGCATCATCAAGACCCGTCTCTTTGGCTGTGTGTAAATAAAAAGGGACACAGAGTCATGCAAATCACAGGGAATTACTGGGTAGTAGTCAGAATATGGTTTGGTATCAATCACGAAGACGTCTCAGGAAATCAATTCCATCTCTAGCATTTAGTCAATATATTTATGCTCTTCAATTCATTCTCTACATAAGACTTAACAGGGCAAAACAAATCATTAAATTATTTTTGATTACTTGGATCAATGGGTAGCCAGTATTTAATTAAAAATAATAATAATTCCATATAGCAGAAACCACTTTCAAATATTCATCACAAACATTACTAAATGCTTTTGCCTTAAACCTATTCAATACCCCATAGAATAGACTAAAGGAATTATTAAAACAGTCATGAGAGATAGTGATATATTTCAAAAACAATAATTATGCTATTTCTAAAACACTACACATCTCATTATGCTTTTGAAGGTTTTACATTGCAGTTTGGAAATATACAATTTCTCTTTGATTTTTATACAGACTACAAAAGACCCAATTATAAACTTACAAAAATTCTCTACAAAATATGATGGATTAAACTGTTGCATGTAATATGTTCATAATCAAATGCTTGACTGAAAAGAAGTAATGTCAGAATTGGCACTTGGCTTCTCACAGATATCGAGAAAATGTGGTTTGCACCTCTATGACTGACAGTTAAACTTAATTTTTATTGTTTGTGTGTTCTGAATTCTCTTATGAAGAGCTTGTGTTATATTTGTAGATATAGTCTCTTTCATATGCCCTGAGCACAAAAAGAATACCAGTTAACACCACTGGGAATGCAATGTGCTTCACGATTGACTAAGTACTCTGTGGGAGCCTGAAATGTAGTAACACTCATGCCAGCTGTTCTAATTACTTATTTAAGTCTTCCTATTTAAGGTAATTCATACTTATTTTCTCTGAGGTACACTTTTCACAAAATGCCTGTAAATTTCATGTTTATTATCATACATCTTTCAACAAGGTAATATATACTCCCTAATATATGGTCAAACAAGCATTAAAAAAGGCAGTGCACATTTTGCCAAATATCTTTAACATTATTTTTAACTGGAGTTTTTACATGATTCAGAATGCTGGAGATGACTAAATTCAACTCAGTCCCTGCATGATAACAGGGTATGGATAATATTTACAATAAAAAAGAATTTAGAATGATTGATTTAACTATATTTTAGTGAAGACAACAGTTTTATAAAGACAATGCTGGATGTGACTGCAGTCTTTATGAAAGCTATACACAGCGAGTGTAAATATGGCAACTTAATCAAGGCCTCCCTCTCTGGTCAATACAAATTCTATAAAGAACAGATTGACCTAGAGCTAAATTAAGAAATTATTTCAGGTGTCAATTTCTTAGGGATTATAACACATCACTGGCACACTAAAATACCACTGGAATAACAACTGCTAAATATTAGAGAGAGCTTACACCTTGTCAGAAATTTTTAAGGACGTTACCTAAAATAAACCATTGCATCATTACAACAGTGCATATACATAGGTACTCTTATATCCATTTTACATGTGAGGACATTGAACCACAGATACAGTGGTGTGCTGGTAAATTTTTAGAAAGCTGCTAAGGGGGAGGAACGAGACCTAATTTGCAATGTTTGCCAGTTTTCATGGTGTAAGCACTACCAACATGATCATCAATTAGCAACATGACTTCACTGAACATGGAGTTTAAAGAGATGCCTAGTAGCTCCAGCGCTGGGACAGCAGCTCAAAAGGCACCAGGAATACACAGGGAGGGACGGAATTGTCTAGCCTCAGGGTGAGGGCTAAAGGGACAGCATTCGCCCAGAAGGAGGAGCTGGTAGAAGCCATTGTTTCTTTGTTGAGCCCTCTCCCTCCATGCATGCAGATGCAGGAGGCCACCATATTTGAGTCTCCATCCAACTGTCTATGACTGTTCATCTACCCCACCCTAGTGATTCCTTGAGACCATACCCCACCCAACTTTCAGGACACCCAATCTGTTTCCAGTGGCTTTTCCATATAAACGCCCTGCCTTGGCTCATGCTAAGGACTTTCTTAAAATCTCTCAAAGGCTCACAAAACCTAAACAAGCAGCATCTGGCATCAGTGTGTCCTGTATTTCTGGCTGAGCAGCCCTAAGCCCAGTACTAGCAACAACCAGCTTTGATTTTTGTCTTGGCCTCTCAAGGCACATCCAAGCACAGCATGGGTAATGCCTGTATCTGGATTGCTTTGTGGCTCATGCCAGATGGCTCCAGGCAGGGCACAAAATGAAGCTGAGGTTGGTCTGCAGTGGGCCCCCTCCCAGGAGGCCGCACGGCTGACAGGCCCAGTGGCCAGCTTTAGACTGGACCAGAGCATCACCCAGCCATCTCCAAAGACAACACACCCAAAGGGCAAATGGGGTAGTCATCAGAGCCCCATTAAAGTGAACCCTGCTCTTTAGGGTCATCCCCTGCATAACAGCTCTTCTTCTGTAGTCAAAACCAGGCCTCACAGCCAATCATCCTGAGGGTCAATCTTTCCCAATGATGTGCAATAGCAATCAGATTTCAACTACAACAGGAGGACACACACAACCTACTCATGAGACATACCTGGAGCACCTATCTCTCCTGACCAGGGAGACTGCACAGCTGGGTCCCACAGGACACTTACTACATAAGGCCACTCTACTAAGACCAGGAGACAGAGCAGCCCTGCATAAAAATAAACAGAGGGAGGCAGACAAAATGAGGAGAAACATGTCCCAAATTAAAGAACAGAGCAAAGCTCCAGAAAAAGAGGTAAACAAAATGGAGACAAACAACCTAACAGACGCAGAGTTCAAAACACTTGTTATCAGGATGCCGATGAAGTTCTTGAGGAGAACTTCAACAAAGAGATAAGATACAAAAATGAAGATGTAGAACATGAGAAAGAGCCAGTCAGAAATAAAGAATTACTGAAATAAAGAATACATTAGTGGGGATTCACAGAAGATTAGGTGAAGCAGAAGACTGAATCAGCAAAGTAAAAGATAAGGTAGCAGAAAACACCCAATCAGAAGAGCAAAAAGAAAACAAACAAACAAAAAATTTTAAAAAATAATAATAAAAATGAGAGTCTAAAAGGTCTCTGGGGCATTAAGCATAGCAACATTTACACCACAGGAGTACCAGAAAGAGAAGAGAGAGAACAAGGAATTGAAAACCTCTTTGAAGAAATAATGACTGAAAACTTCGCTAACCTAGCAAAGGAAATAGATATACCAGCCCTGGAAGACAAGAGAGTACCAAAAAAGATGAAACCAAAATGGCCCACATCAAGACACATCATAACTGAGTCAAAATTTAATGACTGATAAAAAATCTTAAAAGCAGAAAGAGAAAAGCAGTTAGTGAACTACAAGAGAGCTCCCATAAGACTGCCAGATAATTTTTCAACAGAACTTTGCAGGCCACAAAGGACTGACTCAAAATATTCAAAGTGATGAAAAGAAAAGAACTACAACCAAGGTTATTCTACCCAACAAAGCTTATCATTTAGAATTGAAGGATAGATAAAGAGCTTCCTGGACAAGAAAAGCTAAAGGAGTTCCTCACCACCAAAGCAGTATGACAAGGAATGTTAGAGGGACTTCTTTAAGACAAATAATAATAAGAAGAAGAAGGAGAATATTGCCGGCCATGGAAAGGAATGGGTTCTTGTTATCTGTGGCGGCATGGATGGATCTGAAGGGTATTGTACTGAGTGGAGTATGTCAGACAGCAAAAGGCAGATGCAATGTGATTTTGCTTATATGTGAAATCTAATAAACAAATCAACAAAACAGAAAAAAACCTCATAGATATAGAGAACATTTTGATAGTTGCCAGATGGAAGGGTGGTTGGGAATAGATGGAAAAGGGCAAGGGACTATGAAGCACAAATTGGTTGTTACAAAATAGTCATGGGGATGTAAGGCATAGGGAATATGATCAATAATATGGTGATAGCTATGCACGAATCAGGTGGGTAATAGACTCGTCAGAGGGATCATTTCTTAAATTATATAAATGTCTAACCACTATGCTGTACACCTGAAATTAATATAAAATAATATTGAATGTCACCTGTAATTGGAAAAAAAATTAAAGGGGGAGAACGTGAAGGGGAATAAGAGCTTCAGATGTCCAAGTATAAAACAAATAAGTCATGGAGATGTCATGTGCAGCATGGGGAATATAGTAATAGCACTGTACAGTGTCAGATGGTTGCTGGACTTATGGTGATCACTTCTTAAGGTATATAAATGTTGAATACCTATTGTGTACACTTGAAACTAATATAATATTGTGTGTTAGCCATATTTTAATAAAAATATTTTTAAAAGTTGTGAGGACAGTCTACCCACTTCATTCGAATCTGATTTAGATATCAAAAAATAAAAAAGGAAAATAAATCCAAATAACAGATTTTTTTTTTTTTTTACCTCCATGTTCTTCTCAAAATGATTTTAAAATATTCAGTGCATTGGGTCATTTGATCTTAAAAAGTACTATTAGTTTGTCCTTGTTTCGTAAATGACAAAACTGAGAACTAAGGCAGTGTCTCACCTAAGTTGCAGGGAGAAAATATGAGGCAAAGATCCAGCTACAGATTTGTTTAATAAATGTCAATTCCACAAAAAATACTGCTGCATTCTACAACTCTGTTTAAGTGTTTAAAGCCTGAAGAAATAGTATACAAATGGTTAACAAAGATCCAGATTATTCTTTGATGTAGCAGGCCCATGTCAAGAAGTGTTCTGTTATTGGTAATAAAATAAGAAGTAAGGCAGCAGGTGAGAATCCAACAGCTTACTACCACATGAATCCTCTTCTCAGACTGCTTTGCCTAGCCCCTCAAGCTCGGACCCTATTTCCTGAGCAGGGTACCCTCAGTAGTACCCCTACCCACTTCTATTTACCACCTACCAATCCTCAGAGTAATACAATAGTCTTTTAATAACAGAATCCATGGAAAAACACAGTTTAGCATTCTGAAATTTAGTGCATTTATTTTTGTAATTCTTCACAAAAATAAAATTTAATTTCTTTTGTCCATCATTTACATTCCACTTTAAATTTATCAGAAAATAAACAAAAAATGTCTACATCTAATGGAAATTTAAGAACTTGAGAGGCATAACCAGTTGCAAGTAATACAAAGGCTCATGAAAACCTCAACTCCAACTATATATTTTTTTCTACTAAGAAAGGCAGAGTGTGGCAAAAAAATTTATTAAGAATGTAAAGTGCTAGAAGATAAGCCCTACAAGGGAAGGCATGTTTTCTCTGTTTTGTTAACTGTGGTCCATAGCATAACGTCTGGAATTAGTAGGTATTTCAACAACGATTTGTTAAAAATGAATGCTTATTTAATTGCACATCCAAGTTATTATAAGAATAAAGGTGTTTGTTTTCCATGTATTATTGTTTATTAATATGGGAACCCAATAGTGGTTCTTCAGGGGTTTTAGTATGTGTCAGGCAATAGAGTTTCTTTTTTGAAAGCACATGCATGCAAACATAAAGGCATTGATTTGCAGGGAGGAATTTAAAACTTGCTTCAAAATAATTTTGTAATTTTACTTACAAAGAAAAAATATGTAAGACCTGAAAATAAGACCTATAGATATTAATTATATGTCAGTACCAATTTCAGTTTCAGATTCATTTCCATTTTTATTCTGATTGTACAGTATTCTTATTCACATCTATAAATAATGGCAAATGATAAGACTTTTTAAACAACTCACCTTAGACACTTACAATATTTTTAAAAAGTAAATAAGACTAGGAGAGAGAATACTGTTTTGGAAATCATGTGAAAGAGAGAATATTGTTTTGAAAGTCAGGTGAAAAACGTCATTCAATAAAAACTATCCTATACATTGTTAAGCAAAAGAGTGTATACTAAGAGAGGTTTGGATGAGATTCTCCCTCATAGGTCTCAGAAGGCGCCAACAATGCCCAAACCTTGATTTTGGACTTCCAGACTCCAGAACTTTGAAATAATAAATTTCTGTTGCTTAACAACAACAACAACAAAAGAATAAGTACAGTACAATACCAGTGATTTAAAAATTAGTAGCTATCTACATCGACTTGCCCAAGAGTGTGTATATTGTGTGTGTGTATAATACATAATAATGTATGATAATATAATAATTATATGTTATTGTGTGCAATTTTTTTTCTAGAAAACTACACAGGACTTATTCATAGAGGTTATCTCCAGAGAGTAGCTGGAGAAGGAACAGTATAGTCAGAAAGAAAACCTTCAATGAAAGGAGAACTGACACTGGGTGGTAAACACATAATGCAATATATAGGTGACGTATTATACAATTGTACACTTGAAACCCATGTAGTTTTGTTGGCCATTGTTACCCAATAAATATAATAAATTTTAATAAAAAAAGAAAGAAAACCTTCAATACTTCGTACATTTTTTTCTTATTAGATTTTTTTTACATATATCAATGTGGTATGAAGAACAATGGCCCCTCAAAAACTCAAGGTTGCCCACACCCTGATCTCTGAAATCATGAATAGGTTAAATTACATGGAAAAAATAACTTAGCAGGTGTAATTAAAATTATAAATGTAAAAATAGGGAGGTTATCCTGGATTACCTTGGAAGGCCCAAACTGATCAGGAGTCCTTAAAAGTAAATTACTTTCTCTGGGTGGAGGTCATCCCTAGAACTTCTTACACCCAGATTGTCCTCCATACACTTGTTTCAAAATGGGACACTATACGCATGGCTGGCACTGCCTGATCAAAAGCAGAGGACCAATGCAGCAAATGATTGTTTGTAAGAAAGAGATAATTATCACATCTTCAAACACGGTTTTCTGATGTTACTGCCAACTGATGGATTCCTGTGGTCTTGGTTCTTAACTGGCTACTGAGGGTGAGAAAGCAAGCTAGCAGGCAAATGGAGAGTGGGGCCCTTCCATCAACCCTCTCCAATATCAACCTATAATTTTTAGTATTCCTCCTGTTCTCCAAATTCTCCTATAGCTCAAAATTAATTGGAAGAACTCCATAAATTTTTCCTTTGAAGCTAATGATTAATTTAAGTCCAACTTCTTCAAACATCACCAGATATTCTATTATCAACTATTTTTAAAAGACCTTTTTTTTGATCAAAAAGATACTTTATAAATGAAGCTGAAGTTTCTAGAAATATAATAAATTGGAGCTATATTTCTCAAAAGAACAGTCTATTACTCAAATATAGGCAATCATTAGCTACTTCTTCATGTTATTTGCTTATTACCCTTAATACTGTTTCCCTGAAAATAAGGCCGGGTCTTATATTAATGTTTTCTCCAAAAGATGCATTAGGGCTTATGTTCAGGAGATATCATCCTGAAAAATCATGCTAGGGCTTATTTTTTGGTTAGTTCTTATTTTGGGGGAACACAGTAGTTTTGCAACTGGACCTAAGTTGAAAGTCTCCTTAGCATCAAGCAATGCAAGCTCTGACAGAGACTAACAAAGCCTTGGGGAACTGGGAAGTTCATTCATCTTTCTCTTCCACTTTCCATTAAATTTAGTTTATAATTTTGGCCAGGAGTGGTGAAAAAGTAATTGAGTGTTAAATTCAATAACTACTTGGCTAAACCTTGGAGCACTGTGGCATGTATTCAACTCTTTATTTTTTTAACCATTGTCACTGAATAAGGCAATTTCTATTTCATATTTCTATTTCAACATGTATGTTAAGATCTATATTCAAATATACATTTTTGAACTAAATTGTGATACAGGTCTATACATTATTTTCCTGAAAAAGAAATCTTAACAAAAGTTCCCTTTACATTTTAATGTATTCAATATGTTCTTTACATATACACCAAATTTTACCAACACATTAAAGCAACCAGTCAATTAAAGAAATAAATACAACCTCACCACCAGCTATTTTTTGCCAAGAAAGCTCAGGATATTAAAATACTAATGATAACAATAGTGGCAGTAATTATAATCAAAACAAAACATGTTTTATCCTACTTTAGGATACTTTTTAAATTTAATCATCTTTTTTCATAAAATTTATAGAGGTATAACTTATGTATAATAAAATACACCTATTCAAGTGTTTCGTTCAATAAGTTCTGACAAATACAGAGGGTAACAAAAAATGTATAAACATTTTAAGAAATGAAAAAACTATTAAAATTATAATATTCAATATATACCAACAACAAAAGATGAATGAATACATGTTTGACATCTGCAATTACAAGAGGTGCTCAAAATGGTTACCATCAGCATCCAGACACTTCTGATTATGGCAAACTACTGCTTGAGCAACGTTGACCAAAGGGTTCACATGTATACATTTTTTTTCGCACCCCCGGTATATATATACAACCATGTAACCACAACGAAAATCAAGTTAGAACATTTTCATAACTCTAGAAGGCCCCTCATGCCCCTTTGCAATAAATTGCCAACTCCTTCTCTTCCAGGTATCCACTGAGCTCTTTTTTTCTGCCACTTTACATTGTTTGTCTTTTTCAGAATGTTACATAAACAATCCTGCAGTATGCACTTTTAGTGTCTGGATGTTTTTCATCCGTGTAATATTTTAGAGATTCATTCATGTTACTGAAGGTATCAGTTGTGTGTTCCTTTTTATTACTCAATAGTATTATGTTGTACAGATGTAGTACAGTGTCTCCATTCATCTGTTATTGGACACTGAGTATTTTCCCAGGTTTTGGAAAATAGGAATGAAGCTGCTAAGATTACTTGTATAGGAGTCTTTTCATGGACATGAGTTTTATTTCTCTTGATAGATAACTAAAAGTGCAACTGCTAGGTTACATAATATGCACACATTTAACTTTATAAGATACCATTAAAATGTTTTCTAAAGTGTAGCATTTTACATTCCATTCAGCTGTGCATGAACCAGTGGCTTATATTCTGACCAACAGTTGGTTGGTCAGAATATAGAAAATTCAGGCTTTTTAATTATAGCCATTCAAATGGATGTGTATGGTATTTCATTGTTATTTTATTTTGAATTTCCCTTATAATAAATTATTTTTCATGTGGTTTTTTGCCATTCATATATTTTCTTCTATGAAGTGGCTGTTTGAATATTTTGCTCATCATTTTAATAAGTTTTGTCATTTTAGTATAGTTTTAAAGATATTTATATATTCCAGATTCATTCCTTTGTTAGACATATGTATTATCAATATTTGTCCCCATCTGTGGCTTACCTTTTCAATTTTTATGAAATTTAATTTATAATCTTTTTTCTTTTCTTTTCTTTTCTTTTCTTTTCTTTTCTTTTCTTTTCTTTTCTTTTCTTTTCTTTTCTTTTCTTTTCTTTTCTTCCTTTCTTTGTTTCTTGTTCATTTTGTGTCCTATCTCAGAAATATTTTCTTAGCAAAACTGTTTTATTGTATTAGCTTTTGAATTTAGATCCAAGATCATTTTGAGTTAGTACTTGTGTATGGTGAGAGTAAAAGTAAAGGTTCATTTTTTTATACGAAAATATAGAAGTATCAGCAAGAATTATTCAAATGACTATTGTTTCCACATTGATTACTTTGAAGCCTTCATCCAAATTAACCACATATCCCCACACTTTCAGGTGCATTCCACTGCTTTTTATGTCTATATTTATGCCACTACCACACTGTCTTTATTATTCTAGCCTTATAGTAAGTCATAAAATCACTAATATAAGTTCTATAACTTTGTTATTTTCCAAAATTGCTTTTTCTGTTCTGGGTCCTTTACATTTCACAAGCATGTTAGGATCAGCAGCCAAGGATTTGGGGGAAATTTATAGACATATTTGGAAGCTTATTCTCTGTATTATCCCCTTGTTTCTGGAATCACCCCTTAAAGTTCAAGCTGCCATGCCAGCGCTGGGCTCTATCCTCTTCCACCTCAAGCCAGTAGAGTTGAGAGAGGTATTGTCATAAAAGCTGCAAGCACACGTGCGGGTTCTGTTTTTCAAGGATAGGTGCCTGTCATGGAGGAACTCATGCGGGGTGTCAGGCGGGGTCTCTGGTCCCACTCCCCACATAAGAACGCAGGACATGGTGAGGCCAAAAAGGAACACCCATGGAGCCATAGATAGGGGAGTCACACCATTATATTCTCACTGGAGGCTGGGTTGGAGACACAGGAAACAGGAGCCACACGATCCGCAACCCTCACTCCACAGCTTGCTAGCTGCAATCCGCGCTTGCCACCTCAGCTACCATCTTCTTAATAGCCCCCATTTTTTGCTGGCGTAGACACGGCAGTTATACTAGAGGTCAATTGGCTAACCAGCTACAGCTGACAGCCAACTAGCCACAGCTGACAATCTACTACCTGAGCCAGCACCTCTCCACGTGAGGCCGAGAGCCTGGAAACTGCTCTCTGGGGCTCTGTCCCCACAATGCCTCTCTGGTTTGTGTCTGCTTTTACACCACGCCTCTGGATTCCCATCCACATGGAATGTTTAGGGTCAATCACGGTCTTTAGGCAGACATTAGATCCATATTTTGGGCCTCATCCATCTGTGCCTCTCTCATTTCTAGGATTTTCCTCTAAATGCCGATCTGCCCAGCCAACCAAGAACATTGCCCTGTGTTGCCTCCAGGTTCAAAAGAGTTGATTTTCTGTTGCCATAGTTGTGGTGATTGGAGAAGGTCAAGAAAGCCTAAGGTCACAATTTTTATCTGTTTAAGTTGAATTTTTTAATGATAAATGTGTCTCCACTTTCTGTTTTTGTTCAGTTTCAAGTATCTTGGAAAAATAAATAAAGCACACACACATAAATACATATACCAATGTTTAGATTATATATACATATACATGCTTTCACTTGTCCATCCTGGTAATTTCAGATTAAAGATGAATTTTGGAGCAATATTTGTCAATCAAAATATTCAAGGTTGCACACGTGCCAAAAATCTCAACTTATGCTTTATAATTAAAGAAGTATCAAAATAAAAATAGGACAAAACCACACAGAAGACTGATTCTAACACGCAGGGAAACTGCGGCTTGGCAAGATGTTGGTCATTAGAGGGCACCAGAAAGGCAGTGCAGGAGGAAGGGATTTTTCTTCATTAGCGTGTTCCTTTATCAGGCTCCTGAAGCAGATGTTCTCACCGGCGCCAAACTCCTGAAGCACATGTTATCCCAGAGTCTTGTTCCTGCAGTGAAGTTTCCTCTGTACTTGGTTTTTGCACTTGAGTCACCACGTCCAGTAGCCAGTGGATTCTTCTAGTATCCCTCCGGTGGCTTTATAAAAAGTGCCACTAGCAAAACACTTCTCCCTGTTAACCTCCCCTTCAGCCATTCAGTTACCGTGCAAGTGACTTCAGAAGTAGGGTACATTCTTCAACTACTTCCTCCATCATTACTAGGTCAGATTTCTGAAGTTCTGCCAGCCCAACTGTCATGCGGGGCGGCCTGCAGGGTCTCAGCTTCCGCTCCCAACAAAAGAATGCAGGATATGGTGAGGCCAAAAAGAATACCCATGGAGACATAGATAGGGGAGTCATACCACTATATTCTCGCTGGCGCTGGGTTGGAGACACAGGAAGCAGGAGCCACACTGTCCACAATCCGCCGTCCTAACTGCAATCTGTGCTTGCCAGCCACCATCTTCTTGCTAGCCCCCGTTTTTTTTCTGTTAGCGTAGCCATGGCAGTTATATTAGTGCCCAATGGCTCACTGCTTATAGCTGACGGCCAACTAGCCACAGCTGATGGCCATGCAATCACAGTTGATGGCCATTTACTACCTGAGCCAGCATCTTTCTATGTAAGGCCGAGATCCTAGAAACTGCTTTCTGGGGTTCTGTCCCCACACCAGCACTTCAGCAACTTCTTCATCATCCACAGAACCCCAGCCATACTCTTTCCGATGCGGTTTGGGGCACAGCCTTAGGGCAAAGATAGTCATTCCTTGGGTGATCTATACAATAACCTATGATTTATACAATAATGGCTAGTACTCAAAATATGCTTATCCATCAATAGATAATTTCATACATTGTGAGTCTTTCAGACCAGGCACAGGACTGATTATTAGGTAGGGTAATCTACCTACTGTAAGCAAACAGAAAATGCCTTGAATTTACTCTACCAAATCAGTTGAGTTCAATTTAAAGTGGCAGTAGAAATACAGATTCACACTCTTAACCACTCACTTTGCAGTTGGCTTAGCTTTTAACTCTCACAGCAATTAAATGCCAAGTGGTTGGTCAAACTGAGATGACACTTTGATGTAGTCACAAAACAGTAATAATAATAATAATAATAATAATAATAATAATAATAATAATAACAACAACAACTATATTGATGCTTAACCTGCTCTTGAACAGAGATTATTCTGTTTTATTATTTCTCTTTTATACTGCCTTCCACAAAGCATCATTTTAATCTTGTCTCTCATATATTCCACACAAATGATTACATATAACATTGATAAATGTATGTATATTGTAAATGAACAAATGAAGTTAAATATTAAACTATATAATCAGCAATTATGCCAATTTTTAGTTTTATTTAATATACTACTATTGGGAAAGAAAAATAACATTTAAATTTTAGTATGATAGCTTGTTCTTGCAAAGCAGGATTACTACTACATTATAAGAGCAAGAAATAATTTAATGTCATAATTGAGCATTTGAGAAATAATGATAATTATTTCTATCAGCTTATGAATGGGCTTTGGATTTAGAATGCAGCTATAAATTAGAGTAGCTAAAACATTACATTCTGGTTATTTCCAGAACTGAAAAGGCACCAATATCAAAGAAATGATTTTCAGAAAAAAAAATAGTTTCGACTTCTTTAACAGTGATATGAATTGAAAATTAGAGGAAAAGTACTAATGATCACAAAGGGTTATCATCTTTTCACTCTTTTCAAAAGACATGTCTCTTATCTGATATTTGAAGTTATTTAATTAAATCATTTTTAAATTAAAGAAACAATTATTTTAATGAATCATAGAAGTTTACGTATTTTACTTTAAACTGGTGACAGCACAAGAGATTAAATATTTGTAATTTAAATATTGCACTGTAAAAAGAGGAGGAAGGGATAACGGGGGAAAGAAAGAACATGAAATAACAGTAAAAGAATTAAGTATTTTTCTCAACACATGAAAGAGTCTCTTACAAAATAAAAAATAATTACTGAAATATGTCTTTGTTGTCGTTGTTGTTGTTGTTGTTTTAATCTCAACTGAAGGTAAGACATATAAGCAATAGTACATTATTCTAAAGAAACATAGACACAAAGACATGGAGATAAATAAGATTCCCAAAAATGGTTCAGATTTTTACTTATTATAGTTGAACGAGAAGACAAAAACAAAAATTTTGCTAAGAATTATTTGCAATATGAAAATGATTCAGATGTCAATACCATTCTACATATCTGAAGATACAAGCAATCTGCATATCTAATTTTAGAAAGAATAGTGGGTTATAGCCAACTCTGTAATAAATAAACAGTTGACACAGGGAAGCCATTTTACAAAATTACGTCTCAATTCCACATCAATAAAATATGGTATAACAGTGGGGGACAATATAATTCCTAAATTTCTGAATAGCTCTGAAAAGATAAAGCAAGAAAAACTCCTGTGAAGTTCACATTATCCTATGTTCTTCATTCATAGCGTTATATTTTGCTATACCATGAAATCCTCTCTCCTTTGCTCCCACTAGCAAATTTTGCTACTTCAAAAGACTAAAATCTAAACATAGACTAACCTATCTGCCTGACACTGTCAAGAGCCATGGAAGAAATCAAAAACAGAGTGAGCTGTAATTTCTGCTCTTGATGTTCTGACATAACTCTTAGAAAAATAAAATAATTCAAATAAATAATGGCAGTTAATGAAGGACATAATAAATAACCAAGTTTCAAAATTATTATCAGAGACAAATGTAAAAGTTTGAAAAGGACCAGCACTAGTGTAGTGAAATCATTTTTCAAAGTATTTATTGGTATGTGTTCCTCCTGCCTTTTTTTCTGTTCCCTAACCTTGGTAGCTGGCTTTTTAGTCTTTCTGACTTACTCTCAGTGTCATTTTAACTAGTTGCTCTAGTTTGATCTTATAAAATCTGTTGAGAGGTCAGCATGCTCGGAAAATTATACTATCACTCTGCGGACTTATACCACTGATTTGTATAACTAGCTTAGCATAAACAAAACAACCCAGACCCTTCTTTTTAGAATTTATCAATTACATGAGTATATGTCTAATGTTCCAGCCTACAAATGAGGCTGATGGAATGAGCATGTGTTCAGAAACTTCATTTTCAGACCTCATATCCCATGACCCCAAAATTCCACTAACAGAAATGTATACATATGTGCAAAGAAAGACATTGCAAGAATATCCATGGCAGTATTATTGATGGTATTCAAAAATTGAAAGTCACGCAAATGTCAAATGTCTGTCAACAGAACAATGGACAAAAATTGTAGTAAATTCATACAATATTTCTTATATACAAATTAAATAATTTCAATAAATCAAGCCTACATACAACAGTACTCCCTTTGGGAAGCTATGCACCAATGCACCAATGTCAGCATCTAGTCCACCCTTCAAATCAATTTTGGAACTCTTCTTCTGAAATGGCCATCAGAGCTGTCATCATATTACCCTTGATGTCCTCAATATCATCAAAATTCCCTTGCAATATTTTCTTTATCTTTGAGTAAAGAAAGAAGTCATTGGGGGCAGATCAGGTGAGTAGGGAGGGTATTCCAATACAGTCATTTGTTTACTGGCTAAAAACTCCCTCACAGAGAGTGCCCTGTGAGCTGGTGCATTGTCACGATGCAAGAGACATGAATTACTGGCGAAAAGTTCAAGTCGTCTAACTTTTTCAAACAACTTATTCAGCACTTCCAAATAGTAAACTTGGTTAACTGCCCAGTGGTACAAATTCATAATGAATAATCTTTGATATCAAAAAGGGTTAGCAACATTGTTGCAACAAGTTCACAAACATAATCATCAGACCTCATATACATAGCCAAACACTTTTCCAAAGTGACAATACCAATTTACACTCCCAGCAGGAGAGCATGATAGTTCTAGTTACTCCAAGTGTTGATAACTTAATCATTCCTTAACTAACAAAACAAACAAAATCGTTTTTTTGTTTTTCTAGCAGACTGATTTCTTATAAATATTTATATTAAAAGATACTTTATATACTAAGCATCTTATGGCATTAATTTTTAAGTCAGTCTTTAGCATATGCACTTCCTTGACAATGCAATGTGTAAAATAAAGTAATGGGTAAATACATCTATTGAAATAATCGATGGGAAATGACAAGTTCCAAGAATAATCTAGCAATTTCAGCTATAATGTAAAAATGGGAAATCTAGAAACCTCATTGTTTTCTTCAAAAAAGAGGAAAGAAGTGTTACTGGGCTATAAAAGATGAAATCAACTTTTCAAATATGCTTTCAAGAGCTTTGGTTAGAAAACTGCAGTCTCTAACAAAAATTAATTTACAGTTAACAGTGATTAGAAGATCAACTTCATGTTTAGACCACAGCTGTAGAAAAAAGTCGATCTCCTTAATTTGAAAATAAATGCTGGAGACAATTATGTAAAATTCAGGAAGGGTAAAAACTACAATTTACCCCATCTTAATAGGACTAAAGAATGCATTTTCAAATCAAACTCAATTTTCATATCTATGTTCCTGTAAATCTTAAAACAAAGGCACAACAAACAGTTTATTTCTGGAAGTAAACTAGCACGACTATAATTTGTATTATCTGCGACTATGTGCACATTTGAGTTTTATTGAAAAATCCAGCATCATCACTAAATAGGATATTCTTTGGGCATATACTATAAAAGACCACTAAGTTCCAAACTGAGACAGGATCTGAAAATAAGGCCTCTGCTTCTCACGAAATAGAATATCTAGTAAGTTGTGTGTCTGTGGGGGGAGGGGGAGGGAGTGCAATAGTGTTAATAGCTTTTTAGTTTTCCTTTAAGTTTTCTTGAAAGCTTGCCAAGGGTATTTTACCTATTCCTCATCTCCTCCGACTTTGTAGGCATATATGCATCATGGCAAGATTACAGTATACCAATTGGTATACATTGGTATTGTTAGGGTAGGTAGATAGCTAGAAATGAGCAGGAGAAATTTAGCCCCTGTTAGAAAGCCCCTTGCTGCAGCTCTTATTTGGGTAAGACCTTTGCCAGTGGCTCAGCAGGATTCCAGGCTTAAATCAAAGAGATGTGTTGTTAAAAGTCAGAGAAGGAGAGAACCCATCCTGTTTCTCACCAATACCTCAATAGCCCAACAGGATTTCAGGATTTTATACACCCCAAGGGGATATGTTTACACATGTCCCTAAACCAAAAAAAAAAAAATTTAAAAATGCATTGCTAAATGCCAGAGGACCAGGCAACTCAGGGGATAAGAGAGAGATAAGAGAGGGGGAGGCAATTCTACCCAGAGAAATAAAAGCCTTCATGCCATGTAAGGTGAAGCTGCTTCTCTCTCTTGGGTCAACCCACTCCATGTCTCAGAGTGTACTTTAGTTTACTAATAAACTTCTGCTGTTCCTGCTGCACAAAACTCTGTCTCTTGATTGAAGTCTTTCCTTCAAGAATACAAGAGTCAAGATTTCAACATCATTTCCCACTAACAATTTGTTCACTTTTAAAGGACATTTTAAGAAATATCCTGCCCACAGAAGAGACCATTAGTTTGATTGTCTTTTAAGTTGCCCTAGTGGGTTTAAAGCAGAAAAGTGACACAATCTGAGTTTCATGCTTTTAAAATCCCTTTGGCTGTTGTATTGTGTATAGAGCACATGGAGAGGCTAAAGAGGAAGTAAAGATACAGTTAAGGGCATTTAAGGAGCCTGTTGCAATAACACAAGGGGAAGATGATAATGTTTGACAACAGTGAAGATAATGACTGTTGTCAGATTCTGTAATAAGAGAGCAAAGAAAATCTTCTGGCAGATAAGATATCAGGGATATATTAAAAACAAAAATTCAACTAAGTAAATTGGAAGCTCAAATTGGCTTTCTTCAACAATTTCTTCATGAATTGGGCAGCATCTTATCTAGCAAATAGGAAGGAGCTCCACTGAACTGTAGAAAGAAAAGGTTTTCAATGGTAGAAAGGAGGTGAGAAATGTAAATTAATAGCAAACGATGTTTTGTTTCAGGCACAGTTGCCTTAAGAGGGAGACAGAAGGGGCATACTGGGTGGAATATCTCACTGGCCCTGATTGGGTAAGCCATGTTAACCTATTAAAGATTACATCCCTGGGAAGATGAAACTTCTGTCAAGTATTAAGCACCGAGTACTTAACTGTTATTAATTATTTAATACTGCTATTGAGTATTAAATCTTGGTTTGGTTACATGGGAATTAGCGCAAGTGACTCCATTTGGGGCCGGTTGTCTCTTTTTAACATACACGAGTACAAAAGGACTGAAAGATGACTCTCTCTGAGCAATTTGAACAATAGAATTGCTATGAATTGAGGGCTCTAGGAGAGAGGCGAAGGGACAAATTTAGATAGAATAACCGAATTTTAGTTAGGAGATGAGTTTGCGATGACTTTTAGACATCTAAGTGAGAATTCCTAATGACTGTTGTGTGAACAGAGATTGCCAAAGTGGAATCATTTATGTCCAAGGGACTAAAATAGATCCCGGAGGCCATGAAGGCATTTGCCTTACACAGAGTCCACCCAGCACATTTCTTCATGAGTTTTGAAGTTTTTAGTTGCGCCTGATCTTTATTTCCTCCTTAACATGACAACCAGGCCAACTGTGTTTCTAACTTTGAAAGGAGCCAAACTGTTTTGCCAACCAGCATCCTTTGTTTGCATATTGAGCTCAACCAATTCTTATTAACTTAGACAGAATCCCTCCTTTACATAAAGAAGACCATATTGGGGACAGTTTAGGAGGACCAAGCTCTTATAAGCCATGCCTTTCTTTGTTCACTTAGGAGCAAATTTAAGTTGCTACTTTACCCGAATCTGTGCCCCAGCTTGCAATTCCTCCTTTGTTCAAATAAATGTTGTGTTTTTTTTTTTATTCTTTATCATACTTTAAATATTTTTGTTAACAGTTTTATAAAATCTAGGCTAAAGGTATGCATCTAAAAGTTATTAGTGTATAGTGATATTTAAATCATAAGAATGGGGAAAGTTCCCAAGAGACTAAATGTAAACAGATCAGAAAAGAGACCTAAGGACTGAGATCTGGGTCTTCACAATATAAAAGGATGGTGAGAAGAGGAACAACCAAGGAATATAACACTGAGAAAGAGCCACCAGCAAGTACAGAGGGGAAGCGGAAAGGGTAGCGACCCAGAAGTGTGGTAATGAAAGTGTGTCATAGAAGAAATAGTGATAATCAATGACAAATTGTGCTAATAAATCAAGAAGATAGTGAGCCGTGACTTGTAGATTTAACAGGCAGTTGCCTCGGAGTTTTCATTATGTTCAAAGCATAATTAGACTAAATTTAAGAGAGATTGGGAAGATGAAATAAATTAGTGACAATGAATAAAGCCAACTATTGTGAGAAATTCTGACATAAAGAGAAACTGAAAAATGGGACAGTGGCTGGAAGGAAAACTGGGAAGAGCTTCTTTTACTTTTTCTTTTTTTTTCTTTTCTTTCTTTCTCTTTCTTGTGGGAAAAAAACAAAAACAAACACATCATGCAGAAGGGAGAAGAGAGAATAGCTGAAGCCAATTTCTTGGATAGGCAAAAGGGGATCGAATACAGGGTTTGTAAAAGTGAAGGTGAAGCACACCATATCTTTAATAAATTGTTTTTTTATATGCAAGGGCTCCTTTTAGGGTACACTTTGCCATACTCTGTGGTTATAATTGTATCCTGAAACATGCTCAGCCCTCACCTTTTGTTCTTAACATTTTAAATAACTTTATTATTATTCCTATCATAGTTTCTAAATTTGGTCTTACTTGTCTCCAAGACAAAAAACATAAACAAACTGAAGGAAATTAATATCTCTTCCTTTCTTGTTTTATCATAACCTAAAACATATTATTGGCATCTATAAAGCTAATAAAATTTTATTTTTAGGAGAATGAAATCTTTAACCCCAATGAAACATATTTACCTTCAAATATTTATAACAACTGCCAGATTACAATTACTCCAATCGCAATGGATCAACAGACAGCAGAAGTTGATTATCATATCATTCAGGAATATCAAGGGGGAAAAAAATACACTAAAACCCCAGACATTGTTGCCTATTATCGTTTCTACTCCTTCAACAATAATAGTGATCCAAGAGCTTCAGAGCTCTTTCTATCCCACTGAGAATGTATTAAAAAACAAGGTTTCCTTGAATCTTAAGATCATTTTTCAGATTTTTTTTTTGAACTTCAACTTCAAGTTACAAAAACATGAAAACCAAGCTTCTTTGTAACACTAACCTTTACCTAGAAATGTGTAAACTACTTTAAAATTTTACATTTATAAGGTTTATAAGTTATACTCAATGTATGAATAAGGTTATATAATAAAGGCTTGAATCCAGATAGAAGCCAAGGAAAGTACAAAAATAAATACTATATTCACTTTTTTCTACATTTTTTTTGCCTTCGTATTCTGAAGTTAAACAATATAGAAATATAATAAATCCCCAAAACTCTTAAAGGCTGGGAACGATGACCCAGAGTAGTTATTTTTCTTGGTAGAGTCTGCAACTGCAATGAAAATCATTTTTCTATTTCTGTAGACTCACACAAACTAAGAACCCCAAAAGAGGCCACCTCATCTTTCCCATTAAGTAATCATTAGGCTAATTATTGCCTCGACCGCCTTCTTGTACACATATTTAGCTTTGTTAATGTCCCCCCTCAATTTGCTGCATCAAGAACCAGTCACACTTATCCAAAGATAAGCTGTCAAAGGTACAGAAACTAGTGGAATTTAAACGTCCTTTATTCTCAGTTCTCTGTTTCTATCCAAACGACTGCTTTGGCTTTCTTTGACCACCAAGTCACAATGGGGACTCACACTGAACTGATGTTCCATTCCAGCATGATCTCTCCACTCTGGGATTCAGGCATTTGATTATATGAAGTTGATGTAAGCCTTTACATTTATCCTTAGTGTGTCGCCTTTTATTGAGAACAGCCATTTTGTCTAACCTCTAACTAGGCTTCTAAATTTTAATTCGTTATTCATCAAATTTATCTTAGTTTGGTTTCATGCACACATATAATTGACACATTGCTTCTTTATTTGTTTGTTTTAGGTGTTAGGAACAGCCAGTCAGTCAGAGAAAATGCTTCCTGTGACCTCATGGGGCTTACTATTTAGTAGACTTTTAGCTCTTCAAGTAGTTAAATAAAAAAAAATCCCAAATGAAGCAGTCATGAGATAGCTCAGGCAGCAGCTTTTCTGGGCAGTAATCTGTCCTCTGAGTCTTAAAAAAGGATCCCTCGTTGTTGCTCCAACTGGTAATGTGCTCAGAATTCAATTCAGTCTGACTTCTACAACAGAGCACTCAGCCCACTCTGCTGAACTTCCTGTGATATGTAGTCTGTCCTAAAGGATGATGAGTTCGTTGAGCAAACTATATCTTTTCCATCCCAGCATCTCCTACACCAGGCACTATGCATGGCTAACGTTCAATGCTAAATAAAGTCCCATTGAGCTATTGAACTGAACACAATGGGGCAAGTACAGAGAACTGTCACCCCATATGCATGTACTTCACAATAAATTATAAGCAATTCTCCAGTTTTCTCCTGAACCAACACTGTTTGACTAGAAAATACAACAACAAATTCATCAAATTTTGTGGCATTTTAGTACTATATATTTTTTTCATCATATCCATCAACTTTACATGAGAAATACTAATTTTTTTCAAAAATTAAGTTCTTTGCAAGTCTCTTGTTTACCCTGGTCTGTAGGCTGCTGCTCATGACCATCTCTTACTCTTCTTATTCATCTGGCTGACTCTTATTCACTCCTATGTCTCTTTCAGTGAGAAGCCTTGACCTTTGTTGGACTAAACCCGGCACTTAAGTAAGAAATTTGATGTCCCTGTCACAATACACTGTTCAGCAAATGCCTATTAAATTTATTTCCTTCCTACAGTTTTAGCTATATTAGATAATCTCCATGTTTATCCTCCTTGATTTTTATGTCCCTACAGCCTAAGATTATATTTGTCACAGGGTATATCCTCCTTGAAAATAATTCTTCAAGTGAATTATTGTTCCATACCACTTAATAAAACATCAGAAATATATTTTCTGAATAGCTTGTTTCTCTAATTTAGAAGAAAAAATTTCTCAATATTGAATTTGATATGAAAATTTTAGTTCATTAAAGGCTATAAATGTTGTCTTTTTATAGGTAAATTTATGAATATGATGATATCTACTATCTGGCTTCTATCCATTTGTTTCAACACTTTATTTCAATATTTTCTTACATAAACCTATTGCCAAAAACAAACAACACTCTTCTCTGATATGATGTCATTTATTTTATCATACCCATTTTTCCTTAGGTTCATAAATAAGTAATGCATATAATTATCTCTTTGTTACCAATCATTAATGTTTAACTCTTGTGTAATTAAATTTGTCATAGATTATGTCAAATCTATAGACTTTATTGAAAGGTCTTTGAGGGCAGTGTCCATGTCTTTTGTTCATCTTCATACACTACAGATAGAACTTAGCTTTCTGTTCAATGATTAACTGAATTAACTAGTTACCTAATTAAAGTTGAAAATATATGCAAATTATATGTAGATATTAGTAAATAAGTATAAGATTTACTTAAGGAATTTCCTTGTTTATAGGTTCCACTTATATGCTACATTTTGCTGAACTCTACTTTACATAAAATGATTGCTATTCTAAAGCATTATATCCAGCTATTTTGTCTCAAAATGACAGACTAATATCACCAAAAAATTGATAAAAACCTTTAATTCTTCCTGCCATTATCGTTAGTATTTTTTATTATTCACTAAGATGATCGATTTTAACTTAAAGAAAATTACAACGTGGTAGAACTTGTTATCTCTAGAACAAGACTATATATATTATTTTTAGGTTGCTTCTGATAATATTAATTGAAAAATGTTAATATTTCTTTTATGGATAATATGAAACAAAGAGGTATGCAAAATAATTAGATGAAATTAAAAATATGCTGTTAAATATTTAATGACAAGCTTTTATAATAAAGTTTAATAAGCCATTAGATATAAACATAAATGTAGAAGATATTAAAAACTAGAAATATCACGGCATGCTTTATATAGTCTTGGAAGTTTTAAAATGGAATTGTCATGTGACTTACAGCAAAGGACATTTTATATTCATTAACTTGCTTTACCCACAAAAATAAACTGATTCCCTATTCACATGTTACTTATTTTCAGATGTGTTATTAGCTTGAACTATGGAAACAGAAATGACCTTCATGCCTCTACTTCACTAGTGCCCAGGACTAAGGCTTATTTACTGATATAAGTTATACAGGAGTTTGCTGTAACTGCATTGCAGTACATT
This sequence comes from Rhinolophus hipposideros, assembly GCF_964194185.1. NCBI lineage: Eukaryota > Metazoa > Chordata > Mammalia > Chiroptera > Rhinolophidae > Rhinolophus > Rhinolophus hipposideros. The sequence goes on along the minus strand of NC_138061.1, from coordinate 35,649,379 downwards.
TGATGCATTTTGAAGATGGCAATCTGGTAGCATACTTGGAATGGAGACTGTGAAAATGGATCATTGTCAATGTACTCATTGCAAACTTCCAACTGACACCTCATGGAAATTTCATTTGGTCTAAGTGATTATCTGAGATAGGCCACTGTATAAAATGACACCTCATACATATTGATGAAGCAGCAAAAGTCCTGTTCACATAAAAAAGGTGAGAACTAGTGAAAAATAGAGGCTGTATTTCTAGGTATAATATTAGTATAGTATTAGTAATAATGTTAGTAACCACAGTAGCTATTATTTATTGAATGCACTGTATGTACCAGGTATTATTTTATTTAATATAGTCAACAATCCTGTGAAGTAAGGACTGTTATTAGTATGCTAACAGGAGTATGAAAAGACAGGAACTTTCTTAAGGTCTCAGAATCTTAATGGCTCCATAGCCATTGGAATATGGCCACTAACCTTCAAAACCCATAGTTTTACATAGTGTGATTTGCAACCTGATTATTGGGAGTTTCTGTCTTCACTTACAGAAGCAGTTCTTGCAAGATGACAGTGATGTCATCTTCACCCATGCATTCTGGGAATCACAAGTGAAAGCCATATGAAGTTGGTCGAGAGAGTGGCTATGTTGCCTCCCCATTGGTCTACCTCTGCAGGTGTGATTAAGTCAATAATTTTGAGATAGATTCAGCTGAATTATCTGGTTGAGCCTAAGGTAATCACAAGGGTCCTTATACAGTGAAAGAGGAAGGCAGGAAGGTCAGATTTAGAAAGAGATTTTAAAATAATATGCTGCTGGCTTCAAAGATGGAGAAAGGATCAATGAGTGAAGGAATTCAGGCTGCCTCTAGAAGCTAGAAAAGGAAACAAATCTTCCCTGGAGCTTATAGTAGGAGCATCAGTAGGAAACTAACTGGATGACTGCCAAGCCTACATGTAGTTTCTTAGAAATAATAATAATAATAATAATAATAATAATAATAATAATAATGACAACAGAAACATCAGAAGAGTGGGTATTTTAGTGAAATAAATGTTTATGGTAAAATTATAAAATGCACAAGTAGAAATTTCCCATACGTCCATGAAAATGTCTAAAACTAAGGAAACGAAAATTCATCCTGAAGTATGCCATGTGTACTACTCTACTTCCAAATAAATCCAAATACAGCTTGATTACATTCCAAGCATTACTTTTCAGTAACCACATCATCAACATTTCTTGATAGCCAACCACATACAGACCCACCAGTGCTAGTGGTTTGAGTTCATTAAAATCCCTGATGGCATGACCTTTGCATCTCGAGGATAAATTAGTAAGGTAACTAAACTATAATAATAGCTAATATTTCTTGAGTGATCACTTTGTTACAAAAACTCTTCCAAGATTTATAAGAACTTAAAAATGTAATCCTTACAGCAATTCAGTAAAGATGCCTGAGATCTGGAATGGCTATGTATTGCCCACTTCATATGCTGGTACTTGGTGGAGCCAGAACTTGGGTCCAGATGATCTACAAATCACCTGAGCATTGTCCTTTGAAGAGACCCCATTATTTTCTCTATTGATACCATTTCCACAAATCAGAGCAGAAGAAGAGGTAGCTACAGTGAAGCCACAACTAAAACAGAATATAAAAATCTGAAGAGAATAAAAAGGCAATGTATATAATCAGTAAGGAAATAGAAGAAACAAATGCACACAGATCTTTTGACAAGTTTTATGATGAATAAGGAAATTCATGGAGTATCATTTAAAAAGAAATCTCACGATCAGGTGAAATATGTTTTAATTTAGGTTCTCTTTACATGTTTTTACATAGATGGAAAGAACCCAAAGAGAGAGCACAACTGATGCAGTAAAAGAGAAATATAGGCATTTCCGAGGAAGCAAGGTGGGATGCAATCAAAAGCACAGGTGACATGATTAGGACTAAAAAGGAAGAGTTTTTTTTTTTTTCACTAAGACAGGAGGGGGACAAAGTAGCTAGGAAACAACAGAGAAATATTTAGAGGCAGCAAAAATGACTTATTTGGCAGGCAGCAAGGAGTGGAGGGTTGAAGGAGTTTTCTCCAGAAAAACTCAATCTGCTCAGTAAAATAGGAGTCGAGGTCACATGCTGAAAGTGAAAAGATTTAAGCTTGATTGGATGGGACAGGCTTATAGCAGTGACGCACATAATGCAATAGGGACTGAACATGAAATAAATAAGATGATTGCTAAGTAGCAGAGGGAAAAGCAGAGTGTTGTTGATCAAATAATGCAGTCTGAGAGCCAAAATGGAAAAGGAAAGGTAGTTGGAACCCAGGACAGTGTTACTGCAGTCTCAAAGGGTCTGCTTGCCTGTGCACACTCAAGCCAAATAAGATACCAACAGGAGATTCAAACTAAGTAAAGGTATTTTTTAAGCAATTGCTCCAAGTTCAGAGACACAGGTGACGTAGGTAGTGCTCTCAAAAACCTGGCTCCCGGATGGCCTCTAGTGGCTAGGTTATATAAGGGAGAAATTATTAATCGTGGTTACTATGGGAGCTGGGGCTGTGGGCTCTACTGATTGTTCGGGGCCAAAGCAGGGAGCAACTGATCATGGCTTCAGGTCCTGGTGTCAGTCATGGCATTGCCTGGTCTGATTCTCAAAGGATGAGGTCCATGGGGTTATTCCACTTTTATGAGTCCAGAGCTGAAACGTAACTGAGGCCAAGGTATTATCTTTGTTTTACGAAAATCTTACTCTGGTTTGAGGTTTAGTTATTATATGCAGGTCATGGTTGATAAACCTAAAGATTTATTCTTAAATTAATTTGGTGTTAACCAGAACCTAATTTCCTGAGGGCATAATGATAACAGGGGTGGACATACAATATACATACAGGTAGGAAGATCTGGGAGAAAGAATGCAAGTGAGTCATAGTTCTATCAGGATAAACAAAGGTAGCTTGGATTACAGCAAATTGCATGCCACAGAAATGAAGTTCACATGAAGTTATGACAGGAACTATTAATAGGGTTATGGGAAAGAAGCAAACAAACCAAGGATTCTCAAAAAGGAAGTATTTCTGCAATGTCACTCCACGGGTTTCAGATAAGGCATGAAACTCTATTTCGGGTGTTCTGCTGTATTGTTCCTCTGTCACAGCTTTCCTCACACCTCATTATACTTGCTCCTTTAGTATATCTTCCTTCAGTTATGTGTAGCTCTATGAGGACACCAAAAATAATTCTATTGTTCTTCACTGTATTCCCCAGCATGAAGCACAGCATTTGAGACATAGTAAGTGATCAGTCAATAGTTATTATTTTACTGAATGTTGTCATGGACCAGGAAATTGATGATAAAGGAAGAAAGGAAAAGGTTACAGTACTAAAAGCAACTCAACACTTTCATGATGCCTGGAACAGATGATTTTCAGTCTACCTACCAGAAATGCCACAGCCAATAAACTTTCCCACTTTGTGAAGTGTATCTAGCCAGCTACATGCCCTGAATAAGTTAGGCTAACCCTAGACACTTTCACCGCAGGATCACATGAAACCTGATGTCAAATGGGTAAAAATAACCTCATGGTCAAGTCTTTTTCTGTTTGTTTGTTATTTCCTCTCCCTACTTGATTCTGCTCCTCCTCCTCAGACTGGGAAGGAGGTTTTGACCAATGACCTTTTATGTCTTAGGGCATTTATGCTGTTCGAGTTCTGATAGTGTTCTCTTTTTCTGGCTTTTGATCTGATGATGGCCCTGACCATGATGTTATGACCCCGGTCTGCCTAATGTGCTCCAACTTGTAGCGCTGCAGTAATTATTTCTGCTCAGAGAAACCTAACTATAAACCAATCACTTGTTGTGAACCATTCTTCTGTAGCGGCTATTGGTGTCCAGGTCTCCATTTCCAGCTCACTGCCAAATGCATATGTTTCAGGCATTCACTACTAATCAATAAATACTCATAGAGAATATGAACAAATCTGAACCCAATTCAACACAACATAAGAAGAATCCACCGTATAGGGGTATAGATGGCATCAGAGGAGAACAGATTAAGTCAGAGCTTAGAATTGGGAGAGGAGTTCTAAGGGCCAGTCTCACAGAATTAGAGGAAACATTGGTGAAAAAATAAGAAGCTGAAAGCCAGAAGTTCAAGGAATAAATTTGGGAAAAAGCAAAGTTGAGAATGCTAGGAGGTCAATAAATTATAAAGCAGAAATGCAGCTTTATGGGTCAGAGCAGAATTCCCTCATGAAGGAAATCAGTGCCATTATGAAAAGAGACATGAAAAGTGAACTCCCTGCTCCCTCCTCCCATCTCCGTCTTTCCCCTCCCCCTCCCCCTCCTTCTCTCATCTGTGTGAGGACACAGCAAGAGGATGACCATTTGTAAACCAGGTAGAAAAGCTTCACCAGACACCAAATTGGCCAGAATTGTGATCTTGGACATCTCAGCCTTCAGAATTATAAGAAATAAATTTCTGTGATTTAAGCCACTTAGTCTGTGGTATTTTTGTTATTCCAGTCTAAACTAATTAAGACAATTTCCTATCTTTGAAAATACTGAAATAAAGTCCTAATATGAAGGTACACCTGAGGAAAGAGATGATGGGGAATAAAGAATTATTAATTTCTCTTCCAACTTAGACAATATGATTCTTTATTTTATTTCCCTTTGTATTCGCATTGCTTAAGGATGTACTGGACACATGTTATATTCTTTAAAACTGCCAATCAATTAATTGTCTATATCTAAATCAAAAATTATCTCTGAATGCAATCCTTTAATGAACAGTCACTAGACTCCAGTGACTCTTATTTATAAACCAAATTTCTTTGTTCAAAAAAACACTCAGACATTAGAAGCTAAGAATATAAAGCTAAAAATGTAAAAGGAATCTTTAATTACCTCTGGGAACTGAAGTTCACTATGGGTAGATAATGGAGTCCAGGTGGTAAGCTCGTCTTTCAGCACTTATTGTTTGTCATCTAAAAGTTCAATAAAGCAAGGTCTTTGTGCTAGGCAGCCCCTAAGATGGCCCCAAGTTTCCCCACATCTTGGTATCCATTCCATTGTGTAATTTTCTCCCTTCAACTTGGGGCTGAACTAGTGACTCACTTCCAACAAATGGACTATGTCACAAGTGATGGTATATTACTTCCAAAATTAGGTCCCAAAACAATGGGGACTTTTATCCTGCTCACTCTCTCTTTCTCTCTTTATCATTCCCTCTTGAGATGCACAGCCACCAATTTGTACGGGGCTCTATGGAGATACCCTGGTGGAAAAAAAACTGTCTCCTGTGAACAGCCACACCCAAACGATGTCTCCTGTGAATGACTCAACTTGGCAGTGAATCTTCTGAGCCAACCAGTAAACCATGTAATTAAGCTTGGAAGGAGATCCACCCCCATTCAAGCCTTGATGATAGCAGCTCCAGCTAACACCTTGATTTGAACCTTGGGAGAGATTCCAAGCCAGAAGACAAGCCAGAGGTTGCTTAGATATCTGACCCACAAATATGATGAGGTAAGAAATTGTTTTTTTTTTAAACTGCTAAATCGGGAAGTATTTCATTGTTCAATAAGAGATACCTAATATTGCCCTAAAATCTATATTTATTTTAAAAGTTTTCCGTGTAGTCCTCAGCTAAAATACCCATCGAACAATGTTTGGCAATTGCAGGTATATACGGATTTTTAGTTCTCTAAAAACACATTCCTTTCTTGGCTGTCCTCAACTCTGTGTAAATAACCTCTACAGTTTTCTAAAAGCTACATGAGCCAATAGTCTACTGTAAAATCTCCCCAACTCGTTTAATTCAATTTAGATTTTGCCTGTGTTTTGACACCAACTCGATGAGATTGACCTTTGGCTATTTCTACCATTGCTACTCCATGCTCTGAAAATTCCTTTTTGTATCTCTTATCTCTGCAATGTCCCATATATCTCATTCTTCATACTTCCCCATACTTTACCTCCTTTAAATGTCTTTATCAACTTTCCAGTAAAATAGTACCAACTACGTGCAAAAATTCCATTAGTTGTCCAGATCCTATGCTTAAATATTTATTTTTAGCTCTAGTTGCAAATTCTTCTTATATTGTATTAATTTTATGTTTGCCTTTTCTTTAGTTTTTATAGGATAAATGTATAGAATTAAAAAACACAGGCAGAAAAACAGCCCCTTTTTCTTATCTCACAGATTTAATGGTTTGCATTCATGTGCATGACCTTGCATTATGGTACTTCAGTTATTTATGGTTTACATATTTTGGAAAATAATATTTTGGATATTATGATTTTGACAAATGATACTATTTTCCTAATATTAAACTACCACAACATTTCATTTAGCTCCTCCCTATTTGCAGTGAATCATTGTAGTTTATATTTCCTGCCTCTGTAATCTTCTCCTAAAACTAAATCTCCCCAGTTCTTAGACATTCACAGTTTATTAAACCCAGGCTTCCTGCTGACAATGACAAGTTTCTTAATCTGAAATACATCATTTAAGATCTTCATTTGCTAGAGTTTAGATGCAGGATAATTATCTGCATGCCAACTACAATTGACACTATGCCTTTTGATGGCCATGTAACTATAGGAAGTAATACTTCCTAGATCCTCTTAATTTCCCAGGCTGGGTGTGAAAAGTAAACTGACAAAGATAGACTGACAGGAAAAAAGCATACACGTGTATTTATTTTAAGTTTTATGTGACATCGGAGAATTCACAAGGAAATGAAGACTGAAAGAAACAGTTAGACCTGAGTATCTTCTGCTAGGTTTGATGAAAAGTACACAGTGATGGAATAATAGGTTAAGAAGTGTAAGAGAACTGTAGTAAACTGGGGAAACTTAGCAAGATCTGTTGGTTAGGATTATTTTCCATGTCCCTAGAGATAAGAATACTCCTTCCTCTGGGTATAGGAGGAGAACCTCTCACATGAGAGTTTTCTGAACTCTACGAAGGAAGAAGGAAAATGGGGGGGGACGGTTAGGGAGGGGAGTTAAAGTGACCTTCCTGTTTCTGCCATTTCTTCAGACTCTATCAGCTTAAAATATTCAATATCTCAAAGTGCTATATTTTGGGGTAGTGTCATGTCCCATGCAACAAGAGTTGTGGGGAGCAAGGGGGTGGCACAAGGTTAAGAAATACAGTAGCCAAGAAAAGAGTGCAAGTGGGGCCAAGGGACTACAGCCTAAAGGACTGAGCCCTGAATGGGGCCAATGCATAGCTTTTATGAGTTAGCTGAGGAAGTACAGTTTGTTAATCTCAAGATCTGTGAATCCCATGCATCACACTAGGAAACTGATTTAGGCCAATCACCCTTGCCTGCAGACAGCAGAACCGTAAGTCTCAGGATGTATGTATTTCCCCAAGGGACAAAATCTTTATGCATATGAATAGATGAAGAGCTGATGTTATAACAACATTGAATCTCTTCTCAAACAGGATGTGAGAAGGAATGTAGCCACAGAGGCAGAAGCTCTCCTTAGCCGGGGAAAAATGGGGGTCTGTGCCCACCTCTATCAACCCCGTGAGTTCTCCAGATGGCCCCCATGTGACTGTGCCTGGCTTAGGTTGTTCCTTCCTTGAGGAATCTTACCCTTCATTGACTAACCAGCCGTCCTTTGGGGCCAAACAGGGAGACATAAGGTGTAAGCACAAAGATGAAGCAAAGTTCCTGAAAGGGTTCATCTCACAGACTCTCCTTTCTTTAGGAGCAGGTACGAGGAGACAGATGGGTAGGCTGCTGTGTGGCAACAGGGTAGCATGTTCTGAACCCCATGTTCATAGTGTCAAAACACGTCTAATTTTGGGTCTGCTGTTGTGTGCCTCCTGTCGTACTGATTCATAATGCTTATGCCTTCAAGGACAGCTGTTCAGAAATTATGCTTCTACACGATCATATAGGGAATTTGCTCAAGTGAATTACTTTGGGATTTGACATCCATCTCCATTTATTTCTTATTTAAGTAAAATAAGAGGTGAATGGGGGTGGAGAAAGCAAGAGAGCGAGAGCGAGAGCAAGAGAGAGCAAGAGAGAGCAAGAGAGAGAGAGAGAGAGAGAGAGAGAGAGAGAGAGAGAGAGAGAGAGAGAGAGAGAGAGCGCGCGCAGATTAGGGGAGTGTTGGGAAGAGGAAGTTGGAAGTCTATGCCTATATTGAAAACTGTATCTTCTCAGCTCTGAAGGATGATGGGAGCCCATGTAGTAGTGAATAAAGAGCAAAGCTCTAGGAAATGAAGGAGGACAGTTGTTCCAGAATTAATAGTAATGGGGTAACTTTAAAGGAGCCAGAAGGGCCATATGAACATCCTGATGCCAAGCAGCCAAGTTAGTAATCCCTGCTATTAACTTGCATGGTTCACCACCACCATTTAAGAATATAATGTTCCCACTTTGTTAATTCTCACATTATTAAAAAAAAAAAAAAAACAAAAAAAAAAGGTGGGAACTTCAGAATTTGCCCTTTCATTCTTAATGTCTTTTTGAATGACTTATTGCCAGAAGAAATACACAACTCAATGATCCCAACCTCTACTCAAGTACCCCCGAGAGTCTATACAAAATCCTGCAATACATACTGGGAATAAACACAGAAATATGAAAGAAATTGCTTGCCCTGTTTGACCTTAAAATCTAGATATAGACTAAATTAAACATATTTCTATTTCCTGCACTTCACTAGCATAACTATCTCATTCTTGACAAAATTATAGACTTGTACAATTGAAGCAACCTCAGAAATCACCTAATTTAATACTCCAATTTTATACAAGTAAACATGGAAAACCAAAGAGGATAAATGACTCATCCAAGGCAGGCCACAAATTAGATATAAAAAAAACACACTCTAGAAACTATGCCATCTGGTAGGCTGTATAATAGTAATACACTGTTTAGGAAAGTAAAACTTTAGTGTGGATAAGCTGAGATTTAAACCGCAATTCTGCTTATCTTATAATCATTTTAGTCATCTGTAAAACAGATTAATACTACTCTGTACTTCCAAAAATGTCGTGTGAATTAAATGAGATAATACTTGTAGAACTGCTTTTCTTTAGTAAAAAACTAACATTAGTGATCCAGAGGAGAATTCTAACTCATAAAATCTTTTTTTAAATTAATTTTCCCCTAATAGCTGTAAGGGAAAATAAAAAAAAAAATCAAAATAAATAGCTTAATACACCCTGTTGAAAATGAGAAAACATTTCCTGCCCCTTTTCTTAGAAATTGTACTTATACATATTAATTGTAAGGTTTTTGTCTCTTTAAAATATAGGTAAATATGTTTAAAAACTAAATTGTCTCTTGTCAGCTTTCTGGCTCAGGAAGATCTTTTTAAATGACCTGGGAATTATTTCCTTGAGACATCAGGAAGATAGTCTCCACTTTTCTGTGGAGGTAGGAGCTTAGCTTCAGTCAGTGTCATGCTCAAAACTAGCTCCTGTGTAAACATATGTTTATTTTTTTTTTTTGGGCAGGCCAATTAGCAAACACAGATGGTCACCTCAATTACCAGGAGAATTTAGGATGAACTATGTGTGACAAATGGTGCTGTCAAGTCCTCTTACTTGACGACTATTTATTGTTTATCTTGAAAACATGTATATAATAGGCTACACCTGTTTAGTATATAAAAGGGTGAGATGTCTTTCTGCCTTTGTAATCTTTCAGCAGATTGCCTGTGATGCACATCATATTCTGGTTCAATGTTTATTCAGTAATAAAATTGTTATTTGGTTTCTACCTTTGTGGAGAGGATTTCTGAGTTGAGCGACTATTATTTTGTATGAAATTCTATTTCCCCAACATTATGTCAATTCAGGCCATGATGAATATGGACTGGTTCCTATGGTTTATTATGTGTATTTTTGGTATAAAAGTCAAAAGAAAAATGGCATGTAAAATTTTAATTTTTTTAAATGAAAAAAATAAAATTTTTCACAAATCAAGGCTAACTTTCTATGCTTCCCAAATTCTCCACTCTATAGCAATAATATTCTGCCCCTTACTTTCCATCTTTTTTTTTGTAATATCATTTCTTAACCTTGGGAAAATATGTGACGATAAGAAAAAAAAAGTATATTTTGTTCAACAAGAAGCCTTTGTTTCAATAAAGACAAAGCAGCATCATAAATGATTTTGAGATTCATATATGAATATTTAATAGTAACTAAAATTAGACAGAAAAAAATTATTGAACTAGAGTCAAGAATTGTAGTAATTATGTGTAATGAAGGAAAGTAAAAAACAAAATGACTTATTTAATTTCTGGATATTTAGAGATGCATTTTTTTCTTTATTTACCAAAGTTTTCCATTTTAATCGTTTGCTTTTCATTCTACTTCACATGTAACGCAGTCACAACCTTGCTGAAAGAGCCTATAAATAATAACTATTATGATATTCTTAAAAGAATGTTTCAATAATGGTGTACTTTAGTTAGGGGGAAAAATCAATTTCAACACATTTTATCCCCAATCTTTTAGACTACCTTTCATTCTCATCATCTGCAAAATAACAATTCAGATGGAACTTTCTACCTCAAACCTGTAAATTCTTTGAAAAATTATTGGTATAATCACAGGGATTGTAATAATAATACACTTCAATTTTCACATATGTGTTTCTATGTCTATCCTCAATAATAAAGGGGGGGAACCTGTTTCATCACTCTCTCAGCTGGGTCATATAATACTTCTCTCCATTAGTCTACACTGGAAGTATCCCTCCATATTAAATAACATCTGCCTAAAATGCAAAACAGCAATCATAAATTGGCAGGATTTTGAAACTAAGGCAGGATTGTGAAACTAAGGATACAGTATAATTCAGTCCTCATCATAACATCATAAAATTGGTGTATAATTACTAACCTTTTTTACAAGGGAAGGGTGTGTGTGTGTGTGTGTGTGTGTGTGTGTGTGTGTGTTCCTAGAAATGAAGGCTGTGTGATTTTGTTTATTAGCCTTTCATTTTATAAAAGGGTGAAATCAATAATATTTTTATGCAGCCAACTAAAAGGCAATCTCAAACAATTTCATGTGAGATTGAATTTTTATAGCTTTTTTTCCCTCCCATAAATTCTAACAACAACAAAAAAATATCTTCTCACATGCTAGGCAAATATAAAATGTCAACTCCTGGCAGCCTTTCAGATACATGAAATGAAATCCCCTCTTTACAGGTGTATGGTTGTCTTACTGAAAATATAGCTTCCTTCAAACCTTGAGGCAGGTTATAGGGCACTGGATTACGGACATGAGCTAAAGATGAAAATGAGTAGGCTTGTGTTTTTAAACATTCTACTGTGCTGCCCTGAGAATTAAGACTCAGTGTAAGTCTGTCATTGGCCACTGACATAGAAATAATGATAGAACTTTTTATTAATTCATGTTATTACTGGCTGTGTTTAAAGACACCCAAAGAGCTAAACAAATTAAAAATGAATTCAATTGAATTCAATTGAAGTCAATTCAATTGATTATTAACTGCTGAAGCATAATTTCTGCTCAGAACAAGTTTTTATGAATAGGTCAAACTTCTTTAAAAGATAGACTACTTCTGTGAGCATATAATAAAAATAATAGTATGCTCACTGTCCATTTTCAATTGAGAAATCCAAAAGATATATGCTTAAGACTGTCCTTATCATGAAGAGGTGAACATAAATGATACCTACCTCCGTAAGAGAATATTATATTCAACTCGCAATTCAAACAATCAAACAGTAAAGAGGTAAAGATTTTAAATGGAAAAGCACTGGTGTTGCCCCTCAAAGATGAACACTTTTAAATAGTTCTATTACTATCTATTATGTGACCTTGTACCTCCTTCCCTTCTCTTAATTTTTGAATTAGTTTTCATTCCTCTATTGGTTAACTTAGTAAAATTAAATAATATGTTTGAAACTTTATTTTGCTATCTAATTTAGGAATAATTTCTAGCTGTTCATTATATAAATTAGTATTGTATCCCTTCCTTTGAAATCTACTATCCATTTGATCCCCACTTTCTATCAATTTTACATTTATTTTTCTTATAGGGCTAAGGTTAACATTGTCTACTGTCTTTATAAGCAAATATATGTTACATATTTTAAGTAAATATTAATTTTAAAGTCTAAAACCAATAAACAGAGGTTATATTAACATATTTATGCAAATATTGATCCCGTAAGGGTTAAAGAGATTGTTAGCTTTTTATGATCTTTTCTTAGGGTCTAAATTCAGAAAACTATGTTATTTGAAAAAAACTGTTCCTTAGGTGCAAAGTAAACTTATTTTCTACAACTTATCAGTTGATCCTGTCATATTTTATTTTACTTCTTACTTGGATCACGACGTACAGCAATTTTCTTCCTTCCCTACATATTTCCAATCACCATTCATTTTTTCTTGCTGAGAAAAACATAAAATGGTTATCACATTCTTGAAATTATCATATATGTATATATATACACACACATATACATATATATATATACGTGTGCGTGTATATATACACACATATATATATATACATGTATGTGTATATATATATATACATGTATATATATATGGTTCCACATACCTCTTTTGATCAACTATGACATTACGTTGTTGTCTTGCCAGCTATACACTATAATCCACCTATAAACGGATAATTTCTATTTGCTCCACAGTTGAATCAGAGCCACTATTTCCTACAATCTATGTCTCCCCTTCATTGTTCTCTACCTTGCATTTCTGGAATTCATCCTCAATTACTTCCTCAGAAAATATGTATGTGAGTTACACTTTCTGAATTCTTAAGTTTCTTTGTTATATCTTTATATATGATTGATATTTTTTTACGAATATATAGTTTGAGCCTTAAAATTATTTTCCCAAAGAACTTTGAAGGAATTTCTAACACTAAATTCTGACACCCTATGTTGCATGTTATTTTTTCTTTGGGGGGGGATTTTTTTTTTTTTTTAAGTTTTACAGAATTATTTCCTTTTCCCTTGGAGTTTGAAACTGTCAGACTGAGTCTAGAACTGGGTTTTTTGAAAGTCCCTTTTAGATCTAAAATGTCATGCTCTTTTTCGTGTCCAGGAAATGTCCTATTACTTATTTGAGTAAATCTTCCCTTTCATTTTCACTGATCTCTCTTTCAGGATCTCTTATTGGTAGAGTCTGGAGTGCTTCCATAATAGACCTCTCAAATTTCTATCTTTTCCTCGTAACTTTCAATTATTTGTATTTTGGATTAATGTTCAGGAAAGTTTCTTAAACTTTATTTTCAACTCATGTAATAAATGCTTAAAACTGGCAATTGTATTTTAATCATCAAGAGCTGTTATATGCTTTTCTTTTTCTTAGCATGATATGCTTTTTTATTAACTCTGAGAGAAGGGATGTTTTTTTTTTTCCTCCTCTGCGTCTTGCATTATATATTCTCTAAGGTAATTTATTTTGTTTGTTAAGTTCCATACTTTTCATCTGTCTGAAGATCTTAAGTTGTTTTCATGCTCAAAAACAAAGAAACAAAAAATAGTACTCTAGTTATCTGTGTTTCAATTACTATGATAGAAATAGTTTTGTTTTCCTGGTACACCCCTTCCTTGATTGGAAAAGCTAACAGGAATTTTCAAGTATACATGGGAGGAGTTTGTGGACTGGATGGCTTACCTTATATGCAAGATCAGGAAGTCAGCTGACAAATCTGTACCCTATAATCTCAGGCATAAGGAACTCTAATCTACCAACACCTACCCTCACAACCCTAGCTCATCCATAGCAATTATTTAAATTTCTTTAGAGAGAAATCTCCTGGTTATTTTTCACTTGCCTGTGTTTATTTTTGTTACGTGGATTTTAGATTAATACTAATGTAAAGGCCAGAGTGCATAAGGAAAGGAAATAGGAAATAATGTGTCTGACTACACAGCTATTCTGTAAACAGAGTTCCAATTAACTCCATTATTTTGAATCCCACCTCTCATTTCTGCTTTACACCTATCAATTTACACCAAGCCTATATATTCTCTGGAGTTTTGGAGGAAGGTGGGTTCACAGGCAACATCTTCATACATACTTTCAGATATTTCATCTATTTATACATCTTCATATGATTTCTTACTCCAGAAATTTTGTTGACATCATTCAGCAGTACTGACCTTCTTCCTTTCTGTTTACTGTAATATTATGGCCTTTTGTATTTATTCCACTGGGGCCTCAAATGCATGAACTCAGTCTATTATCTTTAGAAAGCGAACAACACGTGAATAGTCAATGTGTATGTGTTACAGTGGGACCATTGAACTAGGTACACAGGCCAAATGGCCCAACTAACATTTTATTGACACTATTATCGGAATGTATGAATAAGCAGGAGGCCCCATCATAGAATGAGCTCCAGACACTGACTTGTTCCTCAGAGGTAATTCGTATATTCATTCAACAAATATTTTGAGCACCTATTATATAACAGATCTTATTTAAAATGTTAGCAATAGAGCAATGGCAAAAGTGACAAAAATTATAGTATGCCCTCACATTTTTATTCAGATAGTATTTTACTAACATAATCATAAAGGGATTGTGAAATACAGGGGAAAACAATAACAACAAAAAATAAGCACAGTTTAGGGCATGTGTGGAGATACAGTGATTGACCTCTAAGACAGTCTCTTCCTAACAAAGTCTGTAGGAGGAAAAACTTCTGGGGTTGCATATATAAACACACACACACACACTCACACTTAGAATAACTAGACTGATCCTTCACTTTCTAAGAGAAGCTCTGGTAAGGTAACCCAGACACTGAATTCTTACCTGTACAGGGCGTTACTCCTCATATTAATATAATTCTACATTTTAGAAAGAAAACAACATAACATTTCACTTCTGAGCTCTGTAGTTTGCATTGAGACAGCATTAGGCCCATAGTCGGATTCTGCCACTTAATTGTGTGATATTGAGTGAATTTCATAGCCTCTGGAAGCCTAAATTTCATATATAAAATAAAGTTAATGATAACACATACTTCACACCTTGTTTTGAGTTTGAAATAAACAATGTCCATAAAAGTTACATAGCAAATGCTTAATGAATGCATTATAATAGGATCTTTTGTTGTTATTATGATCTATTGTGCCTCATTTTTTCCTCAAATGATATGCTATTTTCAACACTCTGACAATAAAATTTGAGAACTGTAGTAACTTTTAAATACTCATCATTTTAGAAGAATCTCCATTTTAAAATATCTCTGATTTATTATAAATAAATTATTTAACCTCACTGTGCTAAATTCTGCTTATACCATGTAAGCCTGAAGTTTTGCATCATGTGTCCCTCTTCAGGGAGAGAAAAAGACTACAAATCTAAATAAATTTTCCTGAAAATAATGTCATGAAAGTCATTATTTAGAGAAAATTCCCTCAATTTATCTAATAAATACCTATTTGAATCAGTAATGTAATTGAATTCTTACATGTGTCCAGGAAATTGCACTTTCCTACCTGCTTCATATTCAAGTTCATACGCAATCAGCAGGGAAATGGGTCTCTTCATAATGGTAAGAAGTCTACAAGAATATAAATCTGAGAAACAAAGGCTTCACAGAAAGAAAGAGACAGTTTGCAACAAAGCATATAGGCTAGGTTATGTTTGGTTACAACCAAAAATGTTCTCAGTAAATGATGTAACAGGTGCATTTTGGGGCCAACTGAATCTCTGCTCCATATGGTCCTCATTCCTGGATTCAGTCAGTCAAAACAGATTCTATCTGACGTACTACTGATCCCCGGGACAGAGAGAAAGAGGAACGTGGGACCATGTGCTAGTTCTCAAAGTTTCTCCTCCAAAGTGACGTGTCACCTAAGATTCTTATGCATAAGCCAAAGCAAGTTACTAGGCCAAGACTACTATCAGTGGGTGAAGAAGTATAATTTTCCCCAAGAGATTAGAAGCAAATATTTGTGAAAAATAATATGGTTTACTATACTGGATGCAATAAGAGTATTTTAAAGGTATATCTCAGCTTCACTATGTATACTATATTTTCCATATGCATTATTTATTCTTAAAATAATTCCGTGACATAAATAGCTACTGATAACCTCATTTTCAATGTAAGGAAACTAATTCAAAAGAACGAAGTGAACAAAGACAGAATTCTTAAGACTCAGAGTTGTCTGAAACGAATTTGAGTTCACTGGGTCACACTGAGTTCCCTGTTACTAAAATATTTAAACAGAAGCAGAATGACTACTCTGTGGGAGTGCTGAGGAAAGAGAAGATCTATGAATTCTGTGAATAACTCTCAGCAATACGACCTTCAAAATCCCTTTTATCTCTGAGATTCTATGATTCTGCAAGTTGTCCAAGGACATACAGCTAGTAAGAGGCTATTAAAGACAAAATGTCGCTGCTAAAGAAGTGATTTCATTTATAGGAAGAGAAAAAAAGACTCCAATGTGATTTAATAATCTGGTGCTCAGGTGTCATTATTGTGAAACTCAAATGTGGAAAAAGTGTTGTTACAGATCACTTCTCCATCAGTATGCAGAAAGACTATGTTCATTTGGTGACTGAAATGCTATGTATTATTACTGGCATAATATCAAATTTTCCAAATACCCTGGAGATTGCTGTACTGATATATTTATGAATGAAATGTAGGCAATAGCATTTCTACCATACCCCAGAGAGAAACATTTTTTGAGTTGCATAAAAAAATAAACAAATGTCCTAATAGAGAGTAAAAAGTAGTATATCCTGGGTTATTATTTTAAATAGGACTCTCCAAATTAATTATCTATACTGAAGTCACGTGTTCTAAAGACATTTTTAGAAATTTCATAAAGAAACAGTTCAACTACTGACAACTATTGTTTCTTACCACATGTTCCCAAGAGTTTTATAGCTTTAATAACTACAGTGTTGTGATTCTAACATTATTATACACAGTAATTTGAATTTTTACAATTTGGCAAGTGAAAATACAATAACATAAACACAGGAATTCAACCTAAATTAAATTATTAAAATTAGTGCGTTTTATTAAAAATCCATCATTTTAATTTAATGGTTCACATTTAACAAGCTAGGTCAGTGCAAAAATGGAGAGTAATATGTATTTGCTTATTTAAAATGTATTTATTCATTAATTATTCATATTAGAAGACAAGGATTAAAGACTTTAGAACTAAATAATTTTGCATTTTGAATACATCTTGTAAATAAATAAAATAGCATTTTCATCTTCTTCTACAAATAGAGATTTGGCAAGTCAAGTACCACGTATCTGACAATTAACCAGAAGCTCATGCAGGCTAGCTTATCCATGACATCTGAAGACATCAATTGGTACCATAGGATAATCAAATAAAACTCTTTCAAGCTGGTTATTAGCCTGTGTCCCAGTAAATAACCTTCTTCAAACCTAGATTATCCTAAGCATTTACAATATATTTGGGGGGGAGAAGCACTTCCAGAATAGTAGAACAAATACTTATAAAAATATTTCCTACATGAAAGCAATGATATATTGGGGGTGGGGGAGTGTGTGTGTGTGTGTGTATAAAACTTTTTCATAAGTCTTGGAAAAAAATTACAAAAGTTAAAGGAGTATTTCTTCAAGCAAAATAACGGAATTTCATTAAGAACAGTCAACTGCATGGAATTTTAACTAGACTTATTCCTTTCTCCCTCTTCCACGGATCTGTGGTAGCTTTGAAAGTGAACAGACTCACAATTATCAAAGCTGAGAAAATGAGCATTGTAGCAAAAACTAAAGTGGAAAGAACATAATTCGAATTCACAAAAAACACCCAATTCCAGAGGACTATATTTCACGCATCTAGAAGTTCCCTGAATGGCTTCATTCTCAGGGTTTATCTCGACATGAACTGAGTAACAGCTCACTCTCTTCAAACAGTCTATCCTAGAACATTTGCCGTAAACAATCAGTTTCAATATTATAACATGACAATTTCCTGAGGCAGTGATTACAACGCGGCTAACAAATGGCTGTCTAAAAAAGTTTAAAGGAAAAATTGGGTAACAGTGAGATCAGTAGTGGCTTTAAAGTATTTTGACACATTCTTAGGGATCTAAAAGATCAAAAAATGAGCACAAATATGTGTAAGTTGACGAAAGATAAAAAAAAAGGCCATTATCTCTTATTTACGACTGACCTGAAGGACTTGCACAAGCATAAAGTGAAGGCATAGAGTTGTAAACTGCCTGCCAGAGTGTTGAAAGCATGCCCTAAAATATACACATAGAGCCGGCTGGCAAATCTGGGAGACTTACTAATTCAAATAAATTAAGGAAATGTGTGTCCAAGCATTAAATGCTGACTATGCAAAACGACTATGCACAACAAAGAATACAGATTTTATAGAATTAGTCCAAAAAACTAAATAAACAAACCACAGCAATAACAACAACAAACAGAAAGCAATGATACATCTAGGGTCAGTTCCTGATATTTCAGACCTGGCACACAATATGTTAAAATTTTCCAGTTTTCTACAAAATATTATAAGATGCAAAAAAATTGAAACATATGATTCATACTCATAGGAAAAAAAGCGGATAAAAACCTATTATATAAAAACTTTAAATGTGAACTATAAATATGTTCAAATAAAGAACCCATGTCTAAATAATTAAAGGAAAGTATGGAAAAATCTCACCAAATACAACATAGCAATAAAGACACTGAAATTATAAAAGAGAACCAAATAGAAATTCTAAAGGAAAAAAAAAAACAATCTAAAATTAAAACAAAACAAAAGAACAACTCACTAAAGGGTTCAACAATATATTTGATTTGGAAGAAGAAGGAATCAGTGAACTTTGAGCTAGGTTAATTAATATCACTCAAGATGAGAATGACTCCCCTCCCCCCAATAAAAAAAAAGATAAATAAACAGACCTCAGTGATTGTGGACTTGATCAAACATAATGAAATATACATCATGAAGGTCCCAAAAGGAGAGGTGTGAGAGATATAACAGAAAAAAATGTGAAGACATAATGACTAAAATCTTTCCAAATATGGTACAAAGAGGTAACTAGAGGCCAAGGAGGGGGGAGGGTGTTCAAGAGAAAGAGTCTGGTTTGCTACTTGCTCATTAGCTTTGAGCAGAGAAACTTTTAGTGAAGGAATATTTAACTCAGAATTTCATTCAGAGGCCTCTGCAAACAAATCAAAACTGCTGCCCAGTTGGTCCTGAGAAATCTCACTCCTTTATTTTTCTAAGTATTTTTTCAAATAAACAATTTTGTTCAAATCCAATGTTCCATACAGTGGCTTTTGGAGGCCCAAGTCACCTTAATGAAGTTATACCACTTAGATAGAGAAGTGCAAGAATTAGTATTGTATATATAAGCATGAGTTTTTCTTGGAAGAGGAGAAGCTTTAGACTTAGAAGAACATATGAGAGCTGTCAACCATCAGTAGGGATATAATGCTTGGCATCTTGTGTCTCAGGTCCCCAGTCTCACATTTGTCCATCTTTGAACACAGACCTGACAATCCATGTCCTCCAGCAGGCAGGAAACCAGAGAGAACATTCTCTCAATGGGTCAAAGCCAAACTCTCAAAATAGAAAGAGAACCTTATCTCGTTTTATTGACGACTCACAGCAAATTGTGTTCAAATGGACATCGATTCCGGGAGCAAAGCAACTCCCCAGTCTGAGACCAGCTTGAATAGGCTTTCCGGGTCTATGCCTATGTTCTACATTGTGATTCTTTTCTCATGACAAACACTTTTAAACAGCACAATATGAAACTAACACAAAAGAGATCAGAAAGGGATAAAAAGGAATACCTGATTTCACCAAGGATGCCAAATACATGGGACCAATAACAAAACCCAGGTACCAAACAGCAAATTGACAGCAGGTGATAAAGGAAGTCAATGAAAAGGAAAAGAAGTTCGGAGCCAGTGCTCACTTACCACGTTGGTGCAGACTCAATAAGCCGCCAGTGGCAAGGCGGGAAGGACCTTTATAGGTACCATACTTGGCAGAAGGCTGACATCCATAGCAAATGCTGTGCAGATGGTATCCTTGTGGAAGGCTCCAGGAAAACTGTGGAAATTAACAAAGCATCCCAATGAGGTAATTTACTCAAAGCTCACTATAGCAAGGGTGTCAGTGACCATCAGTTGCATTTGGCAGAGACTGAAAGGCAGGCAGGGCAGTGAAAAAGATTTATAGTGGAAAAAAAAAAATGGGAAGGCTCAGGTGTGCTCTCACTTGAGGAAGTCGGCATGGGGAACCTGAAAACAAGCCAACTAGAAATAAAGCATCCTATGTGATTGGTTTAGGGAACTTATTTGGCTTTCTCTGGTTAGTGCCGAGTTAGACATGGAAGCAAAAATTAGGGAAGCTGGCTGTTACGGACCAAACTCTGGCCTATTACTGAATGGGTTGTGGTTTGGCTTCTTGTACTGGCTGCTACAGAGGTTGTAAGTCAGAGTTTTGTTTTTATATATGGTCTGGTCAGGGTCCATTTGTATAGTAAGTCTCGTAACTGCAAAACTACTAGAGGAAAACATAGAAAAAATATTTTTCTTTGAGATCAGTAAACATTTCTTAGAGATGACACTAAATTCACAATACATGAAAGAAAAACCACACGATATATTATACTTTAAGAACGTCTCTGTTTTGAAGGATACTGTTAAGAGAATGAAAATATATGCTCCCGAATGAAAGAAAATATTGGAAAATAATATATCTGACAAAAAAAAAAACTAGTGTCTATTAGACTATATATAGAACTCTTAGAAGGAAATAATCAGAAAACAAGCCACTCAACTAAAAAATAGATAACATATTTAAACAGAGACTTCACCAAAGAAGATACATGGATAGCAAATAAGTACATAAAATGATGTTCAACATCATCAGTCATTAGAAAAATGTGAATTAGAACTACAATGAAATAATGCTACATACCTATGAGAATAGCTAAAATGACTAACCATACCAGGTGTTGGCGAGGATGTGAAGGAAAGGGAAATCCCACACACTGCAGGTAGAATCTAAAGTACAACAATTTTAGAGAAGAGTTCATTAGGTTCATATACTTATCATATGACTCAGCCATTCCACTCCTAAATGTGTGTGTGTGTGTGTGTGTGTGTGTGTGTTTACAATGTATCATGTATGATATAAAAAGTGTAGGAAATTTCCTTTCTAGATTTCTTTTTGTTTTACGAAATAAAGGTAAATTTATTCACCAAATTAATAAGATTATAGGACTTACCTAACTTTTTTTTTTAAAGATTTACACAATGGAGTACTATGCTGTCATAGGAAAAGACGAAATATTGCCATTTGTGACAACATGGATGGATCTTGAGATTATAAAGCTAAGTGAAATAAGTCAGATGGAAAAAGTCGAGAACTGTATGACTTTACTCATACGTAGGATACAAAACTGAAAGCAACAAAGGAACAAGACAAACAAAGAAACAAAAACTCTCAGACACAGACAACAGTTTAGTGGTTACAGATGGTGAGAGGGGAAGGGAATGGTAGAAGAGGGAAAAGGAGGTCAGATAATATGGAAAACTGACTCTGGGTGGTGAGCACACAATGTGATATATTGACAATTAGTATAAAAATGTACACTTGAAACCTATGTAATTATACTAACCATTGTCACCCCAATAAACTTATACAAAAGACTAAAAAAGATTTTTATTAAAATATACCTAACATACAACATTATATCAGTTTCAAGAGCACACCACAGTCATTTAACAATTATATACCTAAAGGAGTGATCACCATGGTAAGTCCAGCAACCACCTGATACTGTACCATGCTATCACAATATTATTGACTATATTCCCTATGCTGTACATTGTTGAGTTGTTTTATACCTGGAAATTTGAACTTCTTATTCCCCTTCACCATCCCACCTCCCCTTTTAAAAAAAAATTCAATTATGGTTGACATCCAATATTATTTCATATTAACTTCAGATGTACAGCATAGTGGTTAGACTTTTACATAATTTAAGGAGTGATTCCCTGTCTAGTCTAGTACCCACCTGGCACTATACATAGTTATTACCATATTATTGACTATATTCCCTATGCTTTACTTTATATCCCCAAGACTATTTTGTAACTATTTGTAACTCTAATCCCTTTACCTTTTTCACCCTGCCTGCAACCCTCCTGCCATCTATCACCCAATTAATCTAGTACCAATATGACACTATACATAGTTATTTTAAATTTGTTTCTTATTAAATTTATTAGGGTAACAATGGTTAGTCAAATTATATAGGTTACAATTCTGTAACATATCATCTATATATGGCATTGGGTATTCACCATCCAGAGTCAGTTTTCCTTCCATCACCATATATTTGACCCCCTTTTCCCTCTGATGACTTCTTAATAGCACCAATTACAAAACTCTTACAGTATATGCCTATGCTTCCAATTGTTTCTCCTTACCTGTGATATCAGCAAGAAAATGACTAGTAGTACAGGATGGTGGGAGGTTTCTTTATTTCACTCATGTAAGCAACATCTGAACATACATTATCCATAACATCATATGATAAGTGCAGTTTTGAAGCATTTTGCTTCACATAACAGTGTTAAATGTAAAGTGGCTACAAAGACCAACTCTCTCACCTCTAGCTCTGTGAATTACAGTTTTATTCCAGAGCTCAAAAAATATACTTACTCTTTCTGATATTTTGGAGAAATTATCTACCCTGTGGCAAGAACCATGATTTTAAATTTCATGAGATGTATAAAAGGCAAATCTCAGAAAGAAAGAAAAAAGTACTCCATGTAGCAATTTCTGCAAATCACAAAGTCAGGGATTACCTTCTTCTTGATTTACAGCTATAAATCATGCAGAGCAACATAAGAAACTGGTTTCCAGATATTCTCAATGGAACATATTTTTTTCTGCTGGATGTCTTTCCTTTGAATGGTACTAATTTTAGTCAGAAGAGTGAAACAAGCTCTTCAAGTGGCTAAAGAGGAAGCCACATACCCCACCAAAGAATCAGATGAGCAGGATTTAACAGTCTTCTGCTCCAGCATCGCTTTTTGCCAGGTGGGCATAAGGTCAAGATTATTTTCCTTTCACGGGATGTATTGACAAATCTCAAATCTTTGATTGGATAGAGAACGGGTCTATTGGGAGCACTGGAAGTTCTACGGTCTTATTATTTTAAAATAATGGATACTGCCCTTAGGCAGATATTGTTGCAGTACGTTTTTCTGTAATATCTGAAATTATCATTACAATAATGTAGTTAGGATTTTTGGGTCCCAAATCCATCTTGAACCAGCTTAAGTAATTAATTTAAGGATGCTAAACTATCTTAGAAAACTCAACAAGACGAATGGGACTAGGCCCTAGCAAGAAGCTAGAAAACAAAGCTCAGCATGTCATCATGACTATTTCACTGTCTTCTGTGTACCCAACTCTAAATCCCTTTAGCTCCTGTCTACGCCCCACCCCCAGCCCCCACCCTCCTTAGGCCAGCTGTTGTGGCTCTAAAAATTGCAACTCCTTGTACAGACCAGTGACTTTGAAGCCCTAAAAGGGCACATGACCTAAACTGTGAGTCACTCCCTGACTCTGAAGTTTGAAAGCTAAGACTGAGAATGAAAGATCAGTGTATCTTGGGGTTGCCATATATAACAAATAAAAATACAGGGTTTCCAGTCACATTTGAACTTCAGCTAAGCAACAAACAATCATTAACACATATTTATACTAAAAGGTATTCACCGTTCATCTAAAATTCAAATGTATTTTATTTGGCAAACAGTAGTATCTCATGATCCTGGAACATGTAAAATTGAGGAGACTGCCATCTTCTAATGGCCATTATATACAAAAGACACTCTGATCAGCATCTTACATTACCTCTTTGGTATAATAATGTAATTGGTGGCTACAGAATTTAAGGGGTGAACTAAACTCTTTCTCTTGAAACACTGCAACTTTTTCAAAAGTCTATTTAACATTTAAAAAAATGTGTTCAAAACAGTGGACCACTGTTTTAAATTTGGTGACCTACACATTTAGATTTCTAAAATATTTTTAAAAGAGAAAATGTAGAATATCTTAACACCCCTAATTTCAGTGGATATTTATTTCTAACTCTATAGGAAAGCATAAAACCACAGAAATACCTTGGAAAAAGTCTTAAAGAAATTTATTTGCAAAGCTTATCCCCTAATCGTAGATCAGAAAATCAGAATGATGACACTCATGCAAGGACAACTAGCTTAGCCTACTTGAATAAATGTAAAAAAAAAAAAAAAAGAAGAAAAAAAGAAATTAAAAATTAGCAAAAACAAATATTACCGTAAGATTTCAATACGCAAGTTTAACTGGCTTTGGAAATAATTGCTAATTCTAATGTACTGGTCCCACTACCAATTTGAGTTATTGTCTTTTTCCTGGGTGACTTTCATAAAAATTCAGTAAGTATACATTAGCTAAAAGCAAATATCTTAGGATTATCCAATGTTAACAAAAGAAGGATCAAAGGCTAAAATAACTTCTACAGGCTTTTGCTCAGCATTTTTCTAGTTTATTCATTAAAAGTGTCACTAAGATACTCCATGCAAAAATATTTAGTACTGCCATTTAGAAAATTGCTGCTTCTGTATATCAAATATTAGTATTATCTATAATTTTGACTTAATAACTTGGAAAAAAATTTAAATATATGAAGAATTTGCCTAAAACTTAATTTCTCAAGCTCAGGGGATAGTATGACCTTTCAGAAGATTTCTTAAGAAAGATACTGTTAAAAAAAAAAAAAAAAAAAAAAGATACTGTTACAAATTGGTGGCTACAAAATAGTCAGAGATGTAAAGTACAGTATAGAGAATACAGTCAATAATGTTGCAACAACAATGTAAAGTGTCAGCCTCATATAAACGATCAATAACAAGGTTATTCAGATTCTCATACTTCTCTCATATGTAGCTCATTGCAGTTTCTTCTGGCCATGCTCTCCAAACTCTGTTTCTCTACCTCGTGGGCTCACAGCTTGACTACACTTCCTAGCCTCCACTGCATGAGAACATTGCCAAAGCTAAGTATGTCAGATATATAATTTATTCAACTGGTGAAAAAGAAAGTGATGAAATAAGAGAGAGAGAGAGAGAAATTCAGATGAAGATGAAATAATCAAAAAAGAACCCCCAATAACCTTGGGTACCAAATAATATTATTAGTATTTCAACTCAGGTGACTGTTTGAATGTACCATTGCCAGAAGTATTTTCAGATTCCAAAATTGCAAGCAAGTTTTCAACTGCCAGGAAGAAATCTACTGGAGTAAAAAAAAAAAAAAAGAAAAAAAAAAAAAGAAAAAAAAATGTAATAGCTCTTTATACTGTCATAAATATTGTCAAAGACTTAAATGTCTCATTTTCGTTTGTTTGTTTGTTTATGGCATAGCCAAGGATATCAGTAATAATAATGCAGAAGTAATTCTTTCTTTTACCACTGCCAATATTTCTTTTTTTCTTATGGAAAACATTTCCCTTTTATAAGGCTATGGTAAGTAAAATATCATCCAGATGAGACTTCAGAAACATTTGCAGGGAATCTCATATTGAGTTAGGAGTGAATGAGAAGATTTGTATTGCTTTTGTTGAAGATAATATACATTTTGGTCAATGTTTTGTGAAAGGCGCAGATATGTTTATACAAAGCTGAAGCAAAGTATGATTCTACAGAAGGTGCTGAGTGTTCTGCTTATATTTTGCATAATGTTTTTCAAACAGTATCTGATGTTCTGATGTCCTTCAGTAATTATACTGTTTGAACTGAGCAACTGAAGTGTTATATATATGATGATACTAGGTCTTACCAATATGCTAGAAAACAAAGCTCAGTATATATAGTAGTTTTAATTCTCTTACATTCAAAAACCCATTTATTCTCTTTAACAAATGCAATAGAGAGATTCCTAAATTTACCAAAGCACTAAAATTAGGCTTCACTTCAGAAGAAAAAGACTCAAAAACATCTTGTTTACTTTTTAAAATAATCTACTGACTGGGGCCTACTTATTTCTTGTTCATATTTTCCAAAATCTCTTTAGTAGAATCAGGTAATTTGAAAGAACTGCAACGAGTCTTATTAACGTTCTTGATGCTTAAAGAAATTTGCTGCATACATTAAAAACAGAACATACCTTTAAGTGTTCAAGGCTGTATGTAAAAGGGACAACATCACTTACTAACAAGAAAGGAAATTTCAGTTTTAAGTGGATAATTATTAAGTCATGAAAGATAGTATTATGTACTTCAGCAAATCAAATTTATAGAGCAATTCCCAGAGTTGTTAACTTTATGCCGGTACATGTTCAGTATACTGACTCATAATGCTAATGATGAGTGTGTTTTCTCATTAAAAACTATTCAGTGGACAAAAGAATGAAATAAGTTAAATGTGACCACTTCAAAAGCTGTATTATGATGTAAATGGAATATGTAATGTAAAAACATGGAACTCGATCAGCAAATTTTGCAAAATAAAAAATGTTTAAGGAGAGACAAATCAGCTGATAAATATAATTTTAAAAAATGTATATTATCTGACGTCATAGGAATGGTGGCAGCAAGGGGCACTTTTTGAGTTCTCTTCCGGATCTTATCAGAAACGGGACACTTATAACTCATCGAAGGACTCCCTGCTCATCATGCAGAACAGCTAAAAGACTCATGCAAGGATTACTTGAAGGTGGGCAAATTGGGCGAGCAGGGGAAGAGGGAAGAGAGCAGAGTGGAGATACGGCCCACATCCGAGGCTGTGGAGACGAGGACACACTGCGGCGGTGGAAACACGGCCGCATCCCCAGCTGCAGAGACGCAGGGGATCCCAGGACAGAACAGAGAACACAAATGCCAGGAGGTAGGTAGGCTCTTTCCTGGAGTCCCACAGCTGATCTCTTCCGCTGACGGCGGCAGCCATTTGGGCCCTAGGTTGGACAAAGGACACAAACTCCATACCTGGGCCCCTCCCCACCGCTCTTCCAATCCTACCCCCACCCTTCCAGAGATTTAAACTGGTCCCTGAACTGAGGAGTAATGTCAGATTACAGAAAAGCGTTAGTGCCCAGGCTCTGGGAAGACCAGCATGCAGCCTTGATCCAGGGAAGAGGCTGAGAAGAGTGTGATTTTTGCTGGTCTAGGAGAGAAGAGACTCCTCCACCTCCAGCCACCACCCTTTGTGACCTGTCTAGGGCAGGGCAATTACAACTGAGGAGGCACTCCCAGGGATCAGCAGTAGGCGGCAGACGCAGCTCTGGGCTTTCTGCAGGTCAGGAATCTCCCCCCCTCCCCACACACACACACACACAGACATGGAAGAAGTGCCCTAAGACTCAGGAGAACCTGACACAGGGCTGGTGGTGTTACTCCCAGTGCACATTTG
Source organism: Rhinolophus hipposideros (assembly GCF_964194185.1). Lineage (NCBI taxonomy): Eukaryota > Metazoa > Chordata > Mammalia > Chiroptera > Rhinolophidae > Rhinolophus > Rhinolophus hipposideros. The sequence continues at coordinate 35,621,943 of NC_138061.1, read as the reverse complement.
TGTAGGCAAGGGCAGAAACTGCACTGACTTTGTAGAAACTAACATCCAAACCCCTCAGCCCCACACATTTAAATCTGTAGTCCCAGCGTCACTCTGGGCACCAGGTGACCGGCTCTGCCTGCACAATACACAGAGGACTCTTTGGTACAACAGAGGACAACCTGGAAATTACTTGGTGGGCTTAAACCAACACTGGCACTGCTTTTATTTTCTTCTTCTTTTTCTTTGATATCTTTGATATCTTTGCCTGTGTTGAGTGGGAGTTGTCGCTTGTTTTTACATGTAAATGTATTTGATTTTTTCTTTGCTGTTGTTGTTGTTGTTGTGCTTGATGATTTGCTTTGTTCTGAAATTGCCCTACCAGGGCTCAGCTTAAGAGGCACAAGATTCAACACACCCAGAGGCCAACTCCAGAACAAACCAGAGTACTACTGGGTTTGACACACACAGAGGGAATTCTCTACAGGCACAAGAGCCCATAGAGGACAAACCACATTTAAGTGGTCAACACTCATACAGCAGAACACCCTGTGGTGGGCAGAGCCAAGTCTCAACTAGTCAGCCTGGGAGTTAACCCCATCTACTCAAAAGCGAAAAGCAATTAAAGATCTTCTTTAACAGGACAACATACACAATATAAGAGTCACCTTTGGAGCACACGCAGAGAAGAATGAAGTAGTGCATGTCAAATATAAACATAAGATATACCCAGCAAGAACTAAAACTTAAGATAACATAAGATAGTACTACCCATACTGGAACCCACACTACATAAGAGTAGAACCCATACTACAGAGTAGAACCCATACTAGTAGTACCCATACTAGTAATACCCATACTAGAACCCATACTAGTAGTACCCATACTAGTACCCATACTAGAACCCATACTACAGAGTAGAACCCATACTACATAAAATAACCCAGCAACAACTAAAAACTCTAGGGGATCTACCTAATACATCAAAGCAAACACAGAGAGTCATCCAGAATGGGGAAACAAAGAAACATGTCCCAAATAAAAGAACAGAAGAAACCTCCAGAAATGGAACCAAATGAAACAGAGGTAAACAACCTATGAGAGACAGAGTTCAGAACACTGATGATAAGAATGTTTAAGGAGCTCAGAGACGACATAAAGAAGAATAGAGAAATTATAATGAACAACTAGTTAGAAATAAAGAACACAATTACCGAAATAAAGAACTCACTTGAGGAATTAACAGCAGGTTAGATGAAGCAGAGGATCGAATCAGCGACTTAGAAGACAAGTTAGCAGAGATCACCCAAACAGAACAACAGAAAGAAAAAAGAATAAAAAAAAAAAAAAAAAAAAGAAGATGGTTTAAGAGACCTCTGGGATAACATCAAGTGCAACGACATGTGCATCATAGGAATACCAGACGGTGAAGAGAGGAAGCAAGGGATCAAAAACATATTTGAAGTAACAATGTCTGAAAGTTTCCCTAACCTGATGAAGGAAGCCAACATACAAGCCCAGGAAGTGCAGAGAGTTCCAACCAGGATAAACCCAAACAGGTCCACACCAAGACCTGTTAAAATGGTTTTAGTTAAAATGCAAAGGTTAAATTAAAGACACAGAGAGAATCCTAAAGGAAGCAAGAGAAAGACAGAAGGTTACATACAAGGGAACTCCCATAAGACTATTAAATGACTTTTCCACAGAAACATTGAAGGCCAGGAGGGAGTGGCAGGAGATACTCAAAGTGATGGAAAACAAAGGCCTACAACCTAGATTGCTTTATCCAGCAAGGCTATCATTTAAAGTTGATGGAGAGATAAAGAGCTTCCCAAAAAAGAATAAGCTAAAGGAATTTATTACCACCAAGCCAGCATTGCAAGAAATACTAAAAGGACTTCTGTAAATAGAAGATGAAAACAATCTAACTACAAATTTAAAAAAGGCAACATCTATGTACCTATCAATAATCACTTTAAATATAAACAGATTAGATGTTCCAATCAAGAGACATAGAGTAGCTGAGTGGATAAGAAAGCAAGACCCTTGTATATGCTGTATACAAGAGACTCACCTCAGATCAAAAGACACACACAGGCTGAAAGTGAAGGGTTGGAGTAAGATATTTCATGTAAATGGAAATGAGAAAACAATCTGGAGTTGCAGTACTTATATCTGACAAAATAGACTTTAAAATGAAGAACATATTAAAAGACAAAGATGGGCACTATATAATAATAAAGGGATCGCCAACAAGAGGACATAACCCTAGTAAACATCTATGCACCCAACATAGGAGCACCTAAATATAGAAAACAGATATTGACCAATATAAAGTCAGAGATCAACAGTAACACTATCATAGTAGGGGAATTCAACACACCTCTGACAACAAGGGACAGGTCTTCCAGACAGAAAATCAATATGGAAACAACAGCCTTAAATGACACATTGGACCACTTGGATTTAATCGATATTTTTAGAGCATTTCACCCTAATGCTGCAAAATACATGTTTTTCTCAAGCACACATGGAACATTTTCCAAGATAGACCATATGTTAGTCCACAAAACAAGTCTTGATAAATTTAAGAAAATGGAAATCATACCAATTGTCTTCTCTGACCACAGTGCTGTGAAATTAGAAATGAACTACAGGAAAAAAAACTGGAAGACACACAAATTCATGGAGGCTGAATAACATGTTACTAAATAATGAATGGGTCAAGCAGGAGATCAAGGAAGAAACCAAAAGATATCTCGAGACAAACGAAAATGAAAACACGACGACCCAAAATCTGTGGGATGCCTCAAAAACAGCCCTAAGAGGGAAATTCCTAGCATTGCAGTCCTACCTAAAGAAACAAAAAACATCACTAATCAACAGTTTATCTTCACACTTAAGGGATCTGGGAAAAGAACAGCAAAATAAGCCCAAAGGAAGTACAAGGAAGGAGATAATAAAGAACAGAGTAGAAATAAATGAAATAGAAACCAGAAAAACACCAATGAATCCAAGAGTTGGTTCTTAGAGAAGATAAACAAAATTGACAAACCTTTAGCCAGACTCATTTAAAAAAAAGAGAGGACCCAAATCAATAAAATCTGAAATTAAAGAGGAGAAGTGACAAGAGACACTGCAGAAATACAAAAAATTTTAAGAAATTACTCTGAGCAACTATACGCCAACAAATTTGACAATCTGGAAGAAATGGACAATTTTCTAGAGGCATACAACTTTCCAAGGCTAATTTGAGAAGAAACAGAAAACCTGAATAGACTGATTACCACCAGGGAAATTGAATCAGTAATCAACAATCTCCCAACAAACAAAAGCCCTGGACCAGAATGGCTTTACAGGTGAATTTTACAAAACGTTCAAAAAAGAATTATCACCTATTCTCCTCAAGCTCTTCCAGAAAATCCAGAAGAAGGGAAGACTCCCAAACACTTTTTACGAAGCCACTATCACCCTGATCCCAAAATCAGACAAAGACACTACAAAAAAAGAAAACTATAGGCCGATATCTCTAATGAACATAGATGCAAAAATCCTCAACAAAATATTAGTGAACAGAATTCAGCAATACATTAAAAAGATCATATACCATAATCAAGTGGGATTCACCCCTGGTATGCAAGGGCATAAAACATCCACAAATCAACTAATGTGATACACCATATTAACAAAATAAAAAATAAAAATCTTATGGTCATATTGATAGATGCAGAAAAAGCATTTGATAAAATCCAGCAGCTATTTATGATAAAAAAAAAAAAAACCTTAAGAAAGTGGGAATAGAGGGATCATATCTCAACATAATAAAGGCCATATATAATAAACCCACAGCTAACGTCATACTCAATGGGGAAAAGCTAAAACCATTCCCCTTAAGATCAGGAACAAGGCAAGGTTGCCCATTTTCTCCACTTCTATTAAACACAGTGCTGGAAGTTCTAGCCACAGTAATCAGACAAGAAAAAGAAATAAAAGGCATCCAAATTGGTAAGGAGGAAGTAAAATTATCATTATATGCAGATGATATGATACTATATAGAGAGAACCCCAAAGACTTCACCAAGAAACTATTAGAGCTGATAGATGAATTTAGTAAAGTAGCAAGATACAAAATTAATATTCAGAAATCAGTTGCATTTGTATATACCAATAATAAAACATCAGAAGAAGAAATTTAAAAAAAATCCCATTTACAATTGCTTCAAAGACTGTATAATACCTGGGAATAAATTTAATCAAAGAAGTAAAAGATCTGTACTCAGAAAATTATAAGACACTGAAGAAAGAAATGAAAGAAGATACAAATAGATGGAAACACAAACCATGTTCATGGATAGGAAGAATTAATATAGTTAAAATGTCCATACTGCCTAAGGCAATATACATATTCAACACAACTCCTATCAAACTACCAATGATGTTTTTCACAAAAATAGAACATATAATCCTAAAATGTATATGGGACCATAAAAGACCACGGATAGCCTAGACAATCTTGAGAAATAAGAACAAAGTGGGAGGTACAACGATACCTGACATCAAATTATACTACAAGGCTACAGTATCAAAACATCATGGCAGTGGCATAAAAACAGACACATAGATCAATGGAAAAGAATAGAGAGTCCAGAAATAAATACATGCCTATATGGCCATTTAATCTGTGACAATGGAAGCAAGAATGTACGGTGGGGTAAAGACAGTCTATTCAATAAATGGTGTTGGGAAAACTGGACTGACACATGCAAAATAATGAAACTGTACCACCTCCTTACACCATATACGAGAACAAATTCAAAATGGATTAAAGACTTAAATGTAAGACCCGAAACTATAAAACTCCTAGAAGAAAATATAGGGAGTAAATTCGCAGACATTACCCTGAGTAATATTTTTACTGATATATCCCCTCGGGCAAGAGAAGTAAAAGAGAAAAGAAACATATAAGATTACATCAAACTTAAAAGATTTTTCACAGCAAAAGAAACCAGAAATAAAACAAAAAGGGATCCTACTGAATGGAAAAAGATATTTTCCAATGATATATCTGATAAGGGGTTAATATCACAAATTTATAAAAAACTCAATCAACTCAACTCCAAAAAAATTCCTTCAATTCTAAAAAGGACATACAGATGGCAAACAGACATATGAAGAAATGCTCAACCTCAGTAACCATCAGAGAAATGCAAATAAAAACCACAATGAGATGCCACCTTACCCCAGTCAAAATGGCTATCATCAATAAATCAACAAACAAATGCTGGCGGGGATGTGGAGAAAAGGGAACCCTTGTGCACTGTTGGTGGGGTTGCCGATTGGTGCAGCCACTATGGAAAATAGTATGGAGGTATCTCAAAAATCTGAAAATGGAACTACCTTATGATCCAGCAATTCCACTCCTAGGTATATATCTGGAGAAATCCAAAACTCTAATTCAAAAAACTTTATGCACTCCTATGTTTATTGCAGCACTATACACAATGGCCAAGACATGGAAACAACTAAAATGCCCATGGGTAGACACCTGGATTAAGAAACTGTGGTACATTTATACACTGAAGTATTACGTATCCATAAAGAAGAAAGAAATCTTACCATTTGCAACAACATTGATGGACCTAGAGAACATTATGTTAAGTGAAATAAGTCAGACAGAGAAAGACAAATACCATCTGATCTCACTTATATGTGGAATCTAAAGAAAAGTATAAGTGAATGAACTAATCAGAAACACTTTTGGAGACATAGAGGAAAAACTGAGGGTTGCTAGATGGGACAGGGGGTGAGGATAAGGGGGAAGGTGATGGGATTAGAAAACAGTTAGTAAGCACAAGATGGCCACAGGGTTTTGAAAATTAATTTGGGGAATGTAATCAATAATATTGTATCGATTTTGTAGGGTATCCAATGTACACTTGTCTCATTAAGGAGACCACCTCAGGGATGATGTAGATGCCTGATCACTGCATTGTACACCTGAAGCTGAAGCTGAACAATAATGAATGTCAACTACAAGATTATGTGTGTGTGTGTGTGTGTGTGTGTGTGTACTTACAAGAAGCGGAGTGTAGCATTAGGAATAGAGACAGTGGAAATGTAATGGCTCTGTGCGATGTCAGAGGGATAGTGATGGGGGCGGGGGGTTCACACAGTGTGAGGGATATAAATGATAAACATCTAAGTATCACTTTGTCTTGTGCACCTGAAACTAATAGAAAAAAAAAGGTATATTATCTCTTCCTCTTCCCTTAAGCACCTTGAGGCGACTTCTGAAAATGGTTTGCTATTGCTTGACACAGAGAACACCACAAAACTATTAATTCGAGAGATTCAAATATTTGTGTTCATTTTAAGAACACTCGTGAATGAAACAGCCCAGGCTATCAAGGGCATGCGTAAATGAAAAGCCACCAAGTATCTAAAGGATGTCACGTTACAAAAGCAATGTGTGCCACTCCATCGTTCCAATAGTAGAGTTAGGAGGTGTGCCCAGGCCAAACTTTGGGGTTGGACGCAGGGTCAGTGGCCCAAAAAGAGTGCAGAATTTTTACTGCACATGCTTAAAAATGAAGAGAGGAATGCTATACTTAGGGTTCAGGTGTAGACTCTCTGGCCATTGAGCACATCCAGGGGAACAAAGCTCCCAAGATGCAGCGCATCGCTTACAGAGCTTGTGGGCGGACTAACCCTTACATGAGCTTCCCCTGCCTCACTGAGATGATCTAACTGAAAAAGAGCAGATTGTTTCTAAACCAGAGGAGGAGGTTGCACAGAAGAAAAAGATCTCCCAGAAGAAACTGAAGAAACATAAACTTATGGCCGGGAGTAAATTCAGCATCACATATATACTAATAAAAGTAAAATAAATAAATAAGTATGTAATTTAGAGATATAATTCATTTCATACTAACATTTTTCCTTGTGTGCGTCTCATGGGATATTTTTATTTATCCCAGAGAACATATGCACAGGCAATTAGGAATAATTCAAACTTAATTGGGCACCCGCATTTTTCTTTTGCTATATCTGGCAACTTTCTTTGTATTATTTTTTAATGTCAAATAAAGCAATTGATTGCATATTAAGAGAAACTACACTTTGAATAAAAAGTTTACTTGTAATGTAAGAATGTCAGGAAGAACAAATCAAGAAAAGGCGTATTTGCTCGATGGTATAAGAGTGGAGTGTTACTCCTTGTGACTTATTCAGAAAATATCTTGATTTTGACAGGATGCTTTGAGACAGAGTTCAACCTTGACAATTTTCCCTGAGAGAACAAGTCAACCAACTCAAGAGTTATCCCTTCTAAACCATAGGCATCCTATGAAAAAAATTCTTTTCCTGAGAAATGCCTTACCTGGGCAAGAGGTAAAAAAAAAGAGAGAGATGGGTGATTGATGAGATGCTACCTTTTCTTTATCCTCATAATATACAATAAATTTCCTTTCTTTCTATTGCTAGTAATTTGCATTCCGATTATGCAATGTACGTGGAAAAACAAATAATCAAATAGTACAATTTGTGTGTGTGTATATGTAATATATTTATATATGATAATTCAAAACAATTCTATATTTATGCTTAAGATAATTCAAAACACGGAAAAATAATCCTCATTCACAGTTCCAGACCTTTTGTACCTAATAAATTCCTATAATTTCAAGATTACTTACAATATAATGTCTCATTTGTTAATCTTTCAAGCAAAATATTTTTCTCTATAAACCATTTTCTCTATTACATACCTGTGCCTTCAGCTAGGAGATTACATATTCAATCTAAACTAGAATTTATGTTTTCTTTATAATTTTATATTCATATTTTATAGTTTAACCTGACCTCAATGTGTAGACTAGAAGATATGTGAAATAATAAGTGGCTTATTCCCATGTTTTAGAGAGTTTCCTAATTGAATAGATTGAATGCTTTCAAAATACAGCTTTGACAAATGACCTTTTTTTTTTTTTTTAATCAGTTAACGTTGTCTTTAGTGGGCTTTTATAAAAATAAACTGTTCCTACATCTTTGTTGCCCAACACTAATTGTGCTTATGAATGCATGTGGATCATCAAAGAAATGACCCTGCTATATTTAGATTGTAAGTGTAGGTGCTGAGGAAGAAAGAAAAGAAAGGAAGAAAGAAAGGGAGGGAGGGACAGAGGAAGGAATAAACTACTGAAATGTAGATAAGAATACAGTGTATAAAGGGACTCTAAGAGGACATCACTGTGCTGTATATTCACCCTACACAAATTATTAGGTTGCCCAAATATTTCTAAACTATAAACAGCCATACCTATCTTCAGCCTGGAACGGCCACACACCTCAACACAGTTGAAATTTTTTCCAATAATGTTACTACCAAGAATATGAGATATGGAGCACATCCAAAAGCTGTGCCAAATCTGCCTTGGATCAAGTTCAGGTATATAGTTACTCCTTACACTAGGGGGAAAAAAGAGAACAAAATTTATCTTTCTTAATTAGTTTAAATCCAAAGGGTAAAATAGCTCTGTATCGTGTCTACCATGACTGTCAGAGCTCCTCAAGCTATAACACTGCCATCGCCACTCAAGCTCAGCCCTAGCTTCAATAGCATCTGGTCACTTCTCAGTTATAGTGGTGTGGCTTTCTTACTTAAAAAAGATATTAAAATAGTTAGAACGTTCCAGAATTTTGCCAGTGGGGAATGCTTCACAGTTGGTCCCTCATTAAAGTCAGCTACATGTGTCTTGGCTTCAGGCATGGCTTATTTCTCTCTATTAATATTTTAAAGATCAATTCTTAGGGAGCTGAAGAACCAGCCATTCTCAAATCCTTGGCACAAACTTTATCAGCCTCATAATGAATGTTTTCTTTTTATAGTTGTTGTTGATTTGTTCGTTTTTATCTTTAAACATAAAATTGTACACCTACACCTTTCCTCCTTAGATAATAGATCTGTGCATTACCTCTGGAAAATTCTAGGCTCATTTGGGTTTTGCCGTCACACAGAGCTCATTTGCCTCTTGATTCTGAACTTCTTACACTTTATTTACCCAACTTTAATATCTATCTTTACTCTTCAGTCTATCTGCCTACATAGTTTATATAGCCATTTGCCTCTTCTTTCTACATTTTGCCTCTGCCAAGTCCCTCTTTGGAAAAGTGAGGAAGTTAAGATTAGATCATACACTCTGAATTACTGGACTGTGGGCAAAGCTTAAGTACCTGATGCCATGCTATGGCTAAGCCAGCATCCATTATTAACCACAGTTGATTAAGTATGGAGATGGTTTGTCATATTGTTTGTTTGATAAAGAGTACTATGTTTATCAACTACACCTTATCTTCACAAGTACCTGTAATATGTAAATTTGAGAATAAACAAAGTAGCTACCAAATGAGACCACTGCAAAGGCCTGTTTTAGTGACACTAATTAAATAATGTATGTTCTAATCAAAGAAACTTCTTCAGACATATCTCTATGGCTGATGACCAAATGGTGGTCATAGTATGCCATAAGAGAAAAATGAGAGACTTGATATGTCTAGTCTTTCTAATTTAATATACTGTATTTTTAAGTCATATAAATGGCATAACACCCAACATGAGGTGAAAGCCTAGCAAACTGGCATTTATTCCTCAAACACTTCTTATACGATATGTGCTATCAAAACAATATTGCAAAGAGGTGGTCAATCTTAGCCTGCAGGTATGTTCTACGTGTATCACACTTTCTGGGCCTACATACTTACAAAAATTATTTGCAAACATTTAAAATTTGGGAAAATTCCAATGTAAATCATTTTTCATAATCTGAATAACTGGAATATCTGGCAACACTGGGCTTCTTTCCCACATGGCATTACCTACATCGCCATGGTCCCCATTACTCCCTCACATTCTCCCTATACCAAAACGTAATGTTGATTGTGATGTGATCCTTATTTCCATAATAGAGTCAAGTGGAAAGTAATTGAATATTTTTGTGCCCAACTCTCTTTCAGAAATCAGAAGATACATGAGAGTACGTTTAGGAAAAATAGAAGAGCACATATACTGATAGAAGTCATACCTCTTCGATACACAAAACGAGTTTTCAAGTGGAAGGAATGTCTCTGGCTTGCTGCACTCATGCTACTTGTCTAGCCACAGTAAGTACTGTTATTATTAGCCTTTACTATATAGATCAAGAATTTGTGAAGTATGGCCTGCTGTCTAAATCAAGCCCATTGCCTGTTTTTGTAAATAAAGTTTTATTGGAACATAGCCATGGTCATTTACTTACATATTGCTTTTGCTTTCACATACAATGTAAGAGTTGAATAGTTGCAAAAGAACTCTATAACCCCCGAAACATATGCTATCTGACCCCATACAGAAAGTTTGTTGATTCCTGCTGTACACATACCCAGGAAAAAATTTGGCAGCCCTATATTTCACGGATCTTAAGAACAAAAACAATGACTAACATTAATGTAATAAAGCATATAATCAAATATTAAATTCCCTGAGAAACATTTAAAGTATGATATAACTTAAGAAAATGAAAGGTTAATATTAACTAAATATTTTGGAAAGGAATTCATGAAAGATTTATTGTTGAGGATAGGTACTGAAAGTATTGTAAGGATATTTTACAAAACAAATAGTATTGTAAATGTGTCTGATTTGTCTAGGTTATAAAGTCCCTGTATAGAGCTCTTGCCTAGAAACAAAGAAAAAAACAGTATTGTTAATTATTTTTGTGGAACATTTGAGAAAACAGATGACAATGGTAAAATGAAAGACACAGAAGCTAAAAAAGGTGTGTCTTGATTTAAAATAATTTGTATACTTTCATTTTTATATTTCCCAATGGAATATGAATTAATATATTTTGACTTTTAAAACTTGATTGAAAATCAGATTGTTACCATGTCAAAAGAAGATAATTGGCAAAGATGTGAATATATTCGCGGTGTACATATTATTGTCAAAATTAAATCATTTTATGACATTTTTAAATAAAATTCTTCATTTTTCAAATAATTACTCTTCATATAATGGCAAAACATTGCCATGACCAAGTAAAAAAACAGTTTTACCAAAGAGAAATTATAATTGTGAGAAAAGCATGTATGAGCACTTCACACTTACAATATGTTAATATACTATCTACTATATCTACAGATATAAAATTGAATTGACAAAGTAGTATACAGATTCTTTGATTTCTAACTATGAGAAAAGAAGGAAGAATTGTGTTTTTTTTCCCAAGAAAAAAAGATCATTTTGAAAGGAACTGTGTTAATTATGATTTGGTTTACATTTTATAGTACTGAATTTCAAATATATATATTAGAGTCTATTTCCTAAAGGACCATCAATTCTACCGGAAGCTAGAGTTATGAATCTCTTAAATGAGGTGAAACAACAGTAATTGTATTTGAGTTAACTCCATAGCAAATGGTGCCTAAATCAATACATAACGACATTTGTACACTATTCATCTCCTTGCATGATATGAAAGAAATTCAATCACATAATTACATTATCTAGGAACTGTTCAGAGGGCAGACTAAGTGGAATTTAAGATTGAGAGGGGAAAAAAAGGGAAAAAAATAAAAAAAAATAAAATAAAATAAAAAAGATTGAGAGGGAGACAAAGAATCATTCCACCCCCTGCTGGCAAGATGCTGATCCTACACTGGACCTCGTTGGTATAGAAGAGATGGTGGAAAGAAAAGCATCTCTCTAGAAAAGGCTGACACCTATACATGTAAAAAAGCTCAGGTGTCCCTATGTTTGCAACTCTTCTTTTCTGATTTGTTAACTCTTTTCCTTCATAAATAATTGAATAATATGAGTTGCAATTATAATACAAACAGAAGAATTGAGTGCTGAAAATTAAATATTAAATAAAGTATGCCACCCCTCTGTCTATTTTTAAGGAATAAAAACAGCACCAAGAAGCAGCATCTTATTCAATCTAGTTAGGTCATGGAGGATTTCCTGGATAAAAATACATCTATCCTAATCCTGCAAGATGAGTAAGGGTTATCCAGTTGACATGGTGCTAGAGATTCCGGAGGAAAGGGGGAAGGGTGTTGCAGAAATAAAACTTTCAAGAAAAGGGGTAAATAAACAACACTGTCATCCACTTACTTACTAAACCTGAAAATGTTAGTCACCTTCACCACCAGCTTTTCCTCATTATGTCCTCAATACCTTAAATGGAATATAAATAATTTATATATCTAGAAGAGAGTATGTGGGTCCTTGTCTCTTTGTATACCAAGTACCTACCACAGTATTTTCATCTAAGCTAAAGTTTTTATTTTGCTTTTCCCCCAGCTTTTTAAAATCAGATGTAATTGACACATTATATTATAATAGAACAGATATGTTTCCTGAGCAGTCTGATTCATTGTTTCATGCATACCTTACTAACCTATTCATTTCTTCCCATATATATGATATTATCTAGGCAGTAGAGAATGCTCCTAAACCAGTGGCATCGCCGCTGAGTGACCTGGTCATCTTCCTGCTCTCCCCACAGCAGATCCTAAGTCCTGCGTTTGATAAACTCAGTAAATAGACAGCTCACACAATCCTTGTATACAATAAGATGATTCCTGCTAATTCGATTTCTTTAAAATATATTTCTTCAAATTCTTCAAACACAGTAAAAATTTAAAAAATTAAATCTTCTTATCTGTGGCATGGTAACCTTATTCTATTCATTTCCACAGTATCCCCAGAGTGGCAGAAGATGTCATCCAGAAGATGTCATCCAGTGGTAAATGCTCCTGTTCTCATAAGAGCTCAGCTCACAAGGCTCACTGTTATGAGAAGGGAAGAGTTTATTGCTTTATACATCGTCTCCAGGCATGGGATAATCGCTTACAGCATTAACCTGTTTGAAAATGAGAGTTGTGGCTCTTCATAACCACAGGTGGGTTCTTTTCCCAACAACAAGAAGGATTCATAGCATAGGAAGAAAATAAAAGCTTTCTGCCAAAACATTAACTGGGTTTTATTACTAGCCTCAGAAAAAAAAAAAAAAGTTTTTTTTTTATTGAAATAGTAAATATGAGATGGAATAAGAAAACACATTTAGAGACATGAGTGAGGAGTTATAAATATTTCATAGGAACACATATGAAAATGTATATTTTAAAACTTTTCCAACATATGCCTGCTTAAACATACTTTATTTTTCTTTGAGGCTTTTTGGTTGTTTGGAAGCTAGTGTGTCTCTACGTGATCAACAGATTTCAATGCATATGTATATGATTTTTTTATAATTTACAAAGTAAGTTCTTTAAGGTGAGATTGGGTAATTGTGATATCATTTATTACTGTTGACATAATGTTTTTGTTTGTTTACAGTTTTACTTAAAGAGTCTAAAATCAGATATTTTATCCTTATTTATTACTACATATTGGGTAACAATTGTTTATGTGGGGACTTTGGGGTTTTTTTGTTGTTGTTTTGTTTTTAGTTTCCAGGTATGTATTAGTTTTTAATGCTACATTTTTTTTTCAGATTTTTTTCTTTACATTGGCTGTTTAGTATAAGGTCTACCATTAGAAAACATGAATAGTTTGGTACTAATATAATTCAGAATCACTCCATCCCTATTACTTCAGTCTGTTTAATATATAAAAAGCTGAAAAATCATATTAAAAATTTTATATCATTTTATACCTTTATTTTTCTCATATATTTTGATGTGTTATTATTTGTTCACTCATGCACTTATTCCTGTAGTCAACTAGTTTTCTTTGAAGAGAAAAAAACTGGGAACAGAACCAATATAAATGCCTGCTTCAGGAGATACTTGGTCTAGTAGGAGAGGAAAGGGAAAATAAATAAGTAAAATATAAAAGTCTTTCAAATAATGAGCTACACAATGGAGAAAAATAGAACAGAGAAAGAAATGGGAGAAAAAAAGGAATAGAGTATTGCTATTTAAAATCAGGTGGTCAAGAAAACATCAGCAAAAATCCTGATATTTCAGTAGATTCTTGAAGAAGGTGAGGAAAACAAGAATTCAGCAATGTTGGTAATGCGATTAAAAGCAAAAGGAAAACAAGGTAAAAACACAAAGAAGAGTTTATACTTGGTGTGTCAATGATACAGAAAACATACCAATGTGGCTAGAGCACCATAACAAAAGTGGACAGTGGTAGGAGAGGATACCAAAAAAAAGAAAAAAAAAAAAAAGACAATATGGAAGACTTAGGGAAGAGTAACAAGGGCGACAGTTCCCTACCCCAGCTTCAGTCACTTCAGGACTTTTATAAAAAAACACTCAGTAATCCTCTTCCACTGACCAATTAAATGAGAATCTATAGGCTCATAAATGACAATTTTGGTTTCCCTTTATTTGTTCTTTTTTAACTCCTTCCCTCCCTCATTCCCTTATTTTTGTCCTCCCTTCCTCTCTCCCTTCTTCTTTCTTCCCTTTCCTTTTTCTTTCTTCCCTCCTTCCCTCCCTCCCTTCCTTCCTGTCTCTCCCTCTCTTTTTTATTTGATTTTGTTTTCCTTTAAACTTTCAAGGTGTTAATATCCAGCCAATGGTAGGAAACGCTAATGTGTACAAAACTGGGCTGAAAGATGGAGGCTTGAATTAAATTCCATATTAAAAAGAAAAAAAGTTAGAACTTCAGACATTCTCACTACCCAGTGCACCATGGACTTTATCTCCCACATACTTAGGCAAAAGAAGGAAGTTCTGTTTTCTGAAAAGATACCTTAGTCAGACTCAAGAAAGACAGACATACTTGAGAGCAAAAACATACAATCAACATAGGACAGTTGAGTGGAAATCTGAATTCCAAATAATGAGTTGTTTCATTTCCAAGAACACATGTAATCAGGTTTATAATTGCTGCAGCCCCACGGCCCCTTACCCAGAAATAGTTTAGAATACTCTTCTCTAAGAAAATTGCCATAAAAAAGATAAAAGACAAATAAATTCTGGTATGGGAGGTGTGTCACCCATGACACAGCTGAGCATGATCACCCAAAATAAAGCTCACCATTAGTCAAAGATGTATATACTAGTAGATATAAATTAAGTATTTAGAAACTTAAATATAAACAGAAGACTATAGATCATGAAATTATTGACAGCAATAACCTAGGAAATAGAGACCAAAACAATATTTTAAAAGTAATCACAGTTAATAAAGGTAATATGAAGAATAGATAAAATATTAGTAACTTATAACTCATTCCTCTGTAGATATAGAAAATAGTACACTCTGGGGGGAGGAGGAATAACAGAAAACAGTAAAATTACTTGATTTCACAATTCAGTTAGCGAACTCACCCTAGAAAAAGTGCTGCATATCTCATTGCTGAATATCACTACGGTCACTTTCGAAGTAGTCCCCTTGGGAAGCTATGCACAGAACTGCTTCAGAAAGTAGCAAGAAGGATGTGATAAATGTGTCGGAAGCGAGGGGGATTATTTTGAGGGGGGTTGATGGCAATGTGTCTTTTACAATTAAATTTAAACATTCACCATATCTTTTTATCACACCTTGTATAAGTTCTTAATAAATACTTGATTGACTGAAATACTGAAATAGACTCCGGAAAATTCCACTAATGGCTAACTAGGAACTTTTAGGATATAAATTCCTGGTGAAGCAAACAAAAACATATTACTGATTCAGTGGACAATGGGGGGTATGTAGTTAATTTTAACTTTTTATTCTATTATTTACCTTATACATATTTGTATATAAAGTCTTCTCATATATTAATACCAGCCTGAGAGATACACATACCAGTTCTTATCATTCTGCATGTAAGAAATTTTAGGCTTAGCGGGTTAAGTAAAATACAGAATTGCATTTTATGTGAGAAAGTTAAGTGACTGACCCAAAGTAGCACTACTACAGAGCGCAAGTCTGAAATTCAAATCTCAGTCATTAACTCCAAACCCAGAGCTATCCCCTCAAAAGTCTGGCTAGAAAAGAAAAAAAACCTGGATGACTAACTTGTTTTCTCATCAAACATTAATAGTGCAGTGTAACATTCTCCAGACTGCCTTACATTGACTCTCAAAAACAAATTCAATAAAGATCTGTGAGGTTTTCATTAAAATGTATGTCTAAACATTTTATTATTGCTTTTGACTATAATGAACATTCACCCTTGTTTTTTCCTGAAATGATATGGTCTTTGTATTTAGTGAGTTATTTTATGTTTGTCAATTATAATCCCACAAACTGCTACTGGCAGCTTGCCAACATTGGATCTACCCTTCTTATTTCTTCTTTTTCTTTGTTGAGTCAAGGTTGGCCCAGCGAAGTGAGGCAGCTTTGCCCAGCTCCAGATGATGAAGAAAAATCATGACAGACTCAGTTTGTTAATAGTTTGTTTTTAACAACCCATTATAACATTGGAAGCAGGTCACAAATAACAGAACCCCCAACCTCCCGTTGAACAACTGCTTTGAAAATAGCAGTTGTTCAAACAAATTTACTTTAAACTCTTTTGCAATATTCTATAAAGTTTCATCCTTAACTTATTAGTAAAAATCTCATTTTTCTTAAATATATGGCCTTTTGTATCTTAACTGGTACAGAAGGAAACATACTATCTATTTTAATATTAATAAAACCTTCAAATTATACTTTTACTAATAATTAAAGATACATAAGCTGTTGAACATATCTATGTTCTGAACATATTTTAAAATCTTGTATTTTTAAGATACTAATCTAAAATTGTTTCATGACAAAAATTGAGTTAATTGTTTTACTTTTAAAAATACTTTATTTTCACATCAATATAACTTATAAGCATGATTTCCTAGAGAGTAATCAAAATATCTGTGTACTACAAAACTACATTATGTTTCTTTGAAATTGTTTATTCACTCCATCTGTTTCCTATATATAAACTTTTATTAACATATGAGGTCAGACAATTAAGTTTGCAAACTCATCCTAGAAAAAGAGCTACATCCCTCATTGCTGAATATCACTATGGTCATCTTTGAAGTACTCCCCTTGGAAATCCACCCTTCAAAGCAATTTTGGAACTCTTTTTCAGGAATGGCCATCAGAGCTATCATAGCATTACCCCTGATGTCCTGAATGTCATCAAAATGTCTTCCTTTCAATATTTCCTTTATCTTCAGGTAAAGAAAAAAGTCATTGGGGGCCAGGTCAGGTGAGTAGGGAGGGTGTTCAGTTATTTGTTTACGGTTATACAGTAAACAAAATACAGTTATTTGTTTACTGGCTAAACAAATACAGTTATTTGTTTACTGGCTAAAAACTCCCTCACAAACAGTGCTGTGTGAGCTGGTGCGTTGTCATGATGCAAGAGCCATGAATTGTTGGAGAAAAGTTCAGGTAGTTTAACTTTTTCATGCAGCCTTTTTAGCACTTCCAAATAGTAAGCTTAGTTAACTGTCCACTTGGTACAAATTCATCATGAATAATCCGTCTGATATCAAAAAAGGTTAGCAACATCTTTGCAACAAGTTTATGAACTTAATTGTCAGACCTCGTAAAATATATAATATTCTACAACATATTAAGTTAAAAATGAAATTACTGAAATTTATTTCTGTAAAATATTGAATGGATTTCAATTATGTACTCATCCCTATCAGGTTCTATCCTGGTAAAATTAAAGAGGAAACAAAAATTAAAATAAATTGCATGGTAACATTCCTTAAAGATCTTAGCTGTTCTATTAAAGATAAGATAAAAGGTACATAAAAAAATTGAAGAAATACACAAAATAGTAATATACACAATATATTTTGGTTTGTAAGCCACAGACATCTAAATCGAACAAGCCTAAGCAGAAAGTTATACCCATTCATGTATCCGGAATGTCCATGGGCACAAAGTGAGTCTCACCTGTATTTTCTCACTTCATCTCCACTTATCTCTTCTTTTTCCAACTCCCTCCTTGTCTTTCTTTGTCCACATTTCTCCCTGTCTCTAGTCCTCTCACTACCTGTCCAGACCTCAGCAACTCTCTCCACCTACATCTCTCATTCTCTAGGTTTCTATATCTTTCTCAAGATTTTTTTTTCTTTTACCAACCCTTTTTTGTTCTCCTCCCCTTCTTTCTAGAAGAGTTACATATGACAGAGTAATAGAGAAAGAAATTTATGGAACAGTAAACAAGATTAAAATATTTTCCAGATATAGTCATCCTAATACAGTTGACAACTCTGAAACACCAGAGACCAAGGATCCTTCTCCTTTTGTGCTATGCTATCCTGAGCACATGGATTCTCTCCTCAAATTTGATTCATGTTCCAAGATGTCTGCTAGAGCTTCCTTCATGTGTTCCAAGAAGGAAAACAGTGGGATAATGTAAAAAAAAAAAAAAAAAAAAAGGGTCTGTACCAGAAAATTAATCCTCTTTTAAAAAGCTTTCTGGGAAGGCTTCCCCAGTAATTTTTCTACTGTAGAGATGTGTCAAATAGCCATCACTAACTATAAGGAAATCCAGCCAATGTCCTCTTATTTCTATTAGTGAGGAAGAAAAGAGTGGATTTAATGGAGGCAAATAGAAATCTCTGCCCCTCACTGTCTTTCCACCTCCCATTCCTCTAAGACAAAGCATTGCCAACTCCTGGTCTAAAGAATAGAGGAACTTCTATAAATAATTAACGAAATTTCTGAGTATCAGTTATTTTCCCATTATTGCTTTTCTAAGTTAGATAGCCTAAGGGAATTCTGTACAGCTACAACTATTTTCCAAATTCATTTCTAAGCTTGTCTATGAGAGAAACTCTTCTTTATGATTTGATGCATTTATCTCTTAAAATACCTCTGGGATACAGAATCTATGAATCTGGAATAAAGCAAGTAGTGAAGGAGTCTATGACGGGATTGATTGTCTGCCCCAGGGAATTCCTGAAAGGCATCTGTTTACCACCTGTTCAAATTGCAAATCTAAGAGAGATGAAGGTTTTTGTTCTTTATGCTGCTACAATAAGAAATCAAATAATTCTGAGTGTAAGAGGAAATGCAAACTATTAACAATAGCTACTATTTTTTCAGTACTTACTATATGCCAGGCATTCAGTTACACATTTTATATAATTCTTTTACCTCCTTAATTTCTCAAGACAAATAAGAGTATTATCTACTTGTTCCATAGATGATAAAAATCATAATTGAAATAAATTGTCTCTTTCATAAAGTAAGTTTCTCATATTTCAAAGCATTTCCTAAATTCAATACTCTTTTTGGTATCCCATGTTGTTTTCCATTTGTGAAAGAAAATGGTTTTGAATGCAAGCAATATAACAGAGAAGGATAAAGTGAATGCTCTGGACATGGTGACAGGAACACCAGGTTGCATTACCAGTTCTACAACTAAAGATCTTGTGGCCTTTGGAAAGTCACCAACTATGATTTTTGCACTGATTTTAGTAGAAAAATTATGTATCATTAAAAATATTTTACGTCTGTTCCAAAATGACACCAGTATGTAGTCATTCCAAGTACAGTGTGAAGAAATCCATCATTTATATTCTAAGAGATAGACCAGAGCCATTTAACCTCTGTACATACCATTGAGTTATGGACTCCTGATTCAGTAAAAGCCACGTACACAAAGAACTGGCCACCTTCCACATCCTTCTCCTACTGCACCTCCTCTGAGGCCCAGAACATTATTACCTGGTTGTCAGTTTGGGCAAGGATTAATCTAGCCTGACACTCTTTCTTCCTTATGATCTTTCCTGGATCTGTATGGCAAGCCTTCCCACACAGACACACATCTTTTTGAATGCTTGTTCTCTATTTCCTATCTCTTATTAAATTCTTCATGAAGTCGACCTCCCATCTCTCTCTGCTTGCTTACCTCTCACCACTGTATCCCAGATTACTAACCTTCTCTACCATCTTTTCTGTTGGATTTATGGTTCTAATTAGGGTATCTTAGTGTCATAGCTACTTCTAATTCTAGACTTAGATAAAAGAGAGCTTCATATTTTGAGTGACAGACAGAAGGACACCCAGCATTGTTGATGAAACTAGTCTTTTCACTATCTTAGAAAGTTACTATCATTTTCCAATTAATAGTCTCATTCCTCAAGCTCTTACATTTACAAAAATTAAGTTATTTAACTTTACAACATTGTTCTCTTTTAAATTATAACAGCATTTTAAAGTTTTTTTCAAGCAGATATATGTATATTTTAAATTGTACTATACAGCAAGTTGTCAAAAACATAACCACTAAGACTTCATCTATTTGTATATATTAAGATTCTGTTTGATAAAACAAATTTTAGAAATGTAGTTAATCTATTAGTAGTAGGGGGAGATGCCTGATCTCAATGACTTAGACATTATACTCTGATCTTCTTCCATTCTCTTGACTTTATCTTGTTTAGGTAAGACATGTAAATGTCCTATGCCCACATTTCTTGGAATTTAAGACAATACCTATATAAACATACATAAAGAATTTCTAGGTCATTTATAAAGACAGACTATAAATATATAAATATCCATCAAAAATACTATTTTTAAAAATCATATAAATTTTTAAAACATGACAAAACACCATCAAAACACCTACAACTATCTCATCCACTTAGAAGAATTCACTATGAGAGAATGCATAAATTATCCTTACATCAAAAGTATATTGTTATGAATATTAAGTGAGAATAATTTTTAAGTGAGCTATATTAGATTATCCCTCAGAATTCATAAACCATTTTGAAATATAATGTCAAATGACCTTGAAAATGACTTTCAAAGAAGTTAATTTTAATTAGCATCAACCTAGGAGTCAAAGAATTCTTCATGTAATCTGGAATAAAAAACAAAAAGTTTCTGGCCATTTTTTTCCCTCCTATTCATTACACTTATTTTCAAAATTTGTGAAGAGCTCAATTAAGATCAGAAATAAAAACTGCAAAAACAATAATAACCCATAAGAAATATTACAATATAAGCTGATATTTTTTAAAAGCTTGCTGTGTATCAAGAAATGTGTCATGTGCACTACATGCCCTACATTATTTACTTATTTCAAGTGTCTGCGAAAATAATACTTTCATTTGTCCAAGATCATCCTATTAGTAATAACAAACTTAGGGGTGACCTCAACCTCACTGTAAAGTTCTTATTTTTGTGTTTGCTACCTTCCTGAACTTTAGTTTCTTCATTTATAGCAGAAGCTCTTCAATGATTAGTTAGTATATGAGGTGTGATCAAACAATACAGTGAATGTTTACATTAAAAAAATTATAGATTACAGTAAAAAACACATTGCCATTAACCCCCTCAAAATACCCCCCCTTGCTTCGAACACACTTATCCCATTATTCTTGCCACTTTCTGAAGCAGTTCTGGAAGTCCTCTTTTATGAGTGTCTTTAGTTATGCTATCGTGGTTGTCTCAATGTCCTGAATTATTTTGACTTTGGGGAAGAGCTAGAGTCACATGGTGCCATATCCAGTGAATAAGGTGGAGGAGGACACACTGTAATGTTTGTATTGGAAGAAACCGCTGTATATCAGAAGCAATGTGTGACATGGAGAGTTGTCATGATGGAGGGTGATTTAAGCACACTTTAAAATACACCTTCTCTCAACCATAGCTCAAACCCAACTGACTGCACTAAACAAGTTGAAACTTGTCACACACTGTGAATAAGGTTCGACATGCCACTTCCTGTTTTGAAGATCCCTAGATATCCTCATGTTTGCAATTAGGAGAAATTTATGAATGTACAACCTAGGTTTTACAAGATTTAAAGTTAAATAGTTCAGTCTGAACATTTGCTATAGTTTGAGGACTATGTCCATTTAACTGGTTCAGTAAACTATGAATGGTTTT
This sequence comes from Rhinolophus hipposideros, assembly GCF_964194185.1. Taxonomy (NCBI): domain Eukaryota; kingdom Metazoa; phylum Chordata; class Mammalia; order Chiroptera; family Rhinolophidae; genus Rhinolophus; species Rhinolophus hipposideros. The sequence continues at coordinate 35,600,123 of NC_138061.1, read as the reverse complement.
CATTCATATAGAACTTGTGTTCAATAATTCTAGATGATTCTCAATTAATACTTTGTGATCATTAAAGTTCCAAGTTACAATATCCCTTCAAGATTTAGTACTGTTGTTAAAACCAGATGAACCGAATGGGTAACTATAACAAGATAATGGTGTCCAGATTAGACAGATCCAGTCATCAGGACATTTTTAACAGATGATGTTTTGCCAAAAAAAAAAAAAAAAAAAAAAAGCAGCTCATTATAGTCTGTGGATTATAGTCTTCTTTAGATAAAATCAGAGGATGGAAATAAACTAAAAAAAGAATTCCCCAAGTCATAAACTCCTTAAAAAAAAATTCTTAATACACGTATACCAAAATGTGTATTTGATTTCTATGGAGGTTGTTAATATTATCTGCAAATACTTTGGTTTTTCTTCTAGACACATGGCAAGATTGAACTTTCTTTCTTTCCTGAATTTAGTATGGACATGCAACTCTTTTTGGCTAATGACAGTGTGAACAGGATTGTCTTGTGTCATGACCAAAAGAAAAGCTTTATATATCTATATTTCTTTTTGCTCTTGTGGATGAAAAGGGGCCATATACTAAACCTGACAAACTCAGAGCAGACCCTACAAATTCAGAGACTGAAATTAACCACATAGGATGGTCTGAACATAAAAATTCCTAACTAAAAATGGGTCATGGCCAGTATTCATATCCTTGGCTTGTATTTTCCTTGACAAAGGTCAATCTTTACCTTAAGCAAACCTGTCCAGTGTCTTTTTGCATCTAAGATAACAGACCCTTGGAATGTCAGAAGAATTCCTTTTTTCCAGAACCCTCAGGGCACAACCTGCCACACAAGAGCAGGAAACTACAGAATCCCTTATTGTTGTTCTTATCCTCTAATTACTATCTCCACCAATGTAAAAGAAGTATCTGTCTCTCCAATTTACTTTTTATCCAATCCCAGAGATCCCCCCTTTGCTTTCTCCCACCCTGTTAATCTACCACCAATGGATTCCTCCTCCTAAGATTCTAATGCATAAAATAAGTGACAAAACCACCATTTTCCGGATCATTTTCTCTATCAGTTGACATTTTGCTCATGGCAATTGTCCTCAGTTTGGTTCAAATAAACTCTTACAAGCTTTCTTTAGGCTGGATGTTTCTTTTTTTTTTTTTCGTTTTGTTTTGCTTTTTTTTTTTTTTTTTTTTTGACACTCTGGTACAACTTAAAATGTTTCAGATAATTATTACGTCACCCTGATCCTGGTGTGAGGAGGACAAAAAGCAGAGCTCCCAGGTAGCTTATGACAGACAGAATGAATGGGCAAGAAATAAACCTTTGTTACTTCAAGTTCTTAAGATTTGGGGGTTTTTCATTACCACAGTATTGCCTAATTCCTCATGACTGACTCATTTGCAGATCAAAAGGTTTCATGCCTTTTCTGAAAATATGAACCAAAACCAAAATGAGCCTTTTTAAGTCCCACTTACTACTGTAAAATTAATTTTGGGGAAAATAAATATAACATCTACTGCAGTAAGAGTCCTCTAGGAAAACTCAAGTTTCTCTATGTGTGTAATTCCCGAACAACTATAAAGTGAAACATCAAGAAGAAAAACATTCAGTTTTCAGTAGTGATTGTGAGTGAGTTATGCAAAAGGAATGGAGTGGAATTTAGCCTTGTTAACAACACAAAGCAATGGTCTTAACACTTGAAAAGAAAGGGCAAACCCTTCAGACTTCAGTCAATAACTAGTGGCAGCAAAGGAGCTATTATGTGTGTTCAGGTTAAAAGACAAATTGCTTTTTTATTGATAGTGATTCTCTGCTGTGACCTGTCTGAAAGACTAAAAGGAACAAGTAGGTGTTCAAAATTAGCAGAAAAAAAACATTCATCACAGAAGGAAAACATGCAAAGTTAATGCAAAGTTACAAATATTTTTCTTTAAATAAAAGTTATAAAAACACCTGATAATCAATACTCTCTTCACATCAGGTTAATTCCAAAATGATGAACCTATTTATTTATCACTGGACTGGAAGAGTCACAGCAGCAGTGCTTTCCCACTTTTCTCCCCAAGGGCTCTGCTGACATAAGGATAATTTTAACATAAAATTAATTTTGCCTCACCTTTCTTTAATCTTCATTTTCTCATCATTTAGAAGCATTTTTCTGTTACATTTTGAAGATGAGGAGGTGTTGCCACGCACAATCCATAATGTTTTTTTCATTATGGATTAAAAATCGGGAGTAAGGACACGCAGTTTTAAATTCCGTTCACGTAAACTTACCAATTTCCTCTAAATAGTGTATGAAAAAAATCACACTACAGCACCATGCACACTGTCTGGCACTCTACTCTCTTCCCAAAATATAAACAAAATGCATTACATCTTAATTCACATTTTTATATTTCAGGCTTTGCTATAAAGTGCAAATAATTTATGTTTGACATAAATTATAAATGTTTAGGGGCACTGCCGCTAACATCACTTTGTTTTCATGTGTGATATCACATTTCTCCAATACACAAAATGTATATTCAAATCCCATGAAAAAGAGGAAGAGGTTTCTTGAGGCCTTTTTTTAAGGCACAACCATGCATCAAACAAATTATTCAACTAAATCAGACAAAATGCATCCTCCACCAAGATCTACTTTTAACGAAAGTAAATGTGTAACTTTACAATTAAAACATGTGTTGTACCAATCATAGTTTACTGCAATACTGTACTAATGATATGGAAGTCCCATATGAAGTATACCAACCAAGCCCACAAAATGCTTACTTTGTTCTTATGGAGCAGAATGAGTAGTATTGTATTTCACCTATTTTTCCAATCTATAAACTCAAATTAATATGCACACATTCTACAGAAAGCAAATTCCTCTTCCTAGAGACATATAAATAAGACGGTAAATGATGATGATGATGGATGGATGGATAGATAGATAGATATGAATATCCCATTATAGACTGCAGCTTTTCTGAGCTATTAATTCTTTAGAGAAAGGAAATGATAGATGACATATTTCTTTGGTAATATTTTTCACCAATAAAATAAATACTGAAATAGCAGTATTTTCCCAAAAGAAAACTGAGTGGCACCACATACCATAACACATAATATTTATTCAGTCAATAAATACTGTGCAAGTGTTTTATGCATAAGAGGGAAATAAACAGATACAGAGTGAGTCAGAATCTGTATTCAAACTCTGGCTGCTGTACTAACTAACTATGTGCCCTACAAGGAAGACTGAATGAAACAATAACTATGCGACACAGTTGTTGTAAGAATTAAAATAAGTAATGTAATATAAATCTCCTAGCACTGAGCATTGCATAAATAGGAAAAGTCCTTGGGTGGACTTTACTAGTGATGACCATTATCCAGGTTATTTTTCTTCCAGGAACACAGGAGATGATACTTTCCAGTCCCTTTACAATTAGGTATCACCACGTGACTAGTTATAACCAATATATCATGACCAAAAGTACTAGCCAACGTACAAAAGAAAAGGAGAACATTTTACATAGTGAAACTATAACATCAAGTGGCTGTTGAAGGAGTTCAGAACAAGCCTCCCCAAAATGTGCCACTTTAGCCTGTAGGTTATTTTGAGATGAAGATAACTGAGACCCTGAGGGCTGAAGAGAAGTGTTTACCTCTCCCTTAAAGATTTTAAATTGGGGGTTTTGTCCATAGTAAGAGCTATACCAGAAATACCTTTTTATGACCTATCTATCTATATGACAGGAGAAACATCTAATTGCTGAACATCTTCTCTGCTTATCATCCTGTGAATTACTGTTCTCCCCTTTGAAGTCCCAGGTCTCTTACCTCAGGATGTCATTTATACCTAATTTAACCATTCTGTCTCTAAACTGCTCAGTAAGTGGGGTCTCCAATTCTGTCATGCATGGGGGGCTTCCTTACAGATGCATGTAATCAAATTTGGTTCTTTTCTCTTGCTAATCTGTTTCATGTTGATTTAACTATTAGACTAGCCAGAAAAACCTACAAGGGTAGAGAAAAATGTATCCCTTCCCAACATTGTCATCACCCTAGTTTCCCAAATAGCCGTGTGTAATGGAGGAATACTCAAACCAAAACCAACATGAGTGAGAAATGTTTATTGTGGTAAACCAGAAACCCATATCAAGAGAGGGTTGCATGCACACACACACACACACACACACACACACATGCATACATACATATACATATATACACACATGGCATTGAATAAGGAATTAAATGGAAGATAGAAAACATTTTTGAAAACGTCAATAGGAGAATGTGGTAGGGAAATTGTCACCAAAAGTAAATTGGGAGGCAGAACATGAAGTTAATAAACTTGTTCTTTTACGAAAAGAGAGCAGGAAACAGGATAGCTGTTAGCATATCTGGCTAATATTGGCAGCATTTTGAAAGACACTATAAGAAATGGATGAACTCAGGAATGAAGTAGTAAAATTATAGGTAGAAATAAATGGGAATAGAATGATATGTGTTTCTGCCTAAACAACAAACTTGTGTTAGATAAACCCTTCACTAAAAATAACCAAAAGTCATAAGAGAGCAACAGGATATTATCTGAGAAAGAATCAAAATGCCTTGTGATAAGTCCAGTATTCTTCACTGCTTTTGTCTATAATACATTTGTCTATTTATAATCAGTATAGACAAAAAAGGTGAGAAGCTGAATAATGACTAAAAAGCAAAAACTGAAATGCACATAAGCTAAGAAGAATTTTTTAAGTCTCACAAAATTTGGGAGGAAAAGAATAATGAAGTTCAAGGTACAAAGGAAGCTGGAATTAACCGATTTTCAGAGAAAAGAGTGGTATAGTGAGCCTGATAGTATCAGTTTAACCTTAAGGAGTTTGCTGACTTATAAGTAGAATGGGGCCGAGAGAGTGAAAAGTCAAGTGGAAAAATGATGCTAAAAGGAAAAGAACCCAACGCAACTTTCTGCAGTGTCAAAGTATGTGTGTGCAAGGGGTCTCCGAGACTATACTCTGGATCAGTGAATCACCAAAATAACTCAAAGGACTAAAGAAGCTATTACACTCACAGCTGTGGTTTATTACAGCAAAGGATACAAATTATAATCAGCAAAGGGAAAGAGGAAAATGAGGAGAAGCCCATGAGAAATCAAGAGAAAGCTTTCAAGTGTCCTCTTCTGTGGAGTCACCTCAGGATGCAGTTAATTCTCCCAGTAACAAAGTGTGATAACATGATCAAAATGGCGCCAACAAGGAAAGCTCACTGGAGTCTTAACAACCAGGTTTTTATTCAGGGTTAGTCAAAAAGCCATGTAGTACCTGCATGATTGACCTCAGTTACTCAGATCCCAGGCCCCCAGAGCAAACACGAGCTTCACCGTAAATCACATTGTCAGGATAATCTTATCTGGTCATACTAGGACAGTATGGCCCAAGGAATCAGGCATATAAAAACACGTGTATCAGGCAGAATATTAAACAGCTCAAAGGTTATTTCCCAAGGACCAGGACAAGGGTCACTTCTGAAAACAGGACTTTCTTTGGAAAGTACAGGGTATTAGTAACCATGGCTTATTAACCCCTTCCTGAGTAATTGTGAAAACAAAAACTGAAATACGCCCCCAAGAGTGATGGATCCAGATAATCATCACAGACTTTTAATGGGGGACCCAGAATGGCAATATGATAGGCAGACTAATGGACCCCTACAGATGTCCAAATTCTTATCCCTGGAACCATTGAATATGTTAAGTTACATGGGAAAGAGTAATTAATAATGCAAATGGAATTAAAGTTGCTAATCAGCTGACCTTCAAGTAGGGACATTATCTGTATTATTAGATGGGTCCAATGTAATCATGAGTCCTTACAAGTGGAACAATGAGGCAGAAGAGAGTGTACCAGGCACAGAAAGGAAGATGTGATGAAGGAATCAAAGTTTGTTGTGATGTGCTTGCTGGCTTTAAAGATGAAAACCTTCGAAGATGTATCATGAGCCAAGGAATGAAAGCAGCCTCTAAAAGCTGGAAAAGCCAAGGAAATAGCTTTCCTCTTAGAGTCTCCAGAAAGAACATGTCTCTGCCAAAACCTCGATTTTAGTCAAGCAAAATTCATTTCAGATAGTTGATCACTAGAGCTATAATTAGTCTGTGCTGTTTTTAAGTCTGTGCCCATTTGTTTCAGTCGTCACAGAAAACTAATACATGTTACATCATAGGATGCTAAGGACAACCAATCAATCTTTTCTTTCTTCCTTCCTTCCTTCCTTCCTTCCTTCCTGTCTTTCCTTTTCTTTGCTTTCTCTTTCTCTCTCTTCTCCCTCTCTTTCCCTCCCTCCCTCCCTTTCGCTTTCCTTCCCTCTCTCTCTTTCTTTTTTTTGCTGTCTTCTTTCCTTCCTTCTTTCCTTCCTTCCTTCCTTCCTTCCTTCCTTCCTTCTTTTTATTTTAACGAGTCTGAAACACACTGAATAGGTTCAATGCTTTATTAGATTAAAGTGACCATGTGTAACAAAGCTTCCCTCCAAACCACAGTAGATGTAGTTAATGTATTATACTAACAGAACACAAAATAGTCGACAAAGCAATGAGTATCACACAAAATAAAGTTCCAGGGGTCAAGCAACAAGAAAGATGTAACAATCCCAAATCTGCATGTACATAATAACATAGCCTCAAACATATAAACTAAATTTAATAGAGTTTAAAAGAAAAACACAAATTTGTAATTAATGTGTGCTATATTAATACTCTTTCATTGGCAATCAATTGAGCTGACCAACAAGTAAGTATACATGGAACAATTCTCAAAATTAGCATAGTCTAGCAAGTCTCAAAACGGTTCAATGGGCTGATAGCAAATGTTTTACGTTATTTAATTATAGGAAAGTACGCTAGATAGCTATAGAATATTGGGAATTAAATGACTAATCAAAAACTCAAAGTAAAAAGAGAAATTAAAAGAAAAATATGATTTTTAACAAAATATTACATATAAAATTGTGCAGAAAGCAGCTAAAGTCCTGTCAGAGGAAACCTAATTGCATCATATGTATAGTCATGCTCTATAACGACATTTCAGTCAATGACAGACCATACATGATAGTGGCTCCATAAGGTTATAATGGAGCTGAAAAATTCCTATCACCTAGTGATGTTGTCCTTGTAGTAACATTGTACTGCAATGCATTACTCATGTGTTTGTGGTGATGCTTGTGTAGACAAACCTACTGTACTGCCAATTGTATAAAAGCATAGTACATACGATTATGTATACTACACAATAATAATAATAATAAACAATCTGTTACTGGTTTATGTATTTACTATACTAAACTTTTTATCATAATTTTAGAGTGAACTCTTTCTACTTACTAAAAAATAAAAGTTTTCTGTAAAACAGTGTGTGTATTATGCCAGCAGCAGCCTCATATATCTTAAGTTTACCACATCCCGTGATTGCATCATACGCTCTTATGCTTGATTTAATCTTGGGTTTTCTTCCACAGTAACATGCGTCACAGGCTTGTAGTCTAGCAGCAATGCTCTACCATACAGCCTAGGTGTGTAGTAGATTATACCACCCAGGATTGGGCAAGTATACTCTATGATGCTCGCATAACAACAAAAATCACCCACCGATGTATTTCTCAGAACAGTAAGAAGAGGATATGTTAAAAAATAGGCCAGCCTGAAAACTAATTATTTAAATATTCATCTCCAAAGATAGAATAGTAACAGTGTGCTAAATCCCAAAGAATTAGAAACAATAAAATTAAGAACATAAATTAATGAAATATAATATAAACATGGAAACTGAATAGTCCATTTAATCAAAAATCACATATAATCAGAATGGGCTGAAAAGTAACTGGGAAATTTCCTATTTGCATCTCTCTATCTCCTTCAATAATTACAAGGGAATATTAGCTATTTTATTATTTAGAAGATAGATTTCCTCACCTAACACTTTTGTGTTCTAACAAGTCAATTGTCAAAACGGTTTTCTTTTTCTTTTCTTCTTTTTTCTTTGCCTTTTTTTTTTTTTAAATTTTGAGTCTGTATTAGATAAGAACATAAGTTTTTATGTCGGAAGACTCTCAGTTACAAATATGCTTTTGTCACTTAATGGTTTGTGCGATCTTGGGCATGTAAATTGTTATCCTTAGGCATCAAATTTTATCACCTATATATAAATTATACTTAAAACTAACTTTTGAGTTCATCATGAAGAATAAATTTAAAGCTACGATATTCCTGGTATATAATAAATATTTGGTATGTGATAACTGTTACGATTTTTATACCAGGACTGACTTCATCTTAAATTTAAAAGTCTTGCATCCTACAATGCTGCTGCTAAAGGACATCATGTGACCTTATTTTTCTGAACTAAATCCCATAATACTTCAAAAATTTATTTTAAATCTTCTCATTAAAAATAAAGGCAATTTTGTTTAAACTACATAGGATTCATTCTCTTTTTTATGTGTGGAGGAATCAATAAGGTTTGACACCTATATATTTTCTCTTTTTAAACAGAATACAAAAATACTGATTGTCTACTATTATATTAACATTAAACATCTTTCTGCAATAGAGATGTATTTAAACATTATCAGAATGTTTTCCTTCATCCTTGACATATTTTGATAGTTCTACAAAAGTCACATACAAAATTTGAGTAGTCAAATTAACACTTAACTTTTTCATCATTGAAAGGCACCAGAAATATACCTCAAATATGTTGGTGTCATCAAGAATCCACTGAAGAGGAAACAGTTCTCAGACACAGGAAGAAAATGTTAATGTGATTTAGCAGAGTTTATGGTCAGTAGAGATATGAAATGTATTTGCTGCTTCGATGAGCCAGTTTGAATTCATCACTCTTGATAGAGGTGAATGAGCTCTAAAAATGTTTTCTTAAACTTTTCCCACTTATGTGGTTTGTTGCTGCTTTCTTTTCTGACCATGTTCTTAGCAGGTGCAATACTCAGGAGTTCAAATTCCAAGCATTTTATAAACACATAGAATAATCATCATACTTTAGGAGAGGTTATACAGGTGACTTAGATAAATGGAAAAGTATGATTCACCTCAAACCAACTAGCCAATACATCAAGAGTAAAGTAGAAACATGGCGGAATAGGAAAATGCTGTGTGTGCTGCCTCCCATGACAACATTAAAATTATACCTAAATTATAAAACAATCAACTTCAAGAACCATCTGAAGACTAGCTGACAGAACCCCTATAACTAAGGATATAAACATGAGGCCATTTAATGACTGGCAGATATGTAAAATGGGCTGACACCAAACCTACAGGTAGTGGTTGAGCACCAGGTAGGGACACCTTGGTGGAGGAGGTCTCCCCTGAAGAGTCAGGGGGTCCCAGTCTCCCAGGAAGCTCCCTAGCCAATGGGGTCAGCACTAAGAAAAAAAGTCCCCACAATATCTGACTGTGAAAATCAGCAATGATTCTGCCTGTCCCAGTGAGACACAAGGTGACTGGAAACCCAGATGTCCTCCTATAGGGCCCACACGCAGACTCACTTGTTTATAAGCACTCACACTGTGCTCTGGTGGAGGGCACAGCAGTGACCCAAGAGGTATCAGAGACATAAAGGGAAAGATTGGGTGGTGTGGACTCAGGGCAAGGGCTAGAGGGCAAGCCTCCATTATCCGTGTGTGGAGACTGCCTCACGTGTAGCCTATACGAGGGCACCATCTTTCCTGTGTTAAGCTCTCCACAACACAGCCAAATCTGAGACATGAGAAACCCACAGCTAATGCCATACTCAACAGGGAAAAGCAAAAAGCGTTCTCCTTAAGATCAGAAACAAGAAGGATGCCTACTTTCACCTCTTTCATTCAACATACCATGTTTCCCCTAAAATAAGACCTAGCCAGACAATCAGCTCTGATGCATCAATTGGGCTAAAAATTAATATAAGACCCAGTCTTATTTTACTATAAGATATACTTATACTAGATATAAGTATATAAGATATACTTAATATACTTATATAATATATAAGACGCAACATAATGTAACATAATACAATATAATATTATATTATAATGTAATGTAATGTAATAACATATAATGTAATAATGTAATGTAATAATGTAATAAGGTAATACTATATTATAATGTAATGTCATATAACATAAAATATGATATGATATGATATGATATATGATATGATATGATACAATACTGGATCTTATATTAATTGTTACTCCAAAAGATGCATTAGAGCTGATTGTCCAGCTAAGTCTTATTTTCGGGGAAACAGGATAGTATTAGAAGTCCTAGCCACAGCAATCAGACAAAAAAAAGAAAAAAAGGCACCCTAATTGGGAAGGAAGAAGTAAAATTTTCACTATTTACAAATGACTTGACACTATATAGAGAAAACCCTAAAAATGCCATCAAAAAAACTATAAGAAGGGGGCCTGCCTGGTGGCTCAGGCAGTTAGAGCTCCATGCTCCTAACTCCGAAGGCTGCTGGTTTGATTCCCACATGGGCCAGTGGGCTCTCAACCACAACGTTGCCAGTTCAATTCCTCGAGTCCCGCAAGGAATGGTGGGCTCCGCCCCCTACAACTAAGATTGAACACAGCACCTTGAGCTGAGCTGCTTCCCAGATGGCTCAGTTGGTTGGACCATGTCCTCTCAACCACAAGGTTGCCGGTTCGACTCCCGCAAGGGATGATGGGCTGCACCCCCTGCAACTAGCAACGGCAACTGGACCTGGAGCTGAGCTGCGCCCTCCACAACTAAGACTAAAAGGACAACAACTTGAAGCTGTACAGCACCCTCCACAACTAAGATTGAAAGGACAACAACTTGACTTGGAAAAAAGGCCTGGAAGTACACACTGTTCCCCAATAAAGTCCTGTTCCCCTTCCCAAATAAAATCTTAAAAAAAAAAACAACACACACAAAAAAACATAAGACGTGATAAATTAAGTAAAGTAGCAGCATACAAAATTGATATTCAGAAATTGATTGCATTTCTATAGACCAGTAACAAATGATCCAAAAGAGAAATTAAAAAAACAATTCTCTTACAATTGCATCAAAAAATAATAATAATAATAAAAAACTCGGGAGTAAACTTTACCAAGGAAATAAAAGACCTGTACATTCTTATCAGATGTTGAAGATAGAAATTGATGTACACCTGAAATCTATGTAATTTTACTAACAAATGTCACCCCAATAAATTAAAAATAAATAAATAAATAAATAAATAAATAAATAAATAAATAAAAGCAATTGATAAAGATACAAATAAATGGGAGGATATACCATTCTCGTGGAAGGAAGAAATAATATAATTAAAAAGTTTGTACTACCCAAAGCAAACTATAGATTCAATGCAATCCCTCTCAAAATACTAATGTCATTCTTCACAGAACTAAAATAAATAATCCAAAAATATATACAGAACCACAAAAGAACCTGCCACAGCAATCTTGAGAAAGAAGAACAAAGTTGGAAGTTGTTGACACACGGCAGCCTACCCGTTTGTCCCCTCATGCCTACCCACAAAGAAAGGAGAGTCTGTGAAATGGATCCTTTCATGGGCTTTGCTTCACCTTTGTGTTTACATAAACCTTACGTCTCCCTGTTTGGCCCCAAAGGATGGCTGGTTAGTCAATGACGTGTAAGATTCCCTAAGGAAGGAACAACCTAAGTCAGGCACAGTCACATAGGGGCCATCTGGAGAACTCATGGGGTTAATAGAGGTGGGCATAGACCCCCTACCTTCGCCCAGCTAAGGGAGTTTCTGTCACTGTGGCTACTTTCATTCCCACATCCTGCTTGGGAAGAGATTCAATGATGTGATAACATCAGCTTTTCATCTATTCATATTAGTAAGTTACAGCATAAAGGCTTTGTGCCTTGGGGAGGTAATTAACAACTACTAAGACATCCTGTGACTTTCAGTTCCGCTGTCTGCAGGCAAGGGTGATTGGTTTGAATGTTTCCAGCAATAATGTATGAAACTCACAAATCTTGAGATTAACAAGCTTTACTTCCTCATTTGTTAATCAATAAGAGCTATGCGTTGACCAATTCAGGTCTCAGTCCTTGAGGCTGGCGTCCCTTGGCCCTGCTTGCACTCTATTCTTAGCTACAGTCTTTCTTAACCCTGTGCAGCCCTTCTCGCTTCCCACAGCTCTTGTTGCACTGGACGCGACATCTGGCACCCACCGTGGGGCCTGATTCAAGGGCCCCATTTAGGAACTCACTTGTGGTGCTCAAGAAGGAAGGTTGACTTTGAGTCGGAATTCAAAGAGGTTTCAAAAAGGTTTCATGGCGTGGGGACCTGGGAGAGGTCGCGTCAACTACTGGAAGAAAGTAGAGTAACTCCTGGAGAATTTAACCAATGTAAAAGGGGAATTTTCTCTTTCTATGTGCAAGGGTATGAATGTGTGAGTGTGTGATTATAGTTCCACGGCTACAGCTATGGAGATTGAGCCCTAATCTGTGGTCCGTGGTCTAAGTCATTAGGCAAAATGGTGACTTAAGGCCTGACAGCGTTAACCAGGCCTTGGGTTTATATGGGTCTGCCATAGTCAAGACAGACTTTAAAGTCCCACGAGGGATGCGGCCAGACGAGCATCTGAATCCATTCTGAGTAAAAGTATTTCTCTATCCTTTTCTCTGTACATAATGGGAAATGTTAATGGCCAATATAGGTCTTATATTTGTTTGCTTAAACACTTTCTTGAGGCTGGAGGAGCTCCAGTGTTAGATCAGAAATTAGAGGAGCTTCTCAAAGTAATTGAGACTTATTGTCCTTGGTTCTCAAATTTAGGGACGTTAGATCTAAAAACATGGGAAAAAGCTGTAACAGAACTCCATGGATTATATCATAAAGGAGTTTCTCTCCAATTAACTATCTGGGATACGTGGAAATTAATCCTGTCACTTTTAGAACCTTTACAAACTGATGAGATAGATAAAAGAGAAAAGGAAGTGCAAGAATCTAAGAAAAAAGAGAAAGAGTCTCTGGAGGCTCCCATCGTAATTCCCAAGTCTTTGGAGCCCTCAGCTCCTTCCCCAGATCTGCAGTTATCGCCATCTTTTACAGCGTGTGAATGGGATTCACCAAAGCAGTAGGGAAAGAAAAACGTTAATCCTTTTTCAGCCATGCACACACCTTCCCCTCCTTCAGGAGGCTCTCCCTGCAGCTCTCTCTGCCGTGGATAAGGGTAGAAGACAGGCTACACTGGAAGGGGACATCGAGGCATTTGCCTTTTCTGTTGTCATTCGTGAGCGCATTACCCCTGACATGGATCCAAACCACCCTAACATTGTTCAGGAATTTTTACATGAGCCATTTTTCATTTAAACTTTTAAAGGAGCTAAAACAGGTGGTAACTCAGTACTGCCCTACTTCTCCTTACACCATGGGTCTTATGTGTAGTGCAGTTGATGGCAATTAATTCCCACAGATTGGAATACCCTTGGCCAAGACTTGCCTTTCCTCATCCCAGTTTTTGCAGTTTAAAACTTGGTGGATTGATGGGACAGAAACCTAAGCCAGACATAATCAGGCTCACAATATAGCTATGTTCAAAGATCAGTTTCTAGAGTGAGGCCATTAGGAAACACCCAAGATCAATTAGGAATGAATGAACAGGCTGTTGGCCAATTACAAAGAATTTGCCTAATGGCCTGGGAAAAAACAGAAACTGAGGGTAAAGCCCTATGTCATTTCAAAAAGTCTTACAAGGTCCTCCAGAACCATACTCTGAATTTGGTGCCAGTTTACAAGATGCTATCAGCAGACAGGTAGCCAATTAACAGGCAGCTGAGATAATTTTACATATTGTGGCATATGATAATGCTAATGATGACTGCAAAAGGCTATAGGGACCATGAAATGAAAAACAGACACTATGGGATACATCTGTTTGTGTCAAGCAGTAGGAACTCAACTATTTAAAACTGCTATGTTAGCTCGATCCATGACTGGATTCAAAATAGGTCAAAATAAATTTCCTGGTACTTTGTATAATTGTGGGAAGCAAGGCCATATCAGAAAAGAATACAAAAATAAAAACAGTTCCCATTTGCCTAATGCTAAAACTGTTATGGGACCTAAACCATCTGAATTGTCCCCTAAATGCCAAAAAGGAAATCACTGGGCTCTGAATGAAGATCAGTTTTTCATAAGAATGTGACCCCTCTTCAGGGAAATGGGAAGTGGGGCCAGCCCCAGGCCCCAAAGACAAAATCCAAGGCATATGTAAATCAGACTGCTTTTTAGAATTATCAGGCAGTACCTCACCCTGACTTTCAGTTCAGCAATTAAGTCCAAATTAGAAGGGATCAAATTTCTACTTGAAATGATTTACAAAAATTATTGGGAGATATTAATTGGCTATGTCCAACTCTGGGTATTCCCACTTATACTCTCAGTAATTTAGTTGGTCTTTTGCTGGGCCCCCCCTCAACTGGATAGCCCCTGCACTCTAACTCCTCAGGCCAGCAGAGAGTTAGAAATTGTTAAACGGAAAATTCAGGACACTCAAGTTCAATGTATTGATCCCTCTTTGCTTTTACAAATGTTAATTTTCCCTTCACCACATTTACCTATAGTGGTAATTGTTCAACAAAATGACCTGGTGGAGTGGCTTTTTCTGCTTAACAACTTTATCAAGTCACTTCCAAGCTATGTGGAGTTAAATTAATCTCAGAACTCATATCATGAGCTTCCACCAGTGTGCTTCATTTAAATGGACAGGAACCAAGTAAAATAGTGGTTCACTTTAAAAAAAACAACAGATAACACATTTAAATATTCATTCTGAATCTTGGCAAGTTTCTATTAGTGACTTTTTTGGAATAATTGAAAATTGTTATCCCAAAAATAAGTTATTTTCAGTTTCTCCTGAAAACTAATTGGCTTTTACCTGAAAAACTCAGACAGGCTTCTATTCCTCAAGGCTTTACAATTTTTACAGATGGATCTAATAATGATAAAACAGCAATTGTCAGCAAAAAAGGTCATCAACTTATTCACCCTAAAATCAGAACAGACAATGGCCCTGCATATAGCAGGGCAAAATTTGCAAAATTCTGTGCTGAATGGCACATTACTCACACCACTGGTATTCCTTACAACCCACAGGGTCAAGCCATCGTTGAACGTGCTAATGTCACGTTGAAAAAACAATTACAAAAACAAAAAGGGGGAGAAATAGGGGACCCCCACAGATACAATTAGCAAGAGCTATATTTAATTATTTTGAATTCATGTGGCTCAGATACCAAGGCTCACCTTGGATGCACAGCAGCTGAGAGACATTTCAATAGTCTCCACAGTCCACAAATGTGCCTTTGTGGTGGAAAAATGTGAAAAATGTACCTATTTGGTGGAAGGACATTCAAACTAATCAATGGCATACAGGAACGTTAATAACATGGGGACAAGGCTTTGCTTGTATTTCTTCAGGTCCTGAAGAATGACCTTTGTGGATACCCGGTTGGTGTGTCAAACCATACCATGAGAGACATGGAAGAGAAGACATTTATGGATACCCGTCTAAGACCCTAGGGCATGGAAAGGCTCCCCAACTGTTCATGTTGTTTTACAACTTCTTCATAAGATTTTACACTGGACTAAAAGATTTATTAAAATTTTGATTCCAGCAATTATGGGAATTATAGCAATAGCCACCATGGCTGCAGTCTCTAGAGTAGCATTACATCAGACTGTATATACAACCCAATTTGTACAAAAATGGCATGAAAATACAAGACTTAAAATCAACAAATTAGAATTGACCAAAATATTAGTGTTAGATTAGTTGACTTAGACACAATTGCAGTTTCTCTTGGAGATCAATTAAAAAATCTCCATATCTTAATTACTTTAAAATGTGATTGGAATGTTTCTACTTACTATGTAATCACATCCAGTGCAACAAGAGCTGTGGGTAGTAAGGAGGGCAGTGCAGGGTTAAGAACACGGTAGCCAAGAATAGAGTGAAAACGGGGCCAAGGTACTCCAGCCTCAACGACTGAGCCCCAAATCGGTCCAACTCATAACTTTTATTGATTAACAAATGAGGAAGTAAAGTTTGTTAATCTCAAGATCTGTGTGTTTCATACATTATAATAGGAAACTGATTCAAAACAATCACCCTTGCCGGCAGACAGCTGGAACCGTAAATCTCACGATGTATGTACCTCCACAAGGGACAAAACCTTTATGCATATGAATAGAGGGAGAGCTGATGTTCTCACATCATTGAATCTCTTCCCAAGCAGGATGTGGGAAGGAATGTAGCCACAGAGGAAGAAGCTCTCCTCAGTCGGGGGAAGGTAGGGGTCTGTGCCCACCTCCATCAACCCCGTGAGTTCTCCAGATGGCCCCCACATGACTGTGCCTGGCTTAGGTTGTTCCTTCCTTGAGGAATCTTACCCGTCATTGACTAACCAGCCATCCTTTGGGGCCAAACAGGGAGACATAAGGTGTAAGCACAAAGGTGAAGCAAAGTCCATGAAAGAATCCATCTCAAAGACTCTCCTTTCTTTAGGGGTACGTACGAGGGAACAGACGGGTAGGCTGCTGCATGGCAACATCTCCCCTTTTTTGTTTTTGAAGTATGAGAAACACAGAACTTGTTTTTCATTAGATTTTTCATTAATTTATGGCCCGTCGGAGGGCTTGTTGTCTACACCTGAGGACTAAACAAAATAGAATAATTAACAGAAGTGCAATTGCACCTGCAAATCCTCCACCTAGGGTTTTCACCCAATTGAGTGTATCCGAATGAGATAGTTCTTAAGCAGCTGCAGAGAACTATCCTAAGTGTCTCTTCTCCTGGGAGGAGTGGGAGCATGGCATGAGACATTTGATCTACTTCTTGTTGTAGTTGTAGAATATCTACAGTAAGGTTGGGAGCATGTCTCCGGAGGTGAGCTCGTACCTCCAACCATAGAGTCCTAGTTTGGTTGTAAGAGAAAAGAGTCACACAGTAAGGGAAAACATTCCAATCACATTTTAAAGTAATCATGGTATGGAGATTTTCTAATTGATCTCCAAGAAAAACTACAGTTATCTCTAAATCAGCTAATCTAACACTAATTTCTTGATTAATTCAAACTTGTTGATTCCAAGTCTTACTAGCATTTTCATGCCATTCTTGTCCGAATTGGGTTGTTTGTATAGTCTGATGTAATGCTACTCCAGAGACTGCAGCCACTATAGCCACTGCAGTGGCTATTGCTATATTTCCCATAATTGCTGAAATCAAAATTCCAGTAAATCTTTTAGTTCTACGTAAAATCTTATCAGAAGTTGTAGAACAACATGAACAGTTAGGGAGCCTCCCCACACCCTAGGAGCTTGGACTGGTATCCATAACTGTCTTCTCTTCCACGGGCTGTCGTTCATGGTATGGTTTAACACACCGACCAGGTATCCACAAAGGTCATTCTTCAGGACCTGGAGAAATACAAGCAAAGCCCTGTCCCCATGTCAATAAAGTTCCTAGATGCCATTGATTAGTTTGAATGTCCTTCCACCAGATAGGCACATTTTCTAAAGGTTTTGGACACTGGTGACTATTAAAATGTTTCTCAGCTGCAGTGCATCCAAGGTGAGCCTTGGTATCTAAGCCAGATGAATTCAAAAGATTTAAAGTAAACATAGCTCTTGCTAGTTGTATCTGCGGGGGTTCCTCTATTTCTCCCCCTTGTTTTTGTAATTGTTTTTTCAACATGGCATTAGCACATTCAACAATGGCTTGACCCTGCAGGTTGTAAGGAACACCAGTGGTGTGAGTAACGTGCCATTTAGTACAGAATTTTGTAAACTTGGCACTGGTGTATGCAGGGCCATTGTCTGTTTTGATTGCTAGAGGAAGCCCCATAATTGAAAAACAAACAAGTGGTGTATTGTGTGGGCAGTAGTCTCGCCACTTTGAGCAGTAGCTACAAGGAAGCCAGAAGCTGTATTGATGGTGACATGTACAAAGGACAAACGTCCAAAAGAGGAAATATGAGTTATATCCATCTGCCAAAGGGCATTAGGTACAAGACCTCTAGGATTTACTCTTTCAGGGAATTCCTGTGGAGCATTAAGAATCTGACAAGTCGGACATGTTTGAACAATCTATCGAGCTTGTTTATTAGTGATAGGAAAACAAGAGCAAAGACAACCAGCATTGGTATGGGTCAAAGAATGGAAACTTGTTGCCTCAGTAACATGGGCACTTTCTACTAATGAGTCTGCAATAAAATTACCTTGAGTCATAGGACCAGGTAATGTAGAGTGAGCTCAGATGTGGGTGATAAAGAAAGGGTGTTGATGATTTCTTACAATCTGTGGGAGTTGGGAAAATAAAATCTGAAGAGATTGATTGGCATTATTAGAAAGAGATGCTGTCTCAATACGTTGTACAGTATGAACAACATAAGCAGAGTCAGAAAAATCATATTTAAAGAGTCAAGAGTCATATTTAAATGATCTGAGAAAGTTTGTAAAGCGATTAAAACTGTCACCAACTCAGCCTTTTGTGCTGAAGTACAGTTGGTGTTAGTAAGTTGATGACCTTTTTTGCTAACAATTACTGCTTTACCATTATTAGATCCATCTGTAAAATCTGTAAAGCCTTGAGGAACAGGAGTCTTTCTGAGATTTTTAGGTAAAATTCAATTAATTTTTAGGAGAAAGTGAAATAACTTATTTTGGGGGTAATGATTGTCATTATTCCAAAAAAGTAACTAACAGCAATTTGCCAAGATTTAGAATGAATGTTTAAATGTATTATTTGTTGTTTTTTAAAGGGAGCCACTATTGTACTGGGTTCCTGTCCATTTAAATGAAGTACCCTAGGGTAAGCTCATGATATGAGTTCTGCGATTAACTCTACATAATATGAAAGTGACTTAATAATGTTGTTAGGCAGAAAAAGCCAGTCATTTTGTTGAATAATGACCACCGTATGCGAATGTGAAATTGGAAAAATTAACATTTGTAAAGGCATAGAGGGATCAATGCCTTGAACTTGAGCGTCTTGAATTCTCTTTTCAACCAATTCTAACTCTTAGTTGGCCTGAGGAGTTAGGGTGTGGGGACTGCCTAGTTGAAGAGGGCCCCAAAAAAGACCAAATAAATTACTGAGAGCATACGTGGGAATACCCAGAGTTGGATGTAACCAATTGTCTCCTAACAATTTTGATAAATCATTTAAAGTAGAAATTTGATCTTTTTTAATTTGGACTTGCTGGGGTTTGATAGACTGGCGGTGTACAATTGTTCCTAAATATTGGACTGGTGTTATAGTTTGAATTTTATTTGGAGCAATGTGGAGTCCAGCCAAATCAAGTTGGTTTTATTTTTAAGTAATTCAAAGCATGCTGTTAAAAGCTCTATAGAAGATGCAGCACACAGAATATCATCCATATAATGAATAATATAACAATCTTGGAAATTAGTTCTTACAGGTTGTAATGCTCTGACTACAAAAAGCTGACAAAATGTAGACCTATCAAGCATTACTTGTGGGAGAACTTCCCATTGAAATCTCTTTATGGGTTCCTTATTGTTAATTGAAGGAACAGAAAAAGCAAATTGAGGACAATCTTGAGGATGTAAAGGGATTGCATAAAAACAATCTTGTAAATCAATAACTATAAAGCCATTTTTTTTGGAATCATAGAAGGTTGTGGGAGCCCAGGCTGTAAAGCACCCATGGGCTCAATTATAGCATTGATAGCTCACAGATCTGTGAGCATTCACCATTTTCCTGATTTGTTCTTAGTAACAAATACAGGAGAATGCCAAGGGATAGTAAAAGATTCTACATGATTTTGTTCTAATTGAGTCTATATTAATCTGTTAATGGCTCTAATTAGAGAGGGGCCACTGTTCTATCAATAGAAGCTTATTGTTTATCCATTTAAGGGCTACCAGAGTCCGTAGCTGCTCAACAGTGACCCCAACATGAAAGGATCCTGATTTTCTGATTTTCTGAACAGTCCCTTATGTCCTTGTTGAGACAAGGGCAGTATAAGTTGAGTGATTCCCTAATTAAATCTCCCTAAATCTTTTCCTGGTTGATATCCCATTCGACTCAATTTATTGACTTTGAGGACTGTACTATTCAGGTGGTATCCAAATTTCTGTTTTCCATTGTGTAAGATCTTGACCCCACAAATTAACTGGAATGCCTGCAACATAGGGCTGTAAAAATCCTTTGTGTCCCTCTGGCCCAAAGCACAGAAGAATGCGGACACTTTGGCGCAAACATGAAGCTTGGCCTACCCCTACTATGTTAATGTTTGGCTCTTGTATTTCCAATTATTTGGCCATTCCTGAGAGCTGATTATGGAAACATCTGTCCCTGTGTCTAAAAGACCTATAAATCTTTTGTCCTGTATCTCAGTTTGACAAACTGAGTGAATTGCTGATATCTTTTCTGCTAGAAAAATTTCTGTCTATCCAGTGTTTTTAAAACCTCCAGTTCCCCTTTTTTGAGTTCCTTTATTTTCCTGGGAGAATGTATGGGAGGAAAAGTAATTGTGCAATCCGCTCTCCCTTTTTGGCTGTCCAGGGAACAGATGAGGACATTATAATTTGAATTTCTCCTTTATACTCAGAATTAACACCAGTATGAACTGTAACTCCCTTGGATGTTAAACTAGAACGACCAAGGAGAAGTCAAAAAGTACCTGCGGGAATTGGTCCAAAAAGTCCAGTGGGCACACGTAAAGGAGATTCTCCAGGAAGTAATAAAACATTTTGTGCTGCACAGAGATCTATAGTGTCACTTTTTTAAGTAGCAGGACTTAATTGCTGAATTGAAAATTGTGGGGACGTAATACTGAAAAGAAGTCTGATTTAAATATAACCTGATTTTTGTCATTGGAACCTGGGGCTGGCCCCTCTTCCCGTTTCCCTGAAGAGGGGTCACATTCTTATGAAAAACTGATCTGCATTCAGAAGCCCAGTGATTTCCTTTTTGGCATGTAGGGCACAATCCAGGTGGTATAGGTCCCATAACAGTTTTAGCATTAGGCAAATTGGAACTGTTTTTATTTTTGTATTCTTTTCTGATATGGCCTTGCTTCCCACAATTATACAAAGTACCAGGAAATTTATTTTGACCTATTTTGAATCCAGTCATGGATCGAGCTAAAATAGCAGTTTTAAATAGTTGAGTTCCTACTGCTTGACACAAACAGATGTATCCCATAGTGTCTGTTTTTCCTTTCATGGTCCCTATAGCCTTTTTGCAGTCATCATTAGCATTATCATACGCCTCAATTTGTTATCTCAGCTGCCTGTTAATTGGCTACCTGTCTGCTGGTAGCATCCTGTAACCTGGCACCAAATTCAGAGTATGGTTCTGGAGGACCTTGTAAGACTTTTTGAAATGACATAGGGCTTTACCCTCAGTTTCTATTTCTTCCCATGCCATTAGGCAAATTCTTTGTAATTGGTCAACAGACTGTTCATTCATTCCTAATTGATCTTGGGTGTTTTCCCAATGGCCTCTCCCTAGCAACTGATCTTTGAACATAGCTATATTGTGAACCTGATTATGTCTGGCTTGGGTTTCTGCACCATATATCCACCAAGTTTTAAACTGCAAAACTGGGATGAGGAAAGGCAAGTCGTGGCCACGTTATTTCAGTCTGTGGGAATTAATCGATTGTCATCAGCTGCACTCTGTATAAGACCCATGGTATAAGGAGAAGTAGGGCAGTACTGAGTTACCACCTGTTTGAACTCTTTTTAAAGTTTAAATGAAAATGGCTCATGTAAAAATTCCTGAACAATGTTAGGGTGGTTTGGATCCATGTCAGGGGTAATGCGCTCACCAATGACAACAGAAAAGGCAAATGCCTCGATGTCTCCTTCCAGTCTAGCCTGCCGTATGCCCTTCTCCATGGCAGAGAGAGCTGCAAGAGAGCCTCCTGAAGGAGGGGAAGGTGTGTGCAGGGCTGAAAGAGAAGGATTAACGTTTTTTCTTTCCCTGCTGCTTTGTTGAATCCCATTCACACACTGTAAAAGCTGTGATAGATCAATTGAGGGAGCTGAGGGTTCCTACTACAGGGAATTATGGTAGGAACTTCCAGAGACTCTATTTTTTCTTAGATTCTTGCACTTCCTTTTCTCTTTTACTTTTCTCATCAGTTTGTAAAGGTTCTAAAACTGACAGGATTAATTTCCACATATCCCAGATGGTTAATGGGAGAGAAACTCCTTTATGATATAATCCGCTGAATTCTGTACCAACTTTTTCCCATGTTTTTAAATCTAACGTCCCTAAATTTGGGAACCAAGGACAATAAGTCTCAATTACTTTGAGAAGCTCCTCTAATTTCTGATCTGACACTCGAGCTCCTCCAGCCTCAAGAAAGTGTTTAAGCAAACAAATATAAGACCTATATTGGCCCTTAACATTTCCCATTATGTACAGAGAAAAGGATAGAGAAATACTTTTACTCAGAATGGATTCAGATGCTCGTCTGGCCGCATCCCTCGTGGGACTCTAAGGTCTGTCTTGGCTATGGCAGACCCGTATAAACCCCAGTCATGGTTAATGCTATCAGGCGTTAAGTCATCATTTTGCCTTATGACTTATACCACGGACCACAAATTAGGGCTCACACAAGCTCTGTAGCCAACGCCATGAAGCTATAATGACAGACTGATACATTCACACTCTTGAACACAGAAACAGAAATTTCCCCTTATACCTTGGTTAAATTCTCCGGGAGTTACTGTACTTTCTTCCAGTAGTTGTCATGACCTCTTCCAGGTCTCCACACCATGAAACCTCTTTGAAACCTCTTTGAATTGTGACTCGAAGTTGCCTTCCTTCTCGAGCACCAAAAGTGAGTCCCAAAATCGGGCCCCAGAATCGGGCCCCACAATGGGCTCCAGAAGTCGTGTCCAGTGCAACAAGAGCTGTGGGAAGTGAGGAGGGCTGCACAGGGTTAAGAAAGACTGTAGCTAAGAATAGAGTGCAAGCAGGGCCAAGGGACTCCAGCCTCAAGGACTGAGCCCGAATCCAGCCAACACATAGCTTTTATTGATTAACAAATGAGGAAGTAAACCTTGTTAATCTCAAAATCTGTGAATCCCATAGATTATAATAGGAAACTGATTCAGGCCAATCACCCTTGCTTGCAGACAGAGGAACCATAAGTCTCAGGATGTACGTACCTCCCCAGGGGACAAAACCTTTATGCATATGAATAGAGGGAGAGCTGATGTTATCAATGATGTTATCACATCATTGAATCTCATCATTGAAGATGTGGGAAGGAATATAACCAGAGGCAGAAGCTGTCTTTAGCTGGGGGAAGATGGAGGTTTGTGCCCACCTCTATTAACCCCATGAGTTCTCCAGATGGCCCCCATGTGACTGTGCCTGACTTAGGTTGTTCCTTCCTTGAGGACTCTTACCAATCATTGACTAACCAGCCATCCTTTGGGGCCAAACAGGGAGACATAAGGAGTAAGCAAAAAGGTGAAGCAAAGTCCATGAAAGGGTTCATCTCATAGACTCTCCTTTCTTTAGGGGCATGTACGAGGAGGCTGCTGCATGGCAACACTATGTGACTCCTTTCTCTTACAACCAAACTAGGACCCTGTGGTAGGAGGTATGAGCTCACCTCCGGGGCCATGCTCCCAACCTTACTATAGATATTCTACAGCTACAAGAGAAAATAGAGCAGACGTCTCATTCTACACTCTCACTCCTCCCAGGAGTGGAGACGCTTTCCATAGCTGTGAAAGAACTGTCTCATTTAAATCCACTCACTTGAGTGAAAACCCTAGGTGGAGGATTTGCGGGTGCAATTGCACTTCTGTTAATTATTCTTATTCTATTTTGTTTAGTCCTCAGGTGTGGACAACAAGCCCTCTGACAGGCCATAAATTAATGAAAAATCTACAAGGTCTATGTTTCTCATACTTCAAAAACATAAAGGGGGAGATGTTGATATGCATCAGCCTCCCGTCTGTCCCCTCGTACCTACCCCTAAAGAAAGGAGAGTCTGTGAGATGGGTCCTTTCATGGACTTTGCTTCACCTTTGTGCTTACATAAACCTTATGTCTCCCTGTTTGGCCCCAAAGGATGGCCGGTTAGTCAATGACGTGTAAGATTCCCTAAGGAAGGAACAACCTAAGTCAGGCACAGTCACATAGGGGCCATCTGGAGAATTCACGGGGTTAATAGAGGTGGGCATAGACCCCTACCTTCCCCCAGCTAAGGAGAGCTTCTGCCTTTGTTGTTACATTCCTTCCCACATCTTGTTTGGGAAGAGATTCAGTGATGTGATAATATCAGCTCTCCATCTATTCATATTAATAAGTTTCAGCATAAAGGTTTTGTCCCTTGGGGAGGTACTAACAACAATTACTAAGACATCCTATGACTTTCGGTTCCACTGTCTGCAAGCAAGGGTGATTGGCCTGAATCAGTTTCCTATTATAATCTATGAGATTCACAGATCTTGAGATTAACAAGCTTTACTTCCTCATTTGTTAATCAATAAAAGCTATGTGTTCGCCCGATTTGGGGCTCAGTCTTGAGACTTGCACTCTATACTTGGCTACAGTCTTTCTTAACCCTGTGCCACCCTTCTCACTTCCCACAGCTCTTGCTGCACCAGACACGACAGGAAGTATCATACTACCTCATATCAAACTGTACTACAAGGCCAGGATAATCAAAACAGCATGTTATTGGCATAATAATAGACAGATAGATCAATGGTACAGAATAGACAGCCTAGAAATAAATCCATACGTATGTGGTCATTTAATCTATGCCAAAAGAAGCAAGAATATACAGTGGGTTAAAGACAGTTCATTCAATAAATGGTGCTGGAAAAACCAGACATGCCAAAAAAATAATGAAACTGGACCACCTTTTTACAGCATATACAAGAAAAAAAAATTAGAAGTTGAGTAAAGACTTAAATGTAATACCCATAAACCTATTAGAGGAAAACTCTGGCATTAAACTCTAACATTACCCTTAGTAATACTGTGTGTGTGTGTGTGTGTGTGTGTGTGTGTGTGTGTGTGTGTGTGTGTTTATTTATTTATTTTTCTGATATATCTCTTTGGTCAAGGGAAACAAAAGAAAAAAATAAACACATGGGGCTACATCAAACTAAAACATTTTTGTACAGCAAAGAAAACTACCAACAAATTGACAAGTCTACTGAATGGGAGAAGTTGTTTGCCAATGATACACCTAATAAGGGATTAATATCCAAAATTTACAAAGAACTTATTCAATTCAACAGTCCCTCACAAAAAAAGGAAAAAATATTCCAATTAAAAAATGGGCAGAGGACCTGAATAAACATTTCTCCAAAGTGGACAAACAGATGCCCAACAGACATATCAGTAGACGCTCAATATCACTAATCTTTAGAGAAATGCAAATGAAAACCACAATGAAATACCACCTCACACCTGTCATAATGCCTATCATCTGTAATTCAAAAAATTAATGTCGGCGAGGATATGGAGAAAAGAGAACCCTAGTGCACTGTTGGTGAGACTGCAAATTGGTGCAGCCACTATGGAAAACAGTATAGACGTTCCTCAAAAATTTAAAAATTGAACTACCTTATGACCTAGAAATTCTACTTCTAGGTATTGATCCAAAGAAATCCAAAACACTAATTAGAAAAGATATATGCACACTGTATTCACTGCAGCACTATTTATAATAGTCAAGATATGGAAGCTACCCAAATGTTCATCGATAGGCAACTGGATAAAGAAAAGGTGGTACATATATACAATGGAATGTTATACAGGCATAAAAATAAAATAACATCTTACCACATGCAACAACATGGATGGATGGACCTGGAGAGTATTATGCTAAGTAAAATAAGTCAGACTGAGAAAGACAAACATCATATAATCTCACTTATATGTGGAATATAAAGAACAAAATAAATGAACAAATAACGCAGAAACAGAACTAATAGATACAGAGAACAAACTGATGGTTGCAAGATGGGAGGGGAGTTGGGAGTCTGGGTAAAAAAGATGAAAACACTAAGAAATACAAATTGATAGTTACAAAATAGTCACAGGAATGTAAAATATAGCATAGGGGATATAGTTAATAATATTGTATCAACTATGTATAGTGCCAGGTGGGTACTAGACTAATCATGAGGATCACGATGTAAGTTATATAAAGGTCTAACCACCATGCTGTACACCTGAAACTTATTTAAAATAATGTTGAATGTCAACTGTAACTGCAAAAATAAATATTTTTTAAAAGATAGTTTTATGAAAGCTAGAAAATAAATCTGTGTGGTACATAAACAAGAAAACTAAAGTATAAACAGTTGGAGTTTATATGTTGAAAACACGTTATTACAAGTGGAAAGTTACCCTGCCATCAAATGAAGAGGCATCCTTGAAACCATCATTTGCTATGGTATCTTCTATAACAACATTTCTATTGTAAGAAAATACTTTAAAATATTGTTTTTCTGTTGTTGGCTAAAAGGCTCCACATTATTTTCAATCATGACACACCTCCTAATATAATTGCTGTTTGACAAATATTTGGGGATAAACATGATAAAAATAAAGGTTAATTTCCTCCCTGGCAATCTTGTAGTAATCCCACAGTCTCTGTTATCAAAACCAATTTCTCCATGTCTCACAATTTACCTTTCTTGGATTTGGCTCCAATCTTCAGCTTTGATGGCCAAGCAATCTGTGTATTTGTTTCCTCCATGATCTGTAACAAAAATGAGAGAAATATTGATTCAATTAAGAACATATTTACAGAAAAGACTGTCTCAAAAAATATCATTTTCAAGTCTTTAGCCTCATGTTGATACAACTAAACAATTTCATTTTAAAAAAATGTAAAACAAAACCATGAAAAAAATAGATATTTTGTTGTTGTTGTTGGAAGAGTATTTTTAGATGCATTTTTATAAGTTTTTCATTTATTAGAAATATTGAAGTATATTTTGCTACTCCCAGTGTTCATCTCTGTGATGGTCCAGAATTTTAACCTAAAGACAACAAGACCAAAAAATGCATCAACAAGTTGTTTACCCAACTTGATACCAGAAGAATCAGAGATGCTGGTGCTGAATAAATTCCCCAAGACAATTGCCAACAGATTACAACACACCAAACATAACCCTTGTAAAACAAAACTACATTGGGTAGGCCATACTAAATGAAGTTGTTTTTTTGTTGTTGTTTGCTTGTTTTTGTTATTTTTTTTTTGGAAAAAATAATAATAACTTGCTGTGATCACATTTGCATTTCACTACAACTCATGAAAAGCTTCTAAACATGACATCACGACATAAGGCTGCATTCTCACCATAATTTGCCTTGTCCAAAATGCCATTTTAGTAACAGTTCTTTCCCATGTACATGCAGCCTTGGAGGACTGGAGGACTGGCCTGGAGGACTGGAGACCCAAACGTGCCATAGAGCAAACACAAGTGAGGGAAGCAAGACTACAGCACAAAGGAGTAGATGGTAAATAAAAAAGAGTCACCAAAAAATGTTCACTCTTTGTTATTCTGTACTTTTATCACGTGAATTAGACTGTTTATTTTCATTCAGTGACAGAACTAAACAAATTAAATGGCAAAAAAAAAAAAACAGCAAGTACTTTATGATCCATCAATTTCACTTCTAGATATTTATTCATAAAAAGTGAAAACATAGGTAAATAAAAAAAAACTTGTGTAAAAATTTCTGTAGCAGAATTATTCACATTCGCCAAAACGGAAAGCAACCAAAATGTCCATCAACAAAAAATGGATACATGAATGTTGGTATATTCTTACAATTACAAAGAACTTCACAATAGAAAGAAACCAATTCACCCAAAAATATGGATCAACCTTAAAAACATTATGCTGAATGAAAGAAACCAGACACAAAAGAATAAATATCGCGTGATTCCACTTATTTGAAATTGTCAAATAGGAAAAACTAATATATGATGACAAAAACTAGAACAGTTGATACTCGGGATGGTGGTGATAGATTACCTGGGACAAACATGGTATTTTTTCTTGGGTGATAGATATATTTTGTATCTTAAGACTTCAGTACATGAGTGTATGCATGTATCAAAATTCATAGTACATTAAATTCTATGCAGTTTAATATATGCAAATTATCTTTCAATTTTAAAATATATAAAATAATATGCTCAGAGTCCAGCTGTATTAGGTATAATCGCAAAGCTTGGTGAATGACCAAATAAATGAAATTTATATCAATATAGTTGCCACATACATGTTGGAAACTCCTGTATTAAAACACTTCTTTTCCCCAAAAAAGAAGTCAGTTGTTTGATAAATATGATTGTTTTATAATAATAATAATAATAATAATAATAATGATAATAATACTTTAGGAACAATCCAAATTCACTTATATAAAATATGATTAAAGTAATTGCTCTAAAATTGGAGTAATTTTTCTCCAAACTGACAGAAGCCAACGTTATGCTCAAATTACATACTGTACCAAAAATGATATAATAAAGAATAAAAGTACTAAGAATAAAAAGTGTGATGATAATAACATTTTCTTCCAAATGTTAACAGAGCTCATTCCCTCATCTCCTTTGGGTGTCGCTCAAATGGGGCCTTCTAAGGGACCAACCTCTTTAAAATCTCACTCAATAGGCTATCCTTTTACATTACTCGCTTTTTCTTCATAGAACTTACAATAATCTATACTACTATCATTTTTTTTTATTGTCTGCCTATCTCCTATAGAATGGGATCTCTATGGTGACAGTGACCTTTGCCTGTTTTATTCAGTTATAGATAGTTCCAGAGCCTAGAACTCAATAAAAGTGGTTGAATGAATAAATGAACGAACAAACAAACATAGTACTTGGAAATAAGCACATCTATCTTTGCCTGTGATGATGCTTCTGGAACACCAGATGACTAATAGCTCTTGTTAGAACACTAAGAAAACCAAGCTTCCTGAGCTTCCTGCTTGGCCCAGCTGCTTTATTCCTCCACTGGACCCACAGATAAGTTCCTTTCTTCAGCCATCCCCTCCTCAGCACGCCCAGTTCTAGCTTTGTTATTGGCTAATTCTGGACAGTTAAATTAACCCTTGCTGGGTGGTCTTGGTCCCCAGAATTCTATTTTTCCTAGCTCTGGGACAGAATTCTTTAGCCTTAATTCACCCGTAAGGGCCTTTTCAGACCCGCTGTTTTATCTTCTGGAAGAGGTGGTAGAATGAAATTATCTGCATTGTAAACTGGAACCATGAATTAGTATTATTATTTTAATCCAATCTTTGTTTATATATCTATTTGCTACCTGGCAGAATAATGTGCCTATTCAGGGCTTTATTTATCCATGGGTCAGTTGTAGGACATACCGGTAATCATCAGCTTCCATTTCTCTTAAATCAGAGGTAGGCTCTGACTCCAAAGGGTGGAATGGGATAGGAAGTCTGTCCCTAGGTCTCAATAAAAGTAGACATTAAAGGCTAATGTACATTTTTATGATTCCTGTGGGCCATGGAAAAAGTAGAAAAGAAATTAAAAGCAACACTGAGGAACTGTGTACTCCAAGGGCAGGTCAGAGATACTGTTAATGTAGGAAATATTATTTCTAAATATGAACTAAAGGCATATAGTCTCTTAAAACACTAGTATTTTATAGTCTCTTAAATACTAGTGTTTGTCCTTGGAAAAGAGGTACTCATCAAACAGGTCAATATTTATTATGATAGTAAAGGACCAGCAGGCTACACTGGAAGAAGTATTGAAAAGGAAACTTAAATTAAAAGAAAAGTATTTCTCTGGCCCATGGGAGTGACATAGGAGCCCACCCACAGCACATCTGCAATTACCAACCTTTCAGATACTTATGAAGCTAAGAGCTAATGACCATTAGTGTTGGGTATATCTTGAAATGGGGCCGCCCAGAGTGGAGGCTGGCATACGGGAAAGATGGAAGGAACCAGGAAGTAAGCTCTCTCACTGTGGGCAAAGATCTGAGTTATACGCAGAGGGGCTTGATAAAAAGTCTTCTTAGAAAACCTATGTCAACTTCGCCCACGAATCCAGGTCATGAATGAGGTGAGATGTCCACTGGGGGACTCTTCCTGAGGCCCAAAGAAAGACCAAGATAGCTGAATTTTAACCTTTAACTTGTAATTTCCTCCATAAATTACTCTGAGCCTATGGCAAAGAAATGTGTACATTAAAAATCGAACGAATAAACATTTTGGATATGTGATAAACAGCTCAGTGTTAAAATCGCAATTTATCCAAAGCCAAGACTGAAGCTGATTATCATCATCACCACAGGATATTTAAAATACATAAATAAAGCTAAAACTGCATCCCAGAGTTGTAGAATTATAACTCTATAATTTTAAAAATGGTAGTGTCAAGATTGTTTTGGTTATATTTTGGCTTTACAGAAAAAATAATTCTCAGCACTATCACTTGCTAATTCCTCGTGCAGATACTACATTGAATATCTGTAGTACTGAATAGATGTTCACTTTTAATTGAGATCAGTGGAGGAACAAGATATGTTTTGGTTCCACTAAACCTCAATAGGTTATAGTCAAGGGTGATGTTGCCAAAATTCTTAAGTTTTCTTTTACAGCTAACGATGCCCAATTAAAGACAACTCTTCTTTAGACTTGAAGATTTGGCTGAAGCTGGCATTGCAATTTCATTGACGCAATCCCACATACTGAAACTTGGCACACAACTTGAGGGAGATATTTTCTGAGTATTTACAGAAGCAGATGTCTTGCCCTTTGCTCTAATTTTGATTTTTGATTTTTGTTTGCATTTGTGACGTGTAACACAATCAATCACTGGAAGAAAAATGCCCTTAAATCTCTGATCTATAAATGGTATCATATAAATGGAGCTATATAATTGAGTTTCCTGGTAACAAAATTGCCTCTGAATTCCTAACTGCAGTTCATACTTAATTTAATGTGTACCAATTTTAACAAAATATTTCCAGGGATAGGAGGACACAACCATCATGAAAGAAATGCCTGAGTACAGGAGACAGCAGTCTGATTGTATGGTTCAGTGCTTACCAGTGAACTATCTTTTTTCTTCAGAGCAATCATTGGTTTTTAGTAAGTCTACTTTAGTATTAAGGTGCTGTTATTCATCTATGTCAGTATTTGTACCAGCAAAGTATAATATTAAAGCCTCCCTTTTTTTCCAAGAAATCTTTTAAACATGTAATCACTGCTGTTTGAATTATTTGAACTATCATAAAAGTGCATGATAAAAAAATATCCAATATTTTTTGTACATCGTGCAGATTTCCCATAGTTGAAGAAGAATGAAAGATGCCCATACTCTCTTTGCAACACTGAGTAATTCTGTGACATGTCCTGTGCTACAGCACAAACCTGGCATTTGAGAAGAAAACATATGTTTCCAAAATCATTGACAGCTCTTCCTGGTTTGTTCAGTCCTTGATGATTATTTGCATGATTTTGAAGTAGATATTCAGCCCTTCAGTTACCAATGTCCAAAATCTAATGGCAAGTAGGTGACTTTGGTGCTGTGCCATGACATAAACCAAAATTTGGTGCATCCCTACTGTACACGTGTGCAGACTGGGATGTTAGCCTTCTAGGGACTGAGGGATAAAGAAGCAAGGGAAAGGAAAACATATCCACCCCATCTCAGCTACACTGGAGAGAAGGCACTTGCATAATAAGCCAACAGGTGCTCAGAATTCCAGGTGGTAATCATCGTCACCAGACAGTGACCTATGGTAAAGCCAAGAGCAGCACTTCACTGGAGGGGAATTCTAGACAGTACGTGTGTAAGATTGAATGCATAAAAACTCTTCTGATTAGATCAAGTGCTTCCTTTAAAGGGGGAAGAAAGGGGAAGCAAACAATTAAAGGTTAAATCACTTTGGTAAAATGTTGACTGAAATCTTATTTGTTGAATACATCACATATGGACATAGCTTATGAGTTGAGATAAAAAAGAAACAGCACTGATGCTAATATCAAACCTTTATTTTTACTTTTTACTTTGGGTTGGAAAGGTAAAACGTCTATTTAATTAAAAATCTATGATATCCTCTTATAATGGGAATCAAGTTTTATAATGGTAAAATGCTTCTTACCTTGTATAAATATGGCTGGGGAAACAAACAAGCAAATATTCAACATCGAGACAGTAAAGATGAATGTGTTTAACCAACTACACTATTTAGATAAGAAAGAGTTATATTTAAATGTTGTACTCATTTCACTTCACACATCCATTTTACATGTATGGGCTTTACGATAAGACTTTTTAGGTGAATTTGTTACAAAATGCAACTGTTTTAATAATAAAACAGCTCTTAAATCACTGAGAGAGTATCACAACTCACAGCTACTTTATTTTTCTGAGCTAACATAAGTAATTAAACTTTCAAATCAGATTAAGGTAGATGAGAGATTTTAACCAGTGCTATGGACTGAACTCTGTCCCCTGAAAATTCATGTTGAAGTCCTAACTCTAGTACTTTGGAATGTGACTGTATCTGTAGGTAGGACCTGTAAAGAGGAAATTAAGGTTAAATGAGGCCATAATGATGTTCCCTAATCCATTATGATTGATGTCCTAATTAGAAAAGGAAGGGATAAAAAAGGCCATGTAAGGACACACTGAGAAGGTGTCTCTCTGCATCCCAAGGAGAGAGGTAGAAGTAGAAATCAAAGCTGCCAACATTTTGATCTTGTACTTCTACCCTACAGAACTGTAAGAAAACACATTTATGATGGTTAAGCCACCCAGTATGAAGTATTTTGTTGTAAATCCTACCCAACTAATACTGTCACTGAAAGTGTGCCCCAGACTACGTGTATAATCAAAGATGTGAATCCGCTCTTTTTCTATCCAGGTTCATTCCCTGCATACTTCCAGGATCCGGAGTCTCTTTCCATGCTGGATGTGAATCAAGTGTCTGAAGATTCTCTCTCTCTCTCTCTCTCTCTCTCTCTCTCTCTCTCTCTCTCTCTCTCTCTCTCTCTCTCTCATCTATCTATCTATCTATCTATCTATCTATCTATCTATCTATCTATCTATCTAATCTATATCTATCTAATCTATCTATCCATCTAATCTATCTAATCTATCTACCTATGAGTATGTATCTATCAATCCATCCATCTATCCATTTATCTTATCTTGTCTTATCTTGTAACACTGCCTCTGACCAAAAGCTAGCTATTGTGAGAAAATAAAATCCTGCTGTTTAATCCACTGTATCTGTGATACTGTGTTATGGAAACCCTACCAACTTAATATACCCAATATCAAACTTTAATACTTTTAAAAATATAAGCAAGCAAGAGGTTCAGAAAAGCAGAGAGAGGTCTACTACCTCCTGCATGGCTCCCCAGGGCCTCATTTTTGGACAAAATAACATTAAGATCTCTAAATGAAGGTTGTGGATTGTCTCACAAAACAGTGAGTATTAAACTATGAAACATCTGCATCTTATGTACCTAAGAGTTATATAGCTTATGTGACATTCTCCAGGAAGTTATACTTCATAAATCTGTAGTTTGTTTGATAAGAAAATACAAAACTGAGACATAGCACTCAAAGCACTTCATAGATAAGAATTTGCCTCCTAGCAAATATTGGTACATTTGCCGAGAGGACACTTTATCATGTTTAGAAGAAGAGAATGCCAGTTACCTGCTTTCTATCTGCTACTTTTCCCACCTGCAACACTCCATAATAATATGAGAAAAGCAGATCATAGGCTAGCTACTGTAATTCCTTTCTTCCCACATTCTCTCCCCTAAATTTTCTGGCAAATTTGCTTTGGGATATCATTAGCCTCTCTGAGACTTCTGGCCAGAGAAATTACTAATTCTAGCCAAAGCATAGCTGACATTCAATGAACTTGAAGTTAAAGTCTCCTGTGAGCCATTTCAAACACCTCTTATGAATTTTTGTACATAAATTATATTACTTTTACTGATTTACATAATAAACACATGTGCACTGGGAAAATTAGAAAACAGCTTTCTAAAGCAAAAACATGAGCATTAAGTACTATTAACATATTTATGAATATCATTCCAGTATTTCCATATATATAGACACAAGATTTATTTACAACAAATAAGTATTTTTGTTTTATATTCTGCTTTTTAAAACTAATAACATATTGTAAACTCATTCCCAGGCTATTAAAAATGTTTCTACTAAATCATTTTAATCGGCACATAGCATAAGTTTATACCATACCATGATTATGTATCAAAAAATACATATTTGTGATGTGATAGTCATCAGTTAATAAAGTACACATTGAATGCATTTGATCATACATCTTTTTTATTTAAAAAAAGTCACATAATATAGTCACCCAGTGGTAGAGACTTCTATATGTCCACCAAAATGTATCCTCCCTTTCTTCCTGGACACACCAAGTAGCATCCCTTGATTCAAACCAAGGCATTTGACTAAATTCTCACCAAAAAGAAAACAAAGTGAGAAGAAACGATGTGTGCTACTTCCATTGGCCATGTACATACTTCTATCTACTCATCCTTCTTCCTCACCACTTGGAAACCAGATATGGCAGTAACTAGTTTTGATCATGCAGGCAGCCACAGTGCCCTGGGAAAAGCAATGACTTGAAAGAAACTGGGGTTCTTAAATAGATGAGAGGAGCAGAGCTGCTGCAGCAGCCTTTGCCATTCACTTCAAGTGACCGTATTATTGGATCAGTCTTGCCTTACTAATATACCTCCTTCTTAGTGACATGAAAATCATCCACAGCAAAACTGTAACTTCTGCAACACGGCATCTCTAAAGTGTACATTTGAACTTCCTTTTCCGATACCATTAGGTCTATGCTTCAGGAACAAACACACTTTAATTTCCATTTCTAGATCTTTGAAAATCTCGAGGACATATGGACATTCCCCATTCATTCATTCATTCTCTCAGGTTTTTGGTTTGTTTTGTTTTTTCCTGATTATCAATTTACTGAAACATGACAAAACAAAATAATACTTATCCTCTATCCAATAGGAGCCCCTCTTCCCCAGCTAATTTCTCAGGCCTATTACTGATGTCAAGGAACTTTTCACATTGACATATACTTTTGTTACTCAAAAGACCTTATAAATCATGGAGCTACATTTCTTCTTTTCACACATGCAGAAATCAATGCTTAGAGTAATTAAGAAACTTGTCCAACATCACAAAGGTAACTATTTGCAAAACTGGGATCAGAAGTCAGAATTTTTATTTCCTAAGTATCCTTTCATTGGCTCTGAAATTCAAGCGCAGAAAAGGGGAAGAAATTCTATCCCAACAATTCTGACCTTGAGTTCATTACCTTTCCCACCATATTTGAATGTCTAACCTATTCCATTGTATACAACTTATTCCATTCATCCAGGCTAAATTGTAATTGCTCATCCATTCAACACACATTTATTACACATCAAGAATGCATTAATTACTGTGCCTAGTGCTACAGATGAATGGTTAACAGGATACAGTCTCTGTCCTAAAAGAGATCACCTTCAATAAATTGTCAATTAAAACATAGTATTTTAAGCAGGATGGTACTTTGTATGGCAGGGATAAAGACAGGGTTCTATGGGCTTATACTTTTTTTTTTTTTTTTAATTTTCAGTGTAGAAGAGTTGCACTTTTATTAAAACTATCCCTAAGTATTTTATCAACGTTGATGTTATTTAAAATAGAATTGTTTTTTTTTTAATTCTTTTTTAGATTATTCCTTGCTAGTGTATACAAATAAAGCAGATTTCTTTGTATTGATATTTTGTCATTTAACTTTGAATTACTTTACTAGTAATAATAATTTTTTGTTGATTCTTTTGGAAGTTATGTATATAAGATGTGACGTGTCATCTGTGAATAGACAGTTTCAGTTTTTCCTTTCACAGGGATACCTCTCATTTGTTTCCTAATTGCTCTGGATCGAGCTTCCAATACATTATTATTATTATTATTATTATTATTATTATTATTAATTTATTTTTTAGAATAATCCAGAGGGTTTATTAGAACGGATTTCTGGGCCTTCACCCAGAGTTTGTTTTTTACCTCTCTCTTTTTTTTTTTGTGCTGTACACCTGAAGCTGAACAATAATGAATGTCAACTACAAGTTTATATACATATATATGTATGTATATGTATGTATATATATACTTACAAGAAGTGGAATACAGCATTAGGAATAAAGACAGTGGAGATGTAATGGCTGCGTGCAATGTCAGAGGGGTAGTGGATGGTGGGAGGGGTTGACACAGTGTGAGGGGTTGACACAGTGTGAGGGATATAAATGATAAACATCTAAGTGTTACTCTGTTTTGTGCACCTGAAACAAATAAAAAAAAGACTTATACACCTCTTATGCAATCTTAAAAGTCAAAAGAGCTTCCTGAAGAAAAAAAAAAAAAAGAAGACATCAAAGGTAAAATAGTCCGATAAAGTGGGATGGGGACAATGGGGAAAACCTTAACCATCAGATATAATGAAACCTTGGAGAAATCCTCATCTCCCGTCTGTCCCTAACTCCTCAGGCCCAATGCGTACTCTTACCTTCCTCATATGCTCTTTCTGCTAATCCAATCCCAATTTCAAGCAACAAAACAATGTGTTTTTTGTTTGTTTTTTACAGCAATTGTAAACATTAAAATCCTATTCAATAAAAG